>NC_133135.1:4849551-5168294 GCF_048418815.1 Hemitrygon akajei | reverse complement strand
CGTGCATACTGGAAATGGCATTAGACAATCCTGAATTGTATCACTGCACTGAGCTGATGAAATAATCCCCATGGATGGATGGCATGCAAAATAAAGGTTTTCACTGTGACAACGATAAACCACTTTGCAGTACAATCGTTCCTACACACACTGCTGGAGAAACTCAGCCACTCAGGCAGGTGGAATAAACAGCTGAAACGTTCAGGTTCTGAATCTGAATCTGAACCCAGAGACACTGCCTGGCCTGCTGAGATCCTCCAGCATTTCCAGCATCTGAAGAATCTTTTGTTTATAAGAGGGAAGGAAGCCGTTTGACCCTTTGCCAGCAGTTCAGTCACTTATTTTCCCATAACCCTGTGTTTTTTTTAAACTACCGAAACCACAAGTGCATCAGCTTCCATCACCCTTACAGACAGGGGGTTCCAGATCACAACCAGTTCATTCCTTGGGTTAGAATCATGGCTTAATGATCATGAGGTCCCGATGAAACATCTCGGCCCGAAACCTTGTGTGTTTACTCCCCTCCATTGATGCTACCTGACCCTCCGACAATGTTCCTCCAACAATTTTTGTGTGTGTTGCTCCAGATTTCCAGCATCTGCAGAATCTCTCGTATTGACCTAAGTTTTGCAGTTTAAATTTGGACAGCATTTTGCATTTTCAGCGGGATCCCTCTCTACCTTCTAAAGTCCAAAGAATCCTCTCCTCCCATGGCAGTCCCTCACCCAAGGAACAGCCCGGCTAAATACTCCCTCTCTGCCACTGCATTCTCAGCATATTTCAGGTGTGGCCATACCAGTTCCAGTAAACTAATAAACCATCCTTGCTTCTCCACTCAAAACCTCTGAAATTCTGGTCAAACACTATCTGCCTCCCTAATTTCCTGCACACCCACTTGTTGGCTTTCAGTGCTCGTAGTTTAATGATCAGTTGGGTCATACTGGTGCACAGTTCTAGTCACCACACTGCAGGAATAAGCTGGAGAGAAAGCAGAAAAAATTCATAGCACTGTTGCCAGGTTTGGAGAGCACAGATGAAGGGTCTCAGCCCAAAACGATGACTGTTTATTCCCCGCCATAGATGCTGAATGATCTGCTGATTTCCTCCTGCATCTTGTGTGTTGTGCTGGAGAGCTAGTGTTAAAAGTTCAAAGACAATTTATTATCAGAGTACATATATGTCACCGTATACAACTCTGAGATTCATTTTCTTATAGGCGTTCACAGTAGATACATAGAAACACAATAGATTTACTGAAAAACCACACACAAGATGGACAACCAATGTGCAACAGAAAACAAACTGTGCAAATAAAAAGAAACAAAATATATCAAGAACATGAGATAGAGTCCAAAGTGTTCTGAGTGCTGAACAGACCTGATGGAAATGGTGTGCAGAGTTAACCATCCCCCCCCCCCTTTGAGAACTATGAACTATTGCTATTGCTATGCTGCTGATGAGAGAGAGAGAGAGAGATAAAGCACAGAGGCAGGGACATCTGCTACAGATAAGAGAGAGACACACACATTTGATTTATGTATTATGGCTTCTTCACGGATTGCTTACCTTACGCTGCAAGGACGTTTCTTTGCTCGTTAACATTCCTGAGCAGACAGCAGGAGTGGCCTAGTTTGATGGACATGGTCATTTTGAGTTGATGGATAGCTGAGACCCCGTCAGTAGGGATAAAAGACAGGTATGGGGAGACACCCTTCAGACACACCAGTGGACACTGACCGAGTGTTGTGAACCCACAGAAAGGTGGGGGCTTCGAGGACCGAATCAGGAGATCAGTCAACAAAGCTCACAGCGTGACGGCAGGACCGGTGGGGACTTGTGTGTGTGTCTACTCATGCCAGAGTGATGAGTCCACCACGGAAGAACAGTCTAGCTGAGGACAGAGGGGTCATAACCGAATGACCACAACTGTACGACGGGATCAGAAAGCAACAGAAGGTTTGCTGGCTGCAGCTGCTCAATCTCTTGCTCGCTCTCTCTCTCCAACAAATTACAATCCGACAACCGCAACTACCTCAGCACACATGAACTGAACTGCACTTTATATCCTTCAATGACAATTCATTTACTCCTAGACATTGATCGAGCTTGTTTATTATTGTTGATTATTTTTCCTACACTTCTATGTTTATTATTGCTAACCTGTTTTATCTGCATATTTGCATTGATACTGTATTGCTTAGTTTACTAATAAACACCTTTAGTTTTCGGTACCACCAGACTCCAACGGATTCTTCTATTTTCTGCTGGTCTGTAAACCTAGTTACGGGGTACGTAACAATAGGTTGTAGAAACAGTTCAGTGGGGGGGGGTGGGGGAGTGAAGGTGAATGAAGTTTTCCCCTCTGCTTCAGTAGCCTGATGGTTGAGGGGTAATAGCTATTCCTGAGCCTGGTGGTGCGAGTCCTGGATAACTCTGGCATAGAGTAAAACAGCACAAAAACGAGCCCTTCACCAAGGTTCAAAAACAGTTATTACCCCTCAACCATCAGGATCTTGAACCAAATGGGATAACCTCACTCAGCTTCATTCACCCCCTCACTGAACTTATTTATTTTCTTTCTGGTTTTGTACATTTTCCGTTTGTCAATTTCTGTCATCTGTTGTTTTTCATTGATTCTATTGTGTTTCTTTATATTTACTATGAATGCCCGCAAGAAAGTAAAGCTCAGGGTTGTAACTGTTGGTAGGTATTGTGGGCAGGATTTCAGATGAGAGGGCATACAGGAGTGAGTGGTGTCACAGCAACAACCCTGCACTCAACATCAGTAAGTCTGCTCAGGATTGAAGTAAGCTGCAGAGTTGTAAACTTAGTCAGCTCCATCATGAGCACTAGCCACCATCATCTCCATTGTACCTTCAAGGAGTGATGCCCCTAAAAGGCAGCATCCATCACTAAGACCCCATCACCCAGGTCGTGCCTTGTTTTTGTTGCTTCCATCAGGAAGGAGGTTCAGAAGCCTGAACGATTCAGGAACAGTTTCTTCTCCTCTGCCATCTGATCTCCGAATGGGCATTGAACCCATGAGTACCACCTCACACACACAGTGTTATTCACAGTTATTTTTCTCTACGTTGATTACATTGTAGTGCTGCAACAAAGTCAAATTCCACGACATATGCCAGTGATATTAAACCCGATTCTAAATGGTGGCATATACAGTATGTACTTTGATAATAAATTTACTCTGAAATTTGAACTCTGTTTCTCCAAGACCCTTTCTACATCGATGCTTCCCAATCTACCATTATTTAAATTATACCTTGCCTTGCAATTTTTTGCTAAGTGGTGCCTTCACGTTAATCTCTATTATACTGCATCTATTCTGTATTTTCCCCAGTCAACTTGTCCAAAGTCACCTCTGTGTGTCCTTCCCACAACTCAGAATTTTGCCCAGCTTGGCAAACTTAGAAAAGTCATATCCAAATCCTCGAAGTGATCAGCTGAGATGCAAACACTGATCCCCTGCATATCCTGCTCGTCAGTGCCTGTCACCACAAAGAAAGCCCACTTCATCCCATTTCCTGCTTCCTGTCTGTTCTGGGTGGTAGCTACTTCTGACCAACCCCATTGGCCATGAAAAACACATTCAAAAGTTTAGTAATTCTTCCTTTACTTCCATTAAAAAAGCAGGAACTTTCCCCCCTTACCTAATGTGTCAGCCTGTTAGGACAATGGATTCTTGATTTATTTATTTCAAGATCAGCACCGAGCAGGACCTTCTGGCCCAACATGCTGCACTACCCAACGACCCACCCACTGAACCCTCGCCTCATCACACAACCATTTACAATGACCAATTATCCTACTAACTCGCAAGTCTTTGGACTACGGGAAGAAACTGCAGCACCTGGAGGAGGCCCACACAGTCACAAAAAAGGGTGTACAAACTCCTTACAGACTGCACTGGAATTGAACTCTGATGCCCAGAGCTGTAATAGCATTGTGCTAATTGCTATGCCACTGTGGCATCCCCAAAGAAAAAATGTAAATTGGCTTGTCATTGAGTTATAGAACAAAAAGTGATGGGGGGGGGGGGGAGGTGAAATCTGTCCATTTGTACTGAGTTCCCCAGTGAGTTCCAGTGCAGAAAGCAATGGGTGGGAGGAGGCATAGGGAAGGGAGATCTGTCCAATTTAGAAATCAGTCCTAGGTGGGACTGCAGAGGTGTTGACAACCTCCATCTGAAGAGGCAGAGGGGAAAGTGATTTATTGCATCACAGTTATGGATGAGCGGTGCGTTGGCATGGCGGTGAGAGGCGTGCCTTGAGGGCTGAGGGATCTTTGCCAGTATTACAGTGAGGGGGCAGGCGATGCACCAGATGGCAGACAATTGGCAGGATAATATAGAGGCAGTGAAGGGGTTGTGGAGATGGAAATGTTTTTCAGCAGTGTCATTTACTTGAAGTTGAAATTCCCAAGCTGTTCTGTTCAATCTGAAACCCCACCTCCAGGACGCAAGCCCGTGTTTCCGAGTGTTCAGCAGACGCTCTCCAGTCACCGTATCCACAGGTACTTCCATTACATCTCCCTCCCACCCCCCAGGACGGAAAACGATCATAGTTGAGTACTTTCTCTGATGTGGAACACTCGGAGAATGTACATCTGTAATTTATTATAACCTTGGAATGGGAGAAGTGCAACCATATGAGCACCAAAACTCACAGGCACAGTCAGGAAACCAACGAGACTCTCGATTTCCAAGTCTTGTACGAGGCCAAGAACATTCTTCCGACGAATATTTAAACAAATTACTATGGCTTGGTCGAGCTCCCTGCAATATGTATTAACTGAAAATACATTGATCAGCAGGGAAATATTGGAAACATTTCTAGTAACACAAGAGATTCTGCAGCTGTTGGAAATCCAGAACCACACTCACACAAAATGCTGGAGGAACTCAGCAGATGAGGCAGCATCGATGGAAATGAATGACCAGTCGACATTTCGGGCTGAGACCCTTCATCAGGACTGGAAAGGAAGGGGGAAGATGCCAGAAAAAGGTGGGGGGAGGTGACAGAGTATTAGCTTGAAGGTGATGGGTGAATCAGGTGGGCAGGGGAGGGGAAACGAAGTAAGAAGCTGGGAGGTGATAGGTGGAAAAGGGCTGGAGAAAAAGGAATCTGATAGCAGACAGAAGAGGCAAGAGGGCAGAATGGGGAATTGAAGAAAAGGGAAGGGGGGAGAAAGAGAGTGAAAAAATTCCCAGAAACCGGAGAAATTGATGTTCATGCCATCAGGTTGGAGGCATTTTTAGGAATCTTGATCTCACCACAAATGGAATTAATCCATGACAATCACATAGGAACAATGCACATTTTTTCCCTCTGAGACAGAGGCTATTTGACCCATTGCATCTGTTCTAGTCAACAATGGTTTCAACTACCCACCAGGCCTAAGTTCAAGGACATTCATGCACATAAGAATGGTTCATGAAAATCATAGTACGGCAAGCGCCTTACCCATGACAGCAAGACACTGCAGAGAGTCGTGGGCACAGCTCAGCACATCACAGGAACTCTCCGTGGACTCTGTCTACACTACTCAAAGTAAATTCATTATCAAAGAACATACGTCAGCACGTACAGCCCGAAGATTCATTGCCTTGCTGGTATATTCAATAAATCTATCATAGGATCAACAGAAGATCGCACCAACCAGTGAACAAAAGACAACTAACTGGGCAAATCAAAAATCAATAATAATAAGTAAATAAACAACAAATATCAAGAATTATAGTAATTTTATTTAAGTTGCTAATAGTAATATTTTATGTATTATACTGTTCTGCTGCTGCAAAATCAGAAATTTTATCATGTTTGTCAGTGGTAATAGAAACATAGAAAACCTACAGCCCTTCGACCCACAAAGCTGTGCCAAACATGTCCTTACCTTAGAAATTACCGAGGGTTACCCATAGCCCTCTTTTTCTGAGCTCCAATGTAAATGGTTCAATGTAAATTATACACGGTAAGCGGTAGGGCATTGAGGAATGCAGTAGAACAGAGTGATCTCGGAATAATGGTGCATAGTTCCCTGAAGGAGGAATCTCGTGTGGATAGGGTGGTGAAGAAAGCTTTTGGAACGCTGGCCTTTATAAATCAGAGCATTGTGTACAGGAGTTGAGATGTAATGTTAAAATTGTACAAGACATTGGTAAGGTTAAATTGGAGTTTTGTGTACAGTTCTGGTCACCGAATTATAGGAAAGATGTCAACAAAATAGAGAAAGTACAGAGGAGATTTACTAGAATGCTACCTGGGTTTCAGCACCTAAATTACAGAGAAAGGTTGAACAAGTTAGGTCTTTATTCTTTGGAGCGTAGAAGGTTGAGGGGGGACTTGATAGAGGTATTTAAAATTATGAGGGGGATAAATAGAGTTGACATTGATAGGCTTTTTCCATTGAGAGTAGGGCAGATTCAAACAAGAGGACATGAGTTGAGAGTTAAGGGGCAAATGTTTAGGGGTAACACGAGGGGAAACTTCTTTACTCAGAGAGTGGTAGCCATGTGGAATGAGCTTCCAGTAGAAGTGGTACAGGCAGGTTCGATTTTGTCATTAAAAAAATTGGATAGGTATATGGACAGGAAAGGAATGAAGGGTTATGGGCTGAGTGCAGGTAGGTGGGACTAGGTGGGAGTAAGTATTCGGCACGGAATGGACTAGAAGGGCCAAGATGGCCTGTTTCCAAGCTGTAATTGTTATACGGTTATTATTATATGGTTATTAACACAAGATGACAAGTCCTTGAAATAAAGTCCACAGGGTGTGGGAACATTTCAATGATGAGGCAAGTGAAGTTGAGTGATCTTATCCTCTTTGACTCAAAAACCTGATGATTGAGGAGTAATAATTATTCCTGAACCTGGTGGTGTGGGTCCTGAGGCTCCTGTAACCTTGGGTAAAGTCACAAATCATAAAACATTACAGCACAGTACAGACCCTTCAGCCCACAATGTTGTGCTGAGGTTTTAACCAATTCTAAGATCAATCTAGCTATTTCCCCCACATACCCCTCCATTTCTCTACCACCCATGCACCTGTCTAAGAGTCTTTTAATTGTCCCTAATGTACACCCACCGCTTTGTGCAAAAATCGTACCTCTTGACATCGCCCCTACACTTTACTCCAATCACCTTCAAATGCCATGTCACATTATCCATTCCCACTCTGGGAAAAGGGAACTGGCTGTCCACTCTATCAATGAATAAAAGTTAAATTGCATTAACATTTATGACAACTGGCAATTGCATTGTACAAATGAAATTTATTGCATACCAGGGTCGAGATTTGTTTCACAGTGCTAAGCTAGAGAGTAGAACGTAGCACAGCACAGCACAGGTTCTTCAGCCCCGATGTTGTATCGAGATTTTAGCCTACTCCAAGGTCAATCTAACCCCTCCATCCTACGTAACCCTCAATCTGTCTATAATTCCCGTGGCAATCCACGAACCTCTTAAATGTCCCTAATTTATCTGCCTCAACCACCACTCCTGGCAGGGCTTTCCACACACTTAATGCTCTCTGTGTAAAAAAATTACCTCTGACATCCCTCCTAAAATTTCCTCCAATCACCTTTACATTATGCCCAATTATATTGGAAAGAGGGCTATCCACTCGATCTATGCCTCTTATCATCTCATACACCTCTATCAAGTCACCTCCTATCCTTCCTCATTACAAAGAGCAAAGCTCCAGCTCACTCAATCCATTCTCATAAGACATGCTCTCAAACCCAGACAGCACCCTGCTCAGTCTCCTCTGCACCCACGGCTCAATAGGCCAGAAAGACCTCTTCCGTGTTGCATCTCTAAGTAAAATAAAAAGTAATAAATAAAGCTGGCCCAGGATGGATGGGCTGGAAGGCCTCGGTCTGTGTGGTGATACCACGATTCAGCAGTTGAGCAGGTAAAGGATGCGCTATATTGTCAAGAGGTGCATCTATATTTTAGCAGGGTCCAAACCGAGGCAGGAATGTCAGAATCAATTAATCTATTCAGCCTGTGCCTTTCTGCAGAGTCACGGCACATCAAGAGGGCTCTTTGTGCTGTCTCTCCTGCGGACCATGGAGAGCATTCTAACGGGCTGCATCACTGTCTGGCCACTGCACAGGATTGGAAAAAGCTGCAGGAAGTTGTAAACTCAGCCAGCTCCATCAAGGGCTCTAGACTCCCCAGCATCCAGGACATCTTCAAAAGGCGATGCCTCGAGAATCAGAATCCATTGTGAAGGACCCTCATCACCCAGGACATGCCCTCTTCTCATTATTACCATCAGGGAGGAGGCACAGGAGCTTGAAGACCCACTCTTTTTGTTTCAGGAACAGATCCTTCCCCTACACCATCAGCTTTCTGAATGGACAATGAACTCACGAACACTACTTCACTAATTTTTTCTGGCTTTTTCAACAACATATATATTTCTTATTGTAATCTATAGTTTCTGCGATTATGTATTGCACTGTACTACTGCTGCAAAACAACAGAGTTCATGTTAAATTCCAGTGATATTAAACCTGACTCTGATCCATGCTGCTGACTGACGGGTTTAAAATTTCTCTGTTCACCGTAGCTGGGATGGGGGAGGTTTGCTGTTACATCACAGTAACGATTTGCAACGTTGCCATGGCAACCCATATACAAAATTCCTTTATCCTTAAACCGACTTGTACGTTAAATAAACCACAAATGCCTAGAGGCATCTCACCTTCTCAAAGTTCTAACATTTGTTCTCAAAGCACAAACATGTCGCCACTATATACACCCCCGACACTCACCTTCTTGAGGGCATTCTCAATAAAACACACACAACACAATAGAGTAATTGAGAGACTGTGACCAACAGGATGGCCAAACAAACAGTGTGCAAATACCATCTACAAAGAAATGAACAAGATCATAACAACAAATATTAGAAGATGGGATGAAGAGTCCTTGGAAACTGATACTAGTATTGAGGTGAGGAGTGAGGTTCTCCCCTCTGGTTCAGGAGCCTGATGGTTAAGGGGTAATAACTATTCCTCAATCTGGTGGTGCGAGTCCTGAAGCTCCTGTACCTCCTCCCTGATGGCAGCAACGAGAAGAGAGCATCTCTCCTAGACCCTGCTCCTCAGCAGCACACCACCCCACATGCTAATTTTAATGTCTTTTTACCGTACACCGCTGCAAGGAACGTATTTCACAATATTTGTCAGTGACTGTATAACAATGGCTTGCAGTGGAGGTAGCTTGTGAAATGCCCCTGTTCCCCAATCAATCTCGCAGGGATTACAATGACCACATCTCAGTTTTTCCACACACTTCCCCCACCAGTGTGACACATCCTTTCTCGTACACTCAGTATTCTACACAGACATGCAGATACTATTCTTCGCTCAGCACCATTGCTCCTTCCGCCACAACAGGCAGGGCTTCCCGGTGACCACCCATTTTATTTCCCATTTCCACATGTCAGCTCCTGCCACAATGAGGCCATTTTAATTCTATCTCCCATTCCGACATGTCAGTCCATGGTCTCCTTTACTGCCACAATGAGGCCACCCTCAGGCCGGAGGAGCAGCACTTCAGATTCTGTCTGGGTAGCCTCTAAACTGACCGCACAAACATAGAGTTCTCCAACTTCGCGTAATCTTCCCCCGCTCGCCTTCTCTCTTTTTACCAGTCCCCATTCTGGCACCCCCCCCCCCCCCCTCACCATGTATCTTCTCAACTGTACATCACCTCCCTCCGGTGCCCCTCCTCCTTCCATGGTCCATGCTTCTCCCATCAGATACCCCTTCGTCAGCCCTTTACCTTTTCTATGATTCACCTCCCAACTTCCCACTATACTCCTCCCCACCCTCTCCTGCTCTCACCCCTCCCCTGCCAGCTTACTCTACTTCCCCTTCCCCCACATTTTTACTCTGGCATCTTCGCCCTTCCTTTCCCGTGCTGGTGAAGGGTCTCGGCGTGAAACATTGAGTTTACCCTTTTCCATCGATGCTGCTGGACCTGCTGAGTCAAAGAAACATAGAAAATAGGTGGAGGAGTAGGCCATTCCGCCCTTCAAGCCTGCACCACCATTCAGTATGATCATGGCTGATCATCCAACTCAGAACCCTGTACCTGCTTTCTCTCCATACCCCCGATCCCTTTAGCCACAAGGGCCATATCTAACTTCCTCTTAAGTATAGCCAATGAACCGGCCTCAACTGTTTCCTGTGGCAGAGAATTCCACAGATTCACCCTTCTCTGTGTGAAGAAGTTTTTCCTCATCTCAGTCCTAAAAGGCTTCCCCATTATCCTTAAACTGTGACCCCTCGTTCTGGACTTCCCCAACATTGGAAACAACCTTCCTGCATCTAGCCTGTCCAATCCCTTTAGAATTTTATACGTTTCAATAAGATCCCCTCTCAATCTTCTAAATTCCAGTGAGTATAAGCCTAGTCGATCCAGTCTTTCTTCATATGAAAGTCCTGCCATCCCAGGAATCAATCTGGTGAACCTTCTTTGTACTCCCTCTATGGCAAGAATGTCTTTCCTCAGATTAGGGGACCAAAAATGCACACAATACTCTAGGTGCGGTCTCACCAAGGTCTTGTACAACTGTAGTAGAACCTCCCTGCTCCTGTACTCAAATCCTTTTGCTATGAATGCCAACATATCATTTGCCTTTTTCACGGCCTACTGTACCTGCATGCCCACCTTCAATGACTGGTCCTCCAGCATTTTGTGTTGCTCTGGATTTCCAGCATCTGCAGAATCTTTGGGGTTTATAACCTAGATTCTACAGATATGATAAACAACAGCACCCATCTGATATACATCCTGGTGCATCACAGCACAAAATCTCTTCTGATCTTCACGCTCATTAATGTCAACCATGAGTTTTGTAAATGGAGGGATATCCATTGGGAGAGTGAGGGAGTGTCACACCGTTGGAGAGGTGATCTGTTGGGAGACTGAGGAAGGGTCACACCGTTGGAGGGTGATCCATTGGGAGAGTGAGGGAGGGTCACACCGTTGGAGGGTGATCCATTGGGAGTGTGAGGGAGGGTCACACCGTTGGAGGGGTGATCCATTGGGAGAGAGAGGGAGGGTCACACCATTGGAGGGATATCCATTGGGAGAGTGAGGGAGGGTCACACCATGGAGGGTGATCCATTGGGAGAGTGAGGGAGGGTCACACCATTGGAGGGATATCCATTGGGAGAGTGAGGGAGGGTCACACCATGGAGGGTGATCCATTGGGAGTGTGAGGGAGGGTCACACCGTTGGAGGGATATCCATTGGGAGAGTGAGGGAGGGTCACACCATGGAGGGTGATCCATTGGGACAGTGAGGGAGGGTCACACCATGGAGGGTGATCCATTGGGACAGTGAGGGAGGGTCACACCATGGAGGGTGATCCATTGGGACAGTGAGGGAGGGTCACACCATTGGAGAGGTGATCTGTTGGGAGAGTGAGGAAGGGTCACACCGTTGGAGGGTGATCCATTGGGAGAGTGAGGGAGGGTCACACCATTGGAGGGATATCCATTGGGAGAGTGAGGGAGAGACACCGTTGGAGGGGTGATCCATTGGGAGAGTGAGGGAGAGTCACACCGTTGGAGGGTGATCCATTGGGAGAGTGAGGGAGTGTCACACCATTGAGGGTGATCCATTGGGACAGTGAGGGAGGGTCACACCATGGAGGGTGATCCATTGGGACAGTGAGGGAGGGTCACACCATTGGAGAGGTGATCTGTTGGGAGAGTGAGGAAGGGTCACACCGTTGGAGGGTGATACATTGGGAGAGTGAGGGAGTGTCACACCATTGGAGAGGTGATCCATTGGGAGTGTGAGGAAGGGTCACACCGTTGGAGGGTGATCCGTTGGGAGAGTGAGGAAGGGTCACACCGTTGGAGGGTGATCCATTGGGAGTGTGAGGGAGGGTCACACCGTTGGAGGGGTGATCCATTGGGAGAGAGAGGGAGGGTCACACCATTGGAGGGATATCCATTGGGAGAGTGAGGGAGGGTCACACCATGGAGGGTGATCCATTGGGAGAGTGAGGGAGGGTCACACCATTGGAGGGATATCCATTGGGAGAGTGAGGGAGGGTCACACCATGGAGGGTGATCCATTGGGAGAGTGAGGGAGGGTCACACCATGGAGGGTGATCCATTGGGAGAGTGAGGGAGATTCACACCGTTGGAGGGTGATCCATTGGGAGTGTGAGGGAGGGTCACACCGTTGGAGGGGTGATCCATTGGGAGAGAGAGGGAGGGTCACACCATTGGAGGGATATCCATTGGGAGAGTGAGGGAGGGTCACACCATGGAGGGTGATCCATTGGGAGAGTGAGGGAGGGTCACACCATTGGAGGGATATCCATTGGGAGAGTGAGGGAGGGTCACACCATGGAGGGTGATCCATTGGGAGAGTGAGGGAGGGTCACACCATGGAGGGTGATCCATTGGGAGAGTGAGGGAGGGTCACACCATTGGAGAGGTGATCTGTTGGGAGAGTGAGGAAGGGTCACACCGTTGGAGGGGTGATCCATTGGGAGAGTGAGGGAGGGTCACACCATGGAGGGTGATCCATTGGGACAGTGAGGGAGGGTCACACCATGGAGGGTGATCCATTGGGAGAGTGAGGGAGGGTCACACTGTTGGAGGGGTGATCCATTGGGAGAGTGAGGGAGGGTCACACCGTTGAAGGGGTGATCCATTGGGAGAGTGAGGGAGGGTCACACCATTGGAGAGGTGATCCGTTGGGAGAGTGAGGAAGGGTCACACCGTTGGAGGGTGATCCATTGGGAGAGTGAGGGAGGGTCACACCATGGAGGGTGATCCATTGGGACAGTGAGGGAGGGTCACACCATGGAGGGTGATCCATTGGGAGAGTGAGGGAGGGTCACACTGTTGGAGGGGTGATCCATTGGGAGAGTGAGGGAGGGTCACACCATTGGAGGGTGATCCATTGGGAGAGTGAGGGAGGGTCACACCGTTGAAGGGGTGATCCATTGGGAGAGTGAGGGAGGGTCACACCATTGGAGGGTGATCCATTGGGAGAGTGAGGGAGGGTCACACCATTGGAGGGTGATCCATTGGGAGAGTGAGGGAGGGTCACACCATTGGGAGAGTGAGGGAGGGTCACACCGTTGGGAGAGTGAGGGAGGGTCACACCGTTGGGAGAGTAGGGGAGGGTCACACCGTTGGGAGAGTAGGGGAGGGTCACACCGTTGGAGGGTGATCCGTTGGGAGAGTGAGGGAGGGTCACACCATTGGGACAGTGAGGGAGGGTCACACCGTTGGAGGGTGATCCATTGGGAGAGTGAGGAAGGGTCACACCGTTGGAGGGGTGATCCATTGGGAGTGTGAGGGAGGGTCACACCATTGGAGAGGTGATCCGTTGGGAGAGTGAGGGAGGGTCACACCATTGGAGGGTGATCCATTGGGAGAGTGAGGGAGGGTCACACCATGGAGGGTGATCCATTGGGAGAGTGAGGGAGGGTCACACCATTGGGAGAGTGAGGGAGGGTCACACCATTGGGAGAGTGAGGGAGGGTCACACTACTGGGAGAGTGAGGGAGGGTCACACCGTTGGAGGGTGATCCATTGGGAGAGTAAGGGAGGGTCACACTGTGGGAGGGGTGGTACTGAGGAAGGGTCACTCAAATCCAAGTACAAATTGGCCTCATGGGTCCTCTGAGATAACTAGCAAGAGAAAGTTCAAATACGATACAAGTCTTCCTTGCATGTTATGTCCATGTTGCATGAATAACTAGAGTTTACATTTACATAGAACATTAAAAAACCGACAGCACAATACAGGCCTTTCGGCCCACAAAGCTGTGCTGAACATGTCCTTACCTTAGAAATTACCTAGGGTTACCCATAGACCTCTATTTTTCTAAGCTCCATGTACCTGTTCAGGAGTCTCTTAAAAGACCCTATCGTATCCGCCTCCACCACCATCGCCGGCAGCCCATTCCACGCACTCACCACACTCTGTGTAAAAAGCTTACCCCTGACCATCTCCTCTGTACCTCCTTCCAAGCACCTTAAAACTGTGCCCTCTTGCGCTAGCCACTTCAGCCCTGGGAAAAAGACTCTGACTATCCAAACGATCAATGACTCAATCGAGGAACATATTTTGTGTTTTTAAATCTTCCACAAGTAATCCATGTAATTTTGAAAGCCTTCATTAAGGCTTTCATCATCTTGTACACCTCTATCAGGTCCCCAATCCAGGCAATGTCCTCGTAAACCTCCTCTGCACTCTTTCTACGGTTTCCACATCCTTCGTGTATTGAGGCGAACAGAACTGAGCACAGTACTCCAAGTGGGGTCTGATCAGGGTCCTATATAGCTGCAACATTACCTCTCAGCTCCTAAACTCAATCCTACAATTGATGAAGGCCAATGCAGCATATGCTTTCTTAGTTAATTATTTATTGCTGCCTCTCCCACCCCCAATCCCATCCCAACATGAATCACAATGGGTGGATATGAAACTGAGGCTTTGTAAGGCATCGGTCAGACCACACTTGGAGTATAGTGAGCAGGTCTGGGCCTCCTATCTGGGAAAGAATGTGCTGGGATTGGAGACAGTCCAGAGGAGGATCATGAGAATAATCCCTGGATTGAAAGGTTTAAGTGCATGAGGAACATTTGATGGCTCTGTGCCTGTACTCATTGGAACTGAAGTCGGAGGAATCTTATTAAAACCTATTGAATACTGAAAGGTCTAGATAGAGTGGATGTGGAGAGGATGTTTCCTATAGTAGGGGAGTCTAGCAGCAGAGTGCACAGACTCAGAATAGAGGGATGTCCATTTAGAACAGAGATGAGGGGGAAATTCTTATAGCCAGAGATTAGAGAAGCTGTGGAATGCATTGCCATAGATGGCTGTGAAGGCCAAGTCATTGGATATACTTAAATTGGAGGTTGATAAGGTCTTGCCGAAGGGTTTCAGCCTGAAACATCGATTATATTCTTTTCCTGGATACTGCCTGGCCTGCTGAATTCCTCCAGCATTTAGTGTGTGTTGCTTGGATTTCCAGCATCTGCAGATTTTCTCCTGCTTGTGGAGGTTGATAGGTTCTTGATTAGTCAGGATATCCAAGGTTACAGGGAGGAGGCAGGAGAATGGGATTGTGAGGGATAATAAATCTGCTATGATGGAATGGCAGAGCAGACTCAATGGGCAGAATGGCCTAATTCTGCTCCTGTACCTTACAGTTTTCTGATCTAAGCCAAAACTCCAGCAGTGATTAGAATACACCGGCAATAACATTTCAATGCAACATTATTGAAAGGCGCTCCCAGAAATTAGCACAAGGCTTATGGGCTAATTTAGCAGTGAAAAAGAACATTGAAATGCCTTGAAAACCTCTGCTCGAACATCTGGTTGGCATCACTAACCTCTGTTACTGGGCAGTATCAGAAAGAATTCTATTTTGCTCTGTTCTTGAACAGAGAAAGCCTGTTTGTGAAGGGGAATTGCAGCCAGCACAGATCAGTCACAGTGAATCTGAACGTCCAAGTAGGTTAGAGAGAGCGGGTGACTAACTCCTGCTAATTCCCTCTGCTTTAGCATCTTATCGATCAATCCCTTCTTCATTAAAACAGGAGCACGGTGAAAACCAGCATCGGATCTGCAATCAGACAAAAATGGGCGCCATGGTAGGACAGTGGTTACTGTGACACTATTACAGATCCGGCTCTTCCGCTGTTCCAAAGTTCAATCCTGGAACCATCTGTAAGGGTTTTCCTCACAGAATGCATAGATTTTCCCCAGATGCTCCGGTTTCCTCCCAGAGCCCAAAGTCTTACAGGTATTGTAAATTGTTCTATGATTAGGTTAGGGTTAATCTGATTTAGTTGCAGTTGCCAGGACAACATGGCTTGAATGGCCAGAAGGGCCTACTGTGCTCTGTACCACTAAACAAATGAAGAAAAACTCACTGTAGAGAGTAGAATAATGGTGAATATCATCAAACATACACTCAGTGGCCACTTTAATAGGTACTTGACTCTGGACTCCTGCTCGTTAATGCCAATATTTAATCTGGCAGCAACTCAATGCATAAGAGCATGCAGACATGGTTAAGAGGTTCAGTTGTTGTTCAGACCAAACATCAGAATGCGAAGATCTAAGTGACTGACTGTGGAGTAATTGTTGGTGTCAGATGGGGTGGTTTGAGTATCTCAGAAACTGCTGATCTCACGCAACAGTCTCTGGAGTTTTCAGAGAATGGTGTGAGAAACAAAAATAATCCAGTGAACGGCAGTTCTGTGGACAAAAACGCCTTGTTAATGAGAGAGGAGAATGGCCAGACTGGTTCAAGCTGACAGGAAGGGGACAGTAACTCAAATGCCCACACATTATAACAGTGGTGTGCAGAAGAGCATCTCTGAACACACAATACATTGAGCCTTGAAGTGGATGGGCTACAGCAGCATAAGACTACACCAGTACCTAATAAAGTACCCACTGAGTACATTCTCTTACCTTCTCCCTGTAACCTTTGATGCCCTGACTAATCAAGAACCTATCAATCTCCATTTTAAATGCACCCAAAGACTTGCCCCCATCACCGAGTGTGGCAATGGACTGCACAGATTCACCACCTTCTGGCCATTCTGTTGGGCGACTTGGTAGCATAGCAGTTCACACATGGCTTCACAGTAGCCAGCTGTAAGGTCGGGGTTCAATTCCCGCTGCTGTCTGTAAGGAGTTGGTACGTTCTCTCTATGACCGCGTGGGTTTCCTCTGGATGCTCTGATTTCCTCCCACATTCCAAAGACAAAGGGGTAGGTAGCTTTGACCACGTTAGGGTGTGACTGGAACCATGGCAACACTTGCAGGCTGCACCAGCACGTTCTGGAACTGTGTTGGTCATTGACCCAAATGATGCGTTTCACTGCATGTTTTAATGTTTCCGACTACATGAGACAAATGGAGCCCTTTTATCAGCTGCTGGAATGGTGGAATGATGGGGGGTGCACAGTAGCGTAGTGGTTAGCAAACTTCTTTACAGTATGGGCAACCCGGTTTCAACTACTGCTGCTGCCGCCTGTGAGCAGTTTGTATGTTCTCCCCGTGACCGCGTGCATTTTCTCCGGTTTCCTCTCACAGTCCAAAGACGTACCGGTTGATAGGTTAATTGTTCATTGTAAACTGTCCTGTGATTAGGCGAGGGTTAAATTGGAGGGTTGCTGATGAGCTGGAAGGGCCTGCTCCTCACGGTATCTCAATAAAATTAATAACCAAACAAAAAACATCAACAGGAGTCAAGCTTCCTTATTTAATCAAATTATTAACTGGTTAAACCACAACCACTTACCAAAGCCCAGGAGTGGGAGTGTCTACAGAAAGGGGTAGGTTTGCCACAGTCCATCACGGATAAAGCTTACCCCACCAATGAGGGCATCTACATGGAGCGCTGCCTCAGGAAAGCAGCATCCATCATTAATGGCCCTCAGGCCAGGCTCTCTTTTCACTGCTGCCACCAGGCAGGAGGTACAGGAGCCTCAGGACCCACACCACCAGATTCAGGAACAGTTATTACCCCTCAGCCATCAGGCTCTCGTACTGGAGTGAATAACTTCACTCACCACAACACTGAACCGATTCCACAACCTACACACTCACTCTCAGGGACTCCACAACTCTCATCCTCAGTATTATTTTATTCGCACAATCTGCCTTCGTTTGCACATCGTTTGTTGTCAGTCTTCGTTTAGGGGCAGCTTTTCATAAACTCCATTGTATTTCCTTATGTTCCTGTTCATGTCATAGAAAATTTATTATCAAATTCATTATAAGGCATTTGTAAAATTTTATCAAAGTAATTTATAATTTGATGGTAAATTTGACTTGGCCTTTGTCAGAGAGCGTACCAGCACCGCACTGATTGTTGTTCTGCACACAACAGCAAACTCATTGTAATGCCGACACACTGCTGCAGGACGGTGACACTTCCCAAGGATGCCGTCTTCAGCCATCAGACCAGGTCACGTGCACAACGTTCGACTGGTGCCTCAGCGTGGTTGTAATGGTGACAGTAAGTACGATCATGGATAAGGAAGAGGTAGCAGCTTCCCCTCCACTGAGTGTCCACACTCCCATTGCCTCGGTATTGGCCTCCCCTCCATGAACGGTCCACACTCCCATTGCCTCGGTCTCGACCTCCCCTTCATGAATGGTCTACACTCCCACTGCATCAGTGAATCAGCTGACAAAATCAAGGACTCCACCTACCCCCGGACAGTCTCTCTTTTCCCTCCTCCAGGCAGAAGATACAAAATCCTGAAAGTATGTCCCACCAGGTTCTACCTCACTGTTATCAGACTCTTGAACAGTGACCTCTTGTACGACAAAATGTCCTCTTGACCTCAAAATACTCCTTGTTGTGATCTCACTCTTTAATGTTTATCTGCACTGCACTTTCTCCGTAGCCGTTACACTTTATCCTGCACTGTTAGTGTTTTCCCTTGTTCTACCTCAGTGCACTGGGTAATGATCTGATCTGGTTGAACAGTGTGTGAGACACGCTTTTCACTGGATCTCAGTGACGAGAATAAACTGATTCCAATTTCTTGAGATCCTCTGCTGGGACAGAAGACAGAAGGAAAAGGCCACAGTAACATCTAATTTACACACAAAAGATTCTGCAGATGCTGGAAGCTCAGAACAACGCACGCACAATGCTGGAGGAACTCAGCCAGCCAGGCAGCATCTATGGAGAGGAATAAACAGTCCATGTTTAGGGCCGAGACCCTTCATCAGGACTGGAAAGCAAGGGGGAAGAAGCCAGATTCAGAAGGTGGGGGGAGGGGAAGGAGCACAAACAAGGTGGTGGAAGATGAATATCTTTCTCTCCTCCAGTAATAACTGAGAATGAAGGGCAGAGCAGCAAAGGAGCAAGTCCTCCAGCCACCACGGTATGCCGAGATGGTGATTAAATGCTCAACTAAGCAAATCGCCTGCTGACGCCATGTCCACATCACCCAAATGTGCCTACCTGACAGCTACCACACAACCTATTGTATTTACCCTCACCACCTCCCCTGGCAGAGCACTCCAGGCATCCACCTCACCCTGCCCAATAAAACTTGCTCACCAAGCACTCTGAACTCAACCAAAATACACACCCTCTGGTATTGGACATTTCAACCCTGGCAAAATGATACTGTCTGTCTACTCCATCTATGCCTCTCAGTCTAAACCTGTATCAGATCTCCCCTCGGCCTCTGCCACTCCAGAGAAAACAACCCAAGTTTGTCCGAACTCTCGTTATAGGACATGCTCTCTAAGCCAGGCAGCATCCTGGTGAACCTCTTCCAACTCCTCCAGAGTCTTGACATCCTCGCTATAACGGGGCGACCAGAACTGTAGGCAATAAACAACAACACACACAAAATGCTGGTGGAACACAGCAGGCCAAGCAGCATCTATAGGGAGAAGTGCTGTCGACGTTTCGGGCCGAGACCCTTCGTCAGGACTAACCGAAAGGGAAGATAGTAAGAGATTTGAAAGTGAAACTGTATGCAATACTCCAGATGCGGCCTAACTAGAGCTTTATAAAGCTACAATATAACTTCCTGACTCTTGAACTCACTTCTCTGCCCTCTTAACCACCCTATCACCCTGTGTAACCACTTTCAGGCCGCTATGAACCTGCTTCTCAAGATCACTCTGAACATCTCCTGTTATTACGGGTTTACCCTCTCCTTACATTTGACCTACCCAAGTGCACCACCTCACACTTACCAGGATTAAAGTCCATCTGCCAATTCTCCACCCCAATGGTTTATATCCCACCCCACACCATTACAGATCTATCATGTATTGCAATGTACTGCAGCCACAAAACAACTGATTTCACAACACGTGCCGGTAACAAAGCAGATTCCGATGTGTGGCAACACTTGTGGGCTGCCCCCGGCCCATCCTCAGGTTGTTAATGCAAATAATGCACTTCACTCTATGTTTTGATGGACAGGTGATAAATATATTGGAGGACCACTTTGTTGAGCACCTCCACTCCATCCGCCAAAAAAACCCCCAGAAAAAAAACAAAAAAAACGGGATTTCCCAGTGGCCCAATATTTTAAATGTCCATTCCCATTCCGACATGTTAGTCCATGGTCTCCTCTTGTTGCATGATGAGGTCACACCTTATATTCCATCTGCATAGCCTCCAACCTGACGGCATTAATATAGATTACTCCTTCTGGTTTAAAAAAATGTTTTCTTCCTCTTCCCCTCTGCTATTCTCCACTCCACTCTATTCTCTTACCTCTTCTCATTTGCCTATCACTGCCCCCGATGTCCCTCTTCCTTCCCTTTCTCCCCTGGCCCACTCTCCTCTCCTATCAAATTCCTTCTTCTCCAGCTCTTTACCTTTTCCACACCTGGCTTCACCTATCACCTTCCAGCTACTCTGCCACCCCCTGCTTCCACTTTTTTTACTCTGGCATCCTCCCCCTTTCTTTCCAGTCCTGAAGAAGGGTCTTGGCCCAAAACATCAACTGTTTATTCATTTCCATGTATGCTGCCTGATCTGCTGAGTTCCTCCAACATGTTGTGTGTATTGCTTTGGATAAATAAATCTGAATCTGAAAGAGCACAATGAATTCTGAAGAATGTTGGCAATAACTTTTTAATCTCATAGAGTAAGGATAACTCTGCAATTATCAACATTTACCAATAAAATCAAATCTTCTCAAGATAACTCGTAAAGTGCTTTGAAAGGATTTGACTTATCGCAAGATTGCATAATGTCCCTCATAAATCCAACCCATAATTATTTAATCAAACCATGAGCTTTACTTTAAGCATTTTTTTTACTGTAATAGACTGGTTCCAGGGTTCCTGTGTAGAGTGGGTGAGGAGGTTTTTGAGAGAAATGAGTTTCACTGAAAGTCAGAATAATGATTACAGCATGCTAGTTGGTAGTGGTTCAATAAAATCAGCCAATAGATCAAGTGGTGGTGAACAAACAGCTAAAACTTACCATTCTTTGCTTAGCTGAACTGAACACTGGACACAGGTTGTGTTCAACCATCACTTCAGTGTTACGTGGAGAACTTTACTCACCTCGACACTGACCTGACCACTCAACACAACTTCTGGACTCACTTTCAAGAACAGAACTGAGGAGGAATTTTAGTAAATCTGCGGAATTCATTAACACAGGTGGTTGTGGAGGCCAAGTCATACTTAAAGCAAAGGTTGATAGTTTCTTAATTAGTCAGGATGTCAAAGGTTACGGGGAGAAGTCAGGAGAATGGAGTTGAGAGGGATAATAAATGGCCATGATGGAATGGTGGAGCAAACTTGATGGGCCTAGTGGCCTAATCCTGCCCCTATGCCTTATGTTTTCAGTATTAATTATTTAGTTTTTTTGTATTTGCACAGTTTGTCTTTTTTTGCACATCGATTGCTTGTCAGCTGTTGTGTGTTTTGTTGTTCTACTGTGAATGCCTGCAAGAAAATAAATCTCAGGATAGTATATTTTGATATAACTGTACTTGGATAATACACTTGCTATGAGCTTTGAAAAGGAAAGTCTCTCGCAAATTTCTACAGATGTACCGTGGAGAGCATTCTGACTGGGCACATCACCGTCTGGTACGGAGGGACACTGACCAGGATTGAGAAAAGCATAAGAATGTTGTAAACTCAGCCAGTCTCCCCAGTGTCAAATACAGCTTCAATAGGTGATGCCTCGTAAAGGCAGCATCCGTCATTATAAAAATCCAAATCGCCCAGGACATACCCTTTTCTCAAGGAGGTGGTACAGGAGCCTGAAGACACACACTCAACACTTCAGAGGCAGCTTCGTCCCCATCGCCATCAGATTTCTGAGTGGACACTGTACCCATGTACACCACACTACTATTTTTTCTTTGCTCTCATTTTTCATTTTTATACATATTACTGTTAATTTATAGCTTTTTGTGTATTGTAATTACTGCTGTCACAAAACAACTCATTTCACGACATATACCAGTGATATTAAACCTGATACTGTAAAATAAAATTTACTGAGTACAGCAAGACATGTAGTATTATTTTGCAACTGTTGCACAAGTATAACCTGGATATATTACACAGCTCTATTGCCAAGGAAACAATGGCCCTAATAGATTGGAAAGCTTGAAACAAAGCCAGCGTTACACTTAACATCATTCAAAAACATTATCAAATTCTTTAGCACATACCAGAGAGTGATCTGTGCTTGTGACCTGCATGAACTGGGCACCCACCTATTACTTCCCCCGGGTCCCCTCCTCCTTCCCTATCTTCTACGGTCCACTCTCCTCTCCCATCACTTTCTTTCTTCTCCAGCCTTTGACATTTCCCACCCACCTGACTTAACCTATCACCTTCAAGCTAGCCGATTCCCCTCCTCTCACCTTTTTATTCTGGCATCTTCCCTCCTCCTTTCCAGTCCTGAAGAAGGGTCTTGGCCTGAAACATTAACAGTTTACTCTCTTCCACAGAGGCTGCCTGACCTGCTGAGTTCCTCCAGCATTCTACGTGTTGCACAAGTTATGGTCTGGTGGTTGGTAGCTTGCCGGAGCGATGATCAGATTTTTATCAGGATGGAGGGCACCCAAATAGAATATAACATGTTGTTCCTTCAACCTGAGAGTGAAGAGAATGGGAATGGGAATGGGAATGGGAATTTAAATGGTTGCCCACCGGGAAATTTAGCCTTTTGCAGAAGAAGCAAAGGTGCTTTGACAATCGGTCCCCCGATTTACAACGGGCAGCCTCTCAATGGAGAAGGGAATCATGGAGAGAGCAATCCCAACAGAAAGCGGAGAGTTGTGGGGGGGGGGGGGGGTGTGGCGGTGTGGACACAGTGACATCTAATCGATTCCTGACTATTATCCTAACCTGTCCCATCAACCCAAATCTGGGTTAGAGCCCTCATCCCCTCCCATCCAAACTTCTCTGAAGTGTTGAAATTGAACCCACATTCACCACTCGAGCTGGCAGCTCGTTCCACACTCTCATCACCCTCTGAGTGAAGAAGTTTCCCTCATACATTTCACTTTTCACCCTTCACCTCTGACCTCCAACGTTATAAAATAAGGGGCTAGACACCTAATGCAAGGCACTTGGGAATTGCCTCCCCCAGATGGAGGTGAATCTCTGAAATTCTTGGGTAACGGAGACCAGATCATTTGATTTATTCCCTACGAAGTTCAAGGTTCAAAGTAAATTTATTATCAAAGTACAAATATGTCACCATATTAAACTGCGAGATTCATTTTTATACGGGCATTCACGGTAAATACAAAGAAACACAATAGAATT
Source organism: Hemitrygon akajei (assembly GCF_048418815.1). NCBI lineage: Eukaryota > Metazoa > Chordata > Chondrichthyes > Myliobatiformes > Dasyatidae > Hemitrygon > Hemitrygon akajei. The sequence goes on along the minus strand of NC_133135.1, from coordinate 5,144,971 downwards.
AACAAAAGACCACACCAAACAAGACGGGCAATCAAGATGTAAAAGATAACAAGCTGTGCAAATACAAAAAAGAAAAAAAAAATTAAATAAATAAGCATAAATATCAAAATATGAGACGGAGAGTCCTTGAAAGCGAGTCCATGGGCTGTGTGAAGTTGAGTAAAGTTATCCCCTTTAGTTCAAGGGTCTGCTGGTTGAGGGGTAATAACTGTGTCTGAACCCAGAGCTGAGAGTTCAAAGGCTGCCGTACCTCCTTCCTGATGGCAGCAGCAAGAAGAGAGCGTGTCCTGGGTGGTGGGTGCTGCTTTCCCGAGACAGCACCCCTCTAAACGTGCTCAGCGGTGGGAGGGCTTCCCTGCATGGACTGGACTGTATCCACTTCCTGCAGGCTTTTCCATTCAAGGTCTTTGGCAGTTTCAGACCATGCCAAGGCTTTAAATAAATTGGCCGAGCTTTTAAATAATCATAAATCTGAACTGAAGGATCCAGCTTCAATCAGCTAATGTCTTTTCACTGCAGTGCTTTCAGGAAAAGGCAATGATTATTTTATTTAGAGATTTTATTTATTTAGAGATACAGCTTGAAAGGGTCCCTTCTGGTCCAACAAGCTGCACTCCCCAGCAACCCACCTACTTACCCCTAAGTGTAGACTATTTAAAATGACAAATTAGCCTTCTAAGCGGTATGCCTCGAGGCTGTGGGCAGAAAGTCACGCGGTCACAGGGGGAATGTACAAACTCTTTACAGACACTGGAGGGAATTGAACCCAAGTCACTGGCACTACAGTGCTACTGTACCCCCACCCCCACCAATTATGCTCACTAGAACTCTCTGCCACTAACACTCCTGCATGTGAAGTGGGGCCATTCGGCCCACCATCCTATGTGACCATGGCTGATTTGCCACAGGCCTCGTCTCCCCTTCTGTTCCAGTTCGCAATCGTCTTCAGCCCCCTGATCTGTCGAACATTGCAAGTTCAAGCTCAAGTTAACCACACTCACGTATACAGCCAAACAAACATTGTTTCTCCAGGGCCAAGATGGAAAATACCATACATAGAGTCACACATACAACATATAGCTATGATCCCGCACGTACAGTCACAAAATAACATTAGCACGTCCCTGAGTGAAGATCGATGGTTTGATGTAAAATGCGAGATGTATTTTATGTAAGACATTATAATGTCACTGACATTATTATAATAAAACAAAGTCATATAAATGTTTCCTTAAGGTTGTCATAGACGAGGGGAGGTATAGGGGATAAACTCCCACTCCCTATGGTGTGTGTCTCTGGCAACCAAGTCTAGTTCCTGGCCTTCAGGTCTGACTTAGCTACCAAGCCCGGTGAAACCGTTTCTACTGACAGAAGTAGCAGAAGCAGGAGACTAGCACTTAAAACCAGTCCCTTCGAGAAGATGGGCCTCATCAGCTGTGGTTGGCAGCTCATCTAGGAGAGGAAAAACTCTGATCTTAAACCTCCACTGCCTTGTGGCTTTACCCAATCGTGGGGAATGGCTTCGGGGGTAAACCTGCAGAAAAATCCGGAGCTGGAGTCCCTAAGGCAGTCCGACGTTGAGTTCAACGCTGACTGGCAACTCCTGCGACGCTGCTGGTGCCAAACTGTATCGGTCTCTGCCGTTCCTTTGGGCTCAGCAGATACGTGGAGAGAGAGAGTTTGCTGCATGTGTGTGGGCTTGCTCTCCCTATCATCCTGCCCTGGCTTGCATATCCAGACAGCTGGGACGCAACAGCCATGGTCAACCCAGACCAATGGAGGCCTCCAATAAATATATCAAACAGCAGCAATAAAAGGTGGAGAGTGCCCAGTGCAGGGTGAGAGTGTCTGAGTCGGGGAGAGGAAGAGGGGCAGCAGGACATTCAGCTAGGGTATTCTCTCCCTGCCCTTTTAATCGATTCAATCTTCACACCCCGAGGTGAACAATTCCACACATTCATCAGCCGGTGGGAAGCTCCCCGTGTTTAAAGACCGGTTTTACTTGAGGAGAGAGGAATGTATAAGTGGGGCGTCTACTTAACCTGTCAACTTAACCCTAGCCTAATCAATGGGCAATTTGATTCTACTAGCCCACGCGTCTTTGTACTGAGAGAGGAAACTGGAGCGCCCGGAGGAAATCCATGTGATGAACGGGAAGAACACAGAAATTCCTTACAGTCAGCACCGGAATTGAACCCCGAACTCCGGGGCACCTGGGTTGTAAAAGCTTTGCATTATCCATCAGGTTACGTGGCGTCGATCGAATCCTCCCTTTCAGGAACTCAAAGACACCACATCATGGTGAAGGAAAATCAGTATTCTGATGCAATGCAACAGATTAAAATTAGCAGCAGAGCCTCAAGAGTTTGATATGTTCTTGGTTTTATCACACATGGAGGGGAGAGGCAAGACTTGCTCAAGCTACTTTGAAAAAGTTAAGGCTGTGTCATTTCTCTCCCTGACTGCTGGTCTTGCTCAACGTACTAGCTGCCCTCTATGCTGGAACAGAGTCAGAAAGTAACTTATTGGGAATTCCACACTACCGAGAACACGAGTCAAAAGGAAAGAGATCTGAAACAGTTTCTCATAAAATGGTTGTGAAATCCAGCAGAGAATGATATTTGATTTCATTAAACCCTTCTGGTATGGGGCAATGAAGCCTCCAGTCAGAGCTTTGCCATACGCTTCACCTTCGGTCCAAGATATACCTGGAAGTTGATTTGATAATGACAGTTATTGACACAACCTCATTTACCCAACATGGATAAATTCTTGTGTGAAATCAAAGACGTGCTGTTTCACAATGGTGCTTTATTTTGTTTCTTTTACTCAATGCTCCTTGCATTCTCTCTAAAATGACCTCAACGGCCTCTGAAAGCATTCCGTGTCCTGCCACGCACCTGAGAGAAAGCCCTCCTTTACCTGCCAGCTGTATACTATCGTAACAAGCTGTATCCCTGTTTGGTGCAGAAACTGCACTGTGGCAGACAGGAAGGCTCCACAGTGGGTAGTTAAAACTGTCCAATGCATCACCGGCCCACCTGCCGTCAAGGACATATATACAGAACGGTATTGGTAAAGACCCAGTAACATGAAGAACGATCCCACCCACTCTGCTCATGGACTGTTTGCCCCACTCCTAACAGGGAGGAGGCTACATAGCTTCCATACCTGGATCACCAGACTCAAAAACAGTTACTTTCCCCCAAGCAGCAAGGCTGATCAACTCTTCCAGCCATTAACCCACCCCTTCACACCTCCGACCACCACAACTTTATCATTTCCTGTCAGTCACCTTATGTACAGAGACTCCTGTGTCTAGCATCACTTTATGGCCAGACAATCAACGCATATAAGCTACCTTATGTGTTAATATTTATTGTGCTTTTTATGATTATTACATCTTGTTGTGCTTTTGTGCTGCATCAGGTCTAGGGCTACAATTACTTCTTTCTCCTTTACACTTGTGTACTGGAAATGACATAAAACAATCTTGAATCTTGACCATTAAACCACCTCAGAGACCGATTGAAAGATATCGAGTGGATAAGAGAATGCAGTTACTCATTATAATTGAAGACGAAATTTGAACAGTTGAAAATTTAAAAAAAGGAGAGAATGGCTATGGAATGCAACTATCTTTGTTGGAAAGGACTGCTGTCACTTACAGGTTTATGTGGACATAGTGTTGTCTTTATTTTTCTTTCAATGGGGAAGATGTGTTACTCTGTGTGCATAGAGCTTCAGTTGTGAGTGGGCAATACGAGGGGTTCACCTGGAATTGGAAGCTACAATGGTGACTGGCAGTTGTGAGTGGGCAATACGAGGGGTTCACCTGGAATTGGAAGCTACAATGGTGACTGGCAGTTGCACATGCATATTGTTGAGCAGCAGGTTAATTAATAAAAAGTTCTGTTGTAAACCCATGTCGTGTTTGAACAAACATAACTTAATTCCCTACATAGATGCTGCCAGACCTGCCAAGTCTTTCCAACTTTTTTTTTGTCATAAAGTGTCAGAGTGCACATTTGCAAGCTCTTCAGCCCACCTTGGCAATGCCCACCACCAACCCCAGCTACCAGTTCTTGTAATTAATTGATCCGTATGCACTCCAGAAGTGGGGCTCGAGATACCAAGACAGAATTTGCTCAGGTGTGATGGAGTCAATAGTCATCACATCTACCTAGATAGAGTAAAAAGTTTGACTTGCATAATGTTCATACAGATCAAATCATTATAAAACCAAAAGACATAGGAGCAGAATTAGGCCATTCAGCCCATTGAGTCTGTTCTGCCATTCCATCATTGCAGATTGATTATCCCTTTCAACCCCATTCTCCTGCCCTCTCCCCGTAATGCCCTGTCTAATCAAGAGCATATCAACCTCTGTATTAAATACACCCAATGACATGGCCTCCACAGATTCCTCCACTGGCTGAAAACAATCTCCCATTTTGTTCTAAAGGGTAGTTCTTGTATTTGGAAGCTGTGCCCTCTGGTCCTAAACTTCCCTACTATAGGAAACAGTCTCTCCACATCCACTTTATCTAGGACATTCAAACAGGTTTCAATAAAATTCCCTCATTCTTCTGAACTGCAGTGAGTGCATCCCAGAGCCATCAAGAAATGGTAGTGTAATGGTTAGCACAACACCTCTCAGTACAGGCATGGTTTCGATCCCCACTGCTGCCAGTATAGAGTTTGTAAGGTCTCCTCAAGACCATGTGGGTTTCCTCCTGGTGCTCGAGTTTTCTCCCACAGTCCAAAGACATACCTTGATTGGTTCTTGATTGGACATAGCATCAAAGGGAGGTGGTCAGATACTGGGGTTGAGGAGGAGATAAAAAGGATCATCCATGATCAAATGGCGGAGCAGACTCGATGGGCCAGATGGTCTAATTCTGCTCCTATGTCTTATGCTGGTTGGTAAGTTAATTGATCATTGTATATTGTCCCATGATTTGGTTAGGGTTAAATCGAGACATTACTGAGTAGTATGCTCAAAAGGACTATTCTTCACTTTATCTCAATAAATGTTCCTCATATACATTAACCCTTTCAGTGCCGGGATCATTCTCATGAATCTCCTCAATGCCAGCACACCCTTTCTTAGATATAGGGCTCAAAACTGCTCACAACACTCCAGATGTGGTCTCACCAATGCCTTATTATAGGTGGGCTGTGCTAGTAACATTAACAGCTGGAAAAGAAGTTCATGAAGAATTTGATAAATATGAGAGATTCTGCAGATGCTGGATATCCAGATCAACACACACAAAATGCTGGAGAAACTCACCAAGTCAAGCAGCATCTATGGAGATATATAAACAGTTGACATTTTGGGCAGAGAGCCTTTTTTTTAGGACTGGAAAGAAAGGGGGAAGTTGCCAGAATAAAAAAAGTGGGGGCAGGGGAAGGAGGATAGCTAGGTGATAGGTGAAACCAGGTGGGTAAGAAAGGTAAAGGGTTGGAGAAGAAGGAATCTGAAAGGAGGGAAGACTGCACCATTGGAGAAAGAGGAAGGGACTCAGGGAGAAGTGATAAGCAGGAGAGAAGATACAAGAGGCCAGAATGGGGGATACAAGAAGAGGGGAGGGGAAGGGAATTTTTTTTTAAACAGGAAGAAGAAATCAATATTCATGCCCTCAGGTTGCAGGCTACCCAGATGTGTTACTCCTCCACCCTGAGAGTGGCCCCATTAGGCTACAAGAGGAGGGCGTGGGCTGACACGTCAGAAGGGGAATTTGAGACCCAAATTTTGACGATGCACAGTTTTGCTTAAAGATAGTTAAAGGGTAGCATTGTTTGTCAGATGTACATCAATATATATAGTGAAATGTGACATTTTCATCAACATCCAACAGAGCCCGAGGATTGTGCTGGGGTAGCCTGCCAGTGCTGCCATGTTGCCCACAGCTTACTAACCCTGACCCTTACATCCTTGGAATGTGGGAGGAAACCGGGGCACCCAGAGGAAACCCATGCGGAGAGTGTGCATCACAGTGAAACCAAATGCTGGATCAATCTGTTCACAGGAAATATATCAGTAATATTGAAAGAGTACACAGAAAATTTACAAGGATGTTGTCAGGATTTGAGGATCTGAGTTATAGGGAAAGGTTGAACAGGTCAGGACTTCATTCCCTGGAGTTCAGGAGAATGAGAGGAGACTGATAGTGGTAATCAAAATTAAGAGTGGTATAAACAGGGTAAAAGCAAGCAGGCTTTTACCAGTGAGGTCAGGTGAGACTAGAACCAGAGGTCATGGGTTAAGGGTGAAAGGTGAAAAGTTTAGAGGAACATGAGGGTAAATTTCTTCACTCACAGGACTGAGAGAGTAATGAAAAAGCTGCCACCACAAGTGGTTCATGCGAGATTGCTTTCAATGTTTCAGAGAAGTTTGGATGGTACATGGATGGAAAGGGTATGGAGGGTTATGTCAGGTGCAGGTCGATGGGATTTAGCAGATTAATTGTTCAGCATGGACAAAATAGGCTGAGGTTCCTGTTTTCTGTGTTGTAGAGTGTAACAATGTTAAACTTCCACCTTTCTGAGTCAGACATAAGGTTTAACTCTCTACTTCCTTCCCAGTCCTATACTGGGAATTTGCACAATGGCAGTCATTGACACAACCTCTTTTACGAGAACTAAAGCCGTTTCTTTGGATTTCACAATGGACTTTTTTTTTCACATCAGTTATTTCCTCTTCTTGAGTAACTCTTCAATATTCCTGTCGAGTCACATCTTAAAATCCACTCAATGTAATGCAATAACCATTCCTTTCCTCCTCAGACCCTCCCTCTTCACATCGCCTGCCAGGAAGGATGTGGAAGAGATTTACCATTTCTCTGTGGAGCAAAGGAGGTTGTGAGGTGATGACTGAGGTGTATAAGATGCCCTTAATGGTGGGCAGGGCTGTGCCCATGATGAAACTGGCAGAGTCTACAACCCTCTGCAGCCTCTAGCAATCCTGTGCATTGGAGTCTCCAAACGAGTTAGCCTCCTTCGCTGTAGTTGGGGAAGGAAGAACTACAGGACATGGGTTTATGGTGAGAGGGGGAGAGATTTAGAAGTGAACTGAGAGAGAATTTTACACAGAGGGAGGTGGGTACACGTACAGACTAACAGAGAAAATAATCGAGCCAGGTACACTGCATTGTACGGAATCTTCACGGAGATGGAGAGGAAGACTCCACAGTGGGTAGTCAAATCTGCCTAACACATCACTGGCACCAGCCCTCTCAGCATCAGGGACATTCAGTCTATACAGAAAGGTACCAGAAAAGGGCCAGTAACATCATGAAGGATCCAACCCACCCTGCTCATGGGCTGTTCGTCCCACCCCCATCAGGGAGGAGGCTCCGTAGCACCCACATCAGGACCACCAGATTCAATAACAGTTACTTTCCCCAAGCAGTAAAGGCTGATTAACACCTTCACCTGTTAACCCACCCCTCCACACCCCAACCACCACTACATTATCATTTCCTATCAGTCACCTTATGTCCAGTGTCTCCTTATAAAATCAATGCATATAAGCTACCTTATGTGTTTATATTGATTTGTGTTTTTTTAAAAATTATTGTCATCCTTATTGATGTTTCAGTACTGTATCAGTCTGGAGTAACAATTATTTCAATCTTTACACCTGCGTACTGGAAATGTCCTTAAACAATCTGAAGAGGATGAATTTCCGGTTGTATGCTGTATATATATATATATATATATATATATATATATATATATATATACATACAGATACTAAATGTGGCTTTGAACAATCCTGAGAGCAGATCATTAAAAAGGAATATGGATAGCTACACGGCAAGAAAGGTTTAGAAGGTTATGATCCAAACACAGGCTCGGGGTGCACACCACAACTGAAAGACCTGTTTTCTGTGCTGTGTTAGTCTGACTCGTTCCCCCAACTTAACGATTTACCTAGTTATGGTAAACTAGGTAGGATAGTGGTTTGCATAACGATTTGCAGTGCCAGTTATTGGGGTTCAATTCCCACTACCGTCCGTAAGGAGTTTGTACGTTCTCCCTGTGACTGCTCTGATTTCCTCTCACATCCCAAAGATGTACTGGTTGCTAGGTGAATTGGTCACGTGGGTGTAATTGGGCTGAAAGGGCCTGTACCGTGCTAGATCTCCAAATCTATCACCAAGGACGCAAAGCTTGGGTTTAGTAGGTTGGAACTGGAACTACCCCCAGCCCACTTTCGGACTGTGTTGAACGTTAATGCAAACGATGAATTTCATTCTATGTTCCAATGTTTCAATGTACATTTGACTAATAAAGCTAACATTTTCTTTAAAAGTCTTTTAGCACTATCAATATCTTATCATTCTGGAAATTCTGTCATGGTGAAATATTTAAAGGGAACATGGGGCGGGGAGGGTGGAGCGAGTGTGCAAAGAACTGCCAGTGGAAATGTGGACAACACACACAGGATGCTGGAGGAACTCAGGTCCTGCCAAAGAGCTTTGGCCTGAAATGTCGACTGTCCTCTTTTCCATAGAAGCTGCCTGGCCTGCTGAGTTCCTCCAGCATTTTGTGCGTGTTGCATCTGCAGATTTTCTCTTGTTTGTGATTGGAAATGTGGACATGGGTTCACAGAATCATTGAAAACCTACAGCACCATACAGGCCCTTTGGCCCACAATGCTGTGCCGAATATGTACGTACTTCAGAAATTGCCTAGGTAGGGTTACCCATAGCCCTCTATTTTTCTAAGCTCCATGTACCTAGCCAGGAGTCTCTTAAAAGACCCTATTGTATCCACCACCACCATCGCCGGCAGCCCATTCCACGCACTCACCATTCTCTGCGTAAAAGAACTTACCCCTGACATCTCCAAAGAAGTTTGGATAGGTACAAGAATGGGAGGGGTATGGAGGGCTATGGTCTGAGTGAGGTCAATGGGACCAGCTGAGTAATATTTCAGCATGATTAGATGGGCCGAACAGTCTGTTTCTGTGCTGTAGCATTCTATGACACTGGGCCTTTTCCTTCTCAACTCCATGGTGGCAAAATCTTTCACCAATTGAACAGCCGTTTACGAGTTAAATTTGCAGGGTTTTTTTTTTAGGGGCAGTATATTTTTCTCCCATCCTTGCATTCTTTACAGAACTCTCCTCCCACACACAAGTAGTTAAGAGACAATGAAACCCTTTTACCTGGCACATTACAATGTCTCTCAGAAAGAGAGAAAAAAAATGTATTTTTTCTCAAATTGAAGCACATTTTGCAAATGAGCAAAAAAGACATGGGGATAAAATCTCTAGATCTTTTAAACTGTTCCAAAACCAATCTAATCTTTCCTTCCTACATAGCCCTCACCTCAGCATAGAACTAACTCATTCAAATCCTTTATATTTTAAAAAAATCACAAAGAGGAGGGTCCCGGAACAGATCCCTGTCCTTCAACCTGGCAGTGTGCTGGCTTCTCTCGCCTCAGCACTGAATTGGCTTTGTTGCTCTGAACTCTCCTTCAGGGACGTTACTGTTCACGTTCTGTGTGTTATTTATTTAATTTTTTATATCGTTTGCATAATTTGTTCTTTTTTCCCCTCTCACAGTAGATTTGCCGGTCTTTATGGTATGTGGTTTTTTAAATGAATCTATTGTGTTTCTTTCTTTGTGATTGACTGCAAGAAGCTGAATCTCAAAGTTGGATTTGGTACACGTACTTTGATAATAAACTAACTTTGAAGTTTTGAACCGTTTTTGGAATGTGCTACCATAGGTGATGAAAGCAGGCACAATTAAATTAAAGAGGCATTAAATTGGCAATACATAGAAAAAGTGGTCCTAATGAGGGCAAATGGAAAGGGTCCACTTCAGTGCTATATGACCTCAAGATCCCCACCATCTGACCATGCCATATTTTCACATCTACCATCAAGCAGGAGGTACAGAAACCTGAAGTCCAACACCACTGCATTAAAGAACAAAGTTTGCCCCAGGGACCTGTTCTGGGACCCCAGCTCTTTGTGATTTTTTTTATATAAAAGACTTGGATGAGGAATTGGAAAGGTGGGTTAGTAAGTTTGCAGATGATACGAAGATTGGTGGAGCTGTGGATAATTTAGGCTACATAGTCAGGACGCAGAGCTGGGGTGTGAAACGGCAGATGGAGTTCAGCTTGTAAAAAAGTGTGGAATTATTCACTTTGGAAGGTCAAATTCACACTTCGGTGGTAGGGGCAGATACGGTACATTAGGGACACCTTAGACAGGCATATGATAGTAGAAAAATGGAAAGCTATGTAGGAGGAAAGGGTCATATTGATCTAGGAGTAGATTAAAAGAGTGTTACAACATTCTGACAGGCTGTATCACTGTCTGGTATGGAGGGGCTACTGCACAGGACCGAAAGAAGCTGCAGAGGGTTGTAAATCAAGTCAGCTCCATCTTGGGCACTAGCCTACAAAGTACCCAGGACATCTTTAGGCAGCAGTGTCTCAGAAAGGCAGTGTCCATTATTAAGGACCTCCAGCACCCTGGGCATGTCCTTTTCTCACTGTTACCATCAGGGAGGAGATACAGAAGCCTGAAGGCACACACTCAGCGATTCAGGAACAGCTTCTTCCCTTCTGCCATCCGATTCCTAAATGGACATCAAACCCCTGAACACTAACTCACTTTTTAAATATATTTCCGTTTCTGCACGATTTTTAATCTATTCAGTATACATATACTGTAATTGATTTACTCATTTATTTATGTATTTTTTTCTTCTATAGTATGTATTGCATTGAACTGCTGCTGCCAAGTTAAATTTCACAACACATGCCGGTGACAATAACCCTGCTTTTGATCCTGATGTAACAGCCACCAGCCTAATCACTGCAACCACTCCGATCAACTTGTACTAAAATGGACATTGTCTATTTTGTTCTAGTTGTGAAACTTGTATATAATTAACGTTTAAGAATATAGAACGGTACAGTTCAGGAGCAGGCCCTTGCCACACAATCCTGTGCCAAATCTAAAACATATAAATATGAATCCCTCCTACCTACACAACATCCATATCTCTCCATCTTCCTCACGTCCATGCGCCTATCCAAACATCTCTTAAAAGCCTCTAATCTATTTGCCCCTACCATACCAGCCAGTGCATTCCAGGCACCCACCGCTTTGAGTAAAAAACATACCCCTCACATCCCCCATTTCACCTTCAATTCATGCCCTCTGGTATTAGACACCGCAACCCTGGGAAACAGATACTCTCTGTCCACTATCGCTGATGAGAGGCAGATTGTAAACCTCCAGCAGATCTCCCCTCAGCCACCCAAGTTTATGCAGCCTCTGCTTACCTGATCCTCTGTGCTTGTGATGCTGCCTCAAGTAGGTTTTTCATTAACAATAAACTTAACTTTGACTTCCGGTAAGATGGTGGCACGCTCAAACGCAGTAACTTCTACAGGGCAAACCAAAGGTGTTATTGGCTTTTGCAAACATATTTTCTTTTTACGATCACAAGATCCTGCTGGACATTAAGAGCTACAGCTCTGCTCCATCAGCGTGTTCTTCGTTGGCAGGGAAGCTGAAGGAGCTGGACTTGGTGTGGATCGTGCTGCTGCCTGCGTTAGGGACGTGTCGGAGGAGTTGGTACGTTGAAGGCAGCGGGCAGTCTAACAGTGAGTACTCATCTTAGTCGCTTTCCTTGTGATCTCAAGGCCCTGACGGATATTGTTAATGTGGAACACTGCAAGACCGAGTGATTTATTGATGGATGCCAGAGGCAGACAATAGGGAGCTGCATGACATCTGTAGCAAGGACAAGGCCTGAAGCCACAGTATTGCCTGTGTACAGCTGCCCGGGAGAGGGGCAGTCATGCACTCCGGTGTTCCAGAGGGGCGTGGCACGCTGTCCAAACTGGAAAGGTGTTGTCCCCCAATATTCACTCAGCAGAAGACAAGCCATATTGCATTCAACTGCAGACTGCTGCAGGGACTTGGACACTATAACTTTCTTGTGACTGCATTTTAGTGATAAATTATACATGCTTGTGCTGTGTGTGACTGCTGGTACTGTGTTTTGCACCTTGACCCCAGAGGAACACTGTCGTTTGACTGTATTCACTCATGGTTGAATGACAATCAAATTTGAACTTGAAACTTAATGATGACTCTAACTTTCATAACATCCCCGAGATGTATTAAGTAAACCTTGCAAAACCTTCCCAAGTCAGAGGCAGTGTTAGATCACCACTCCAAACACTCTCTCTTTGTTCTGAGATTGGGACACCTGTCTTCAGCTACAGCCACAGCCCTATCTTGCAAAACAAAAGATTTTAAGACTAGCTATTGATTTCACAATTTAATTTTTTTTTTTACAGCTTACTTCCTTTTCCTCAATCATTTCTTCAACTTTCTAAGTAACAAAGCAGCTTCTATGACTATTGCCTCTCAAAGCCATTAATTTCTTGTTGCAACATTCACTGTGATGAAATGTAGCATTGCCCCAGAGCAAGAGCCTGATTTACCAATTCAGTAGTTCTTATTATTCAAGGTCCAAGTTCCTGGGTGTCAACATCTCCGAATATCTATCCTGGGCCTAATATATTAACGCAATTACAAAGAAGGCACGAAGTGGCTATATACCATGAGGAGACTCGGTATGTCGACAAAGGCTCGCAAATTTCTACAGATGGACTGTGAAGAGGATTTTAACTGGCCGCATCACCATCTGGTATGGAGGAGCGATTGCACAGGATCGGCAAAAGCTGCAGAGAGTTGTAAACTCAGACAGCTCCATCATGGGCACTAGCCTACCCACCATCAAGGACATCTTCATTAGGCAAAGCCTCAAATAAAAAAGAGCAATCTCCACCATGACAGACCCCCAATGCGCAGGACATGCCCTCTTCTCATTGCTACCTTCAAGGTGGTGGTACAGGAGCTTGAAGGCACATACTTGATGTTTTAGGACATCATCTTCCCCTTCACAGACAAAGATCCCATGAACACTAGCACACTGCTTCTGCACTACAGATATATATTTCTTATTGTAATGTATAGTTTATTTTGTGTATTGCATTGTACTGCTGCCACTAAACAATTTTCATGACATATACCAGTGAAGATAAATCTAATTTGGATTTTTGGCCACAAAACAAATTTCACACCATAAGTCTGGTAATCAATCTGACTGATTAATATTCTTGAGAATCTTCAATTTCATGACATTAAAACAATTTCCCCAGCTATATAAAATATCTGAGACCAGTCATGTTTAAGTTAAAGGATGTTTTCACTCCATCATGCCTTGACAGTTCAACCCCACCATGATGCCTAAAGCCAACCGTGGAGCTTAATTCTATTTTCGGTGTCTCTGATAAATGGATCTTTTCTTTCACACTAATGAAATAGTGCATCGCCTTCGCTACTGCGCTGGGGTCATGTTGTTGTTGAGTGTTGTCGACTCATGGTGACCCTATGGGCAGGGTAGTTGTCCACAGGGTTTTCGTATTAAGATACAGGGCTAGATTTCCAGGCCACAGATACTTCTGCTGCCCAGATTGAGACTGGCTGGATTCGAACTCAAGTCCAGTGCTGATGCCACTCTGCCTCCAGCCCGTCTGCAGTGAACTCAACATAGCTCAGCCTTAAGAACTCTAGCTCCAGATTTTCTTTGGGATTTTTCCTTAGAGAGAAGGTAAAAGCAAATCACATCCAGAACCAAATGTTACAATCTTTTTGTCATTTTGCCAAAAAGGCATCTTGTTCTGTGAAATAAAACCACAAGACACAAAGCACACCCACTGCTGTAAACCTGTAATCATTAAACAGTGGGCTGTGTATGATACACAACACCTAATCTAACACTGCCAAAAATGTTGAAGAGCTTGTTCAACCTCAAATTAAAATCATGAAACTGCAAAGAGATTGAATCAACACACTGAATTCTACAAATCCAAAAGGAACATTATTCAGCATTTACTGAAATCTACTTAGTATTCACTCTTATCCTTTTTCCTTCCAGTCCAGATGAAGGGTCTCCGTCCGAAACATCGACTCTCTATTCCTCTCCACAGATGCTGATGACCTGCTGAGTCCCTCCAGCATTCGGTGTGTGTTGCTTTAGTATTCAAAGTTCAAATTATTGATCCAAGTACATAGTCCCGCTATGTTACCCTGAGATTCTTTTTTTTTGTCGACATTCACAGTAAATACAAGGAACACAATAGAATTAATGGAAGGTCACACCCAGTAGGACGGGCAGACAACCAGCCTACAAAAGACAACAAAATGTGCAAACACAAAAGAGAAACTACAGAGAAAAATAAGTCGTAAGTGTAAAGCGAGCAGAGCAGGGAGCTAAACATACAGCACCTGTGCTAACTAATGAATATTGATACACATGAAATTTAGAGGGTTCCTTGAGATTGTCACAGCTGGGGGGGTGGGGAGGAGGGTAGCAGGGATAAGCTCCCACTATCTATTAAATGCTCCCAGTGGCACAAATCTCAAACAGCCTCTGGCAGCCAACTCCAGCTCCCGGCCTTCATGTGTGGCTTGGCTACTAAGCCCAGCAGAACCATTTCTACTGACAGGAGAAGGGTTAGTGCGCGGGTTACTGGCGCCATAAAACCAGTCGCCCCGCATGGATGGGACTCGTCAGCTGTGGTTGCCAGCTCATCCAGAAGAAGGAAAACTCCGATCTCAAACCTCCGCTGCCTTGTGGCTATACCCACTCATGGGGGAGGCTTCGGGAGTAACCCTGAAGTAAAATCTGGAGTCCCTAAGGCAGTCCTACGTTGAGTACAGTGCTGACTGGCACCTCCTGCGATGCCGCTGGTGTCGAACTGTATCAGTCTCTGCCATTCATCAGCTGCATGGAGAAGGGGAGCCTGCTATATGGACAACAGCTTGCTCTGCAACCTCCATGACCTTGACCAAAGGAGGCTTCGCCAAGTGTTTCTCATGAACAATGGTTTGTATGACATTGCTGTGAAGATGGTTTAAAGTTTAATATCAGTGGGCCTGGTGACTTATGAGCGGCACAAAAGTGTAGCACTTTACAGCACCAGCTGTAAGCTTGGGCTCAAAATACCATTGTTGCCTGTAAGACCATAGGCTATAGGAGCAGAATTAGGCCATTTGGCCCATTGAGACTGTTCTGCCATTTCATCGTAGCTGATCCAATTTTTCCTCTGCCCCAATCTCCTGCCTCCCCCCATATATCTTTCTGCCCTGAACAATGAAAAATCTATCAAGCTCTGCCTTAAATGCACCCAATGACCTGCCCTCCACAGCTGCCAGATTCACCACTCTCTGGCTGAAGAAATTCCTCATCTCCATTCTAAAAGAGGAACAGCTATGTGCTTTTTCTTGCAGAAACGTGGTGTGCCATCAATCTACAGGCCATGAAACCAGGAGCTTGGGTTATGTTATTGCAACACACACAAAATGTTGCGAGGAACTCAGCAGGCCAGGCAGTATCGAGGAGAAAAGTACAGCTGATGTTTCAGGCTGAATCCCGCCGAAGGGTTTTGGTCCAAAATGTCGACTGTACTCTTTTCCTAGACGCTGCCTGGCCTGCTGGGTTCCTCCAGCATTTTGTGTGTGTTGCTCAGATTTTGAGCATCTGTAGATTTTCTTTTGTTTGTGATTGGGTTATGTTATTTACTTATTTATCATTATGATATACACTGTGTTGTTGGTACTTCTTTTGCCATCAGTTAATAGTCGGGGTCCGTGGCATAACAAAGATAGGGAACCTGCCTTGGAGGAACGCTGATTCATTCAGCTATATTCATGTACAAGGTTAAATAACAATTAAGCTTGAAATTGAGATATTCCTTGGGCTGATTCAGTTGAAAGCATTTGAACACTGGGCAGAGGAAAAGTTTGAAAGTTGAGAAAGTGTTTACATATGTGTTTCTGCAAAAAACTGTTGATCAATACACCGTCCTGTACACTGGAACACGGAATATGAGGGAGGGCACACAAACCAGAAGGTTGGACTAAATACTTGACGACATGAACTGAGAACTGTACGGACCCAAATTTGAGCAGTTTTGCAACAAAAGACAAGGCTTGAAACTTTGCACTTTCCTACTGAAATTACATCTTCCTCACACAATTTTAAAATCCAAATTTACCCTGTTAAACCTGAAATACAAGGTGTAAATTGGAATGCTGACCATATTTCATATTTTAAATAACTTTGTTTTTCTAAATATATCGTACTGCATTGCTGTCCCAACACAATGGATCGACTGGGCTTATACTCACTGGAATTTAGAAGATTGAGGGGGGATCTTATTGAAACATATAAAATTCTAAAGGGATTGGACAAGCTAGATGCAGGAAGATTGTTCCCAATGTTGGGGAATTCCAGAACGAGGGGTCACAGTTTAAGGAGAAAGGGGAAGCCTTTTAGGACCGAGATGAGGAAGAACTTCTTCACACAGAGAGTGGTGAATCTGTGGAATTCTCTGCCACAGGAAACAGTTGAGGCCGGTTCATTGGCTATATTTAAGAGGAAGTTAGATATGGCCCTTGTGGCTAAAGGGATCAGGGGGTATGGAGAGAAAGCAGGTACAGGGTTCTGAGTTGGATGATCAGCCATGATCATACTGAATGGCGGTGCAGGCTCGAAGGGCCAAATGGCCTACTCCTGCACCTATTTTCTATGTTTCTATTTCAGGACTTCTGTTCCTGGATGTCAACATCTCTGAGGATCCATCCTGACCCCAACATGTCGATGGAATTACAAAGAGGAGCTTGAGGAGATCTGGTATGTCACCAAGTTTCTACAGATGTACTGTGGAGAGCATTCTAACTGGTAGCATCACCATCTGGTATGGAGGGGAGGGGGCCACTGCACAGGATCAGGAAAAGCTGCAGGAAGTTGTCAGCTCAGCCAGATCCATCATGGGCATTAGTTTCCCCAGCATCCAGGACATCTTCTGGAGGAAGGTGACGATGCCAGCAAACAAATCGTCCAAAAGCAACATCCTTTGGACAGCTCTTGCTCACTGCTCCTGGAGTGAGGTGCCTGCGTTCGACCGGTCTCCCTCTCTCTCCTTCTCCCTCTTGCTCGACGCTGCCACAGTCTCAGTCGTGGGCCAGTTCAATTGATGCGGTTTGTAGATTGGACTCTATAGTTCATATTATGATTTGTTTCTGATTATGCTTTGTTTATTGCTATTTTGTGCAATTTTTACCGGGGTGGACTGAACTGAACATTCCTAAACTGTGTTTTGATGTTTTATATTCTGTCTATATTCTTTATTGTGTACAGTTCTGGCCACCAAATTATAGGAAAGATGTCAACAAAATAGAGAGAGTATAGAGAAGATTTACTAGAATGTTACCTGGGTTTCAGCACCTAAGTTACAGGGAAAGGTTGAACAAGTTAGGTCTTTAATCTTTGGAGCGTAGAAGGTTGAGGGGAGACTTGATAGAGGTATTTAAAATAATGAGGGGGATAGATCGAGTTGACGTGGATAGGCTTTTTCCATTGAGAGTAGGGGAGATTCAAACAAGAGGACATGATTTCAGAGTTAGGGGGCAAAAGTTTAAGGGTAACACGAGGGGGAATTTCTTCACTCAGAGAGTGGTAGCTGTGTGGAATGAGCTTCCAGTAGAAGTGGTAGAGGCAGGTTCGATATTGTCATTTAAAGTAAAATTGGATAGGTATATGGACAGGAAAGAATGGAGGGTTATGGGCTGAGTGCAGGTCGGTGGGACTAGGTGAGAGTAAGCGTTCTGCACAGACTAGAAGGGCTGAGATGGTCTGTTTCCATGCTGTAATTGTTTTATGGTTATATGGTCTTTCAAACTCTTTTTGACTGTATGATTTGTGTGTACGGTGGGTGTTACATGTTTTCTTCAAATGGGTTTCAGTTTCTTTCTTTTGTGGCAATTGGTGGGAAGACGAACCTCAGGGCTGTATACTGCATGGTACTTTGATAATAAGTATACTTTGAATTCTCAAAATACGATGCCTCAAAAAGGCAGTATCCACCATTAAAAACTGTCACCCCCCAGGACATGACCTACTTTTCACTGATGGACTGGGCAGATCACATCTACATCGAGGAGAAGGAGAAGGAGCCTGAAGACACACATTCACGACTTTAGGAACCGTTTCTTCCCCTCAGATATCCGAAAGCAAAATGAACCCGTGTACACTACCTCACTACGTTCCCTCTCTTTTTGTACTGCTAAAAATTTAATTTAATTTTCTTTTTTATGTATTTATTATAATTTATATTTTTATTAGTGTATTGCAAAGTATTGCTGCCACAAAACAACAAATTTCACAAAATATGCCAGTGATATTAAACCTAATTCAAAGCATGAGAATGGGCATTCGAACTGGAACTGTGGACTAAAGTCTTGATATCATCAATAGAAATGAATGGAGATGGATTCGAACAGTTTAGCAAGAAAAGACACAAGGCTTGAAACTTAGCACTATCACTTTCTTACTGAAATTACATTTTCCTCACATAATTCCCCATCGCAAATTTCCCCTGCAAAGTCTGAAATAAGAGGTGTAAATTGAACAGTTGATTCACACTTCACATTTTGAATCATATTGACTAAGTAGCTTAGTTGGGTGACAGGGTGGAGAGACATCTCTACCAAAGGAGGTGTAAGGCACTCCTCCCCTCTGTTAGCCTACAGGTCACCCTTGGGCAAGGTGTAGCATCTGTTCAGCCCCCTGATCAGGGTCACGTGAAACCATGGGGGCCAGTGGTGGATGGGCATCTGAGCAGCTGGTCCTGGTTATGCAACCACTGACGCCAGGCAGACAATCTCTGAAGAGAATTGATAATGGCTGGGGTCACCCATCTTGTAAAGACACGGCCCAGAAGAAGGCAACGGCAAACCACTTCTGTAGAAAAGTTTGCCAAGAACAATCACGGTCCTGGAAAGACTATGATCACCCTCCTGATATGACACAGCACGTAACGAACAGAAGCGTGGAGTGTATGGAGTGTCCAGGGAGGGGTAACACCACTAGTGAAGGGGCATGTTGTGTCCATTCTGGGGCAGCTCACTCACCTTTTGTCCCCACCGGACACTCAGCTCTCACCTGTGGTTCCAAGTTGCTGTTTCCATGAGACAGCGGCCACCTCCTGGTTCACAGCTTTAACAGGCGTGCTAAACCAGGTGAGGGTAACCAGGAGGCTTCATACCTCGTCCAGGTGGGCCCTAGCATGCAAAGTCGGCTCCAGCAGACAGGCAGGTGAGACCCAAAGACCAGGAAGGTAGTTCTACAACACTCGGTGGAGAGCACAGTAAGTCACCGACATCCACTGCAACCAAGGAAGACCTCAGTTGTGACGCTTGCTCATACCAGTGGACCTGGACTTTGGAGGCCGAGCGAATGGAACTGCCCCAGTGTAAGGCTTTTCCATTTTAAAAACTCCTGCACAGGTTTCCTGTCATCGTCGGACACAACGGACAACTTAGTCTTTTTAAAACGTATCGCACTGTACTGCTGCCACAAAACACATTTCAGGTGATAATACACAAATCAGTGATAATAAACCCGATTCGGATTCAATCACGTCAGTTGGAAGAGGGATCAGAAAATCCGCGTTAATCGCTAAAATCACCGATTACAAAGGAAATTATTAACCAAAGTCAACCTATCAGGACAAAGATCTAAATATCACATCCAAATGGCAGAAATACTGCAAAACACGAGTGTAATCTTAACAAACTTCTGCTTGAAGGAGCCTCAATCCTTCACGTACTCACTGTGTTTGACATAGAGAGAGACAGAGGGGTAAATTTACCAGCAGGAATAGGGTAATGGAAAGGGAAATCGGAAATGTTCTCGAAGATCTTGTGAGAAAATATTCGCAAACAACATCACATGTGGTGACGAGGGCTCGCTCAGAGGACCGGAACAGAGAGACCGACGGAGATAACAGAGAGAAAGGGATAGGATATGGCGATGGAGCAGAGGCGGATGGAGGGCAGGGTGCCGGGCTGTGGAGGGGAGTGTAAGGCGCTATTAGGGGAACTGAGGGGAGTGTGGATGGGGCAGAGGGCAGAGTGGAGAGGAGGCAGGAGGAGGAACAAGAGAGAGGAGGAGGGACGGAGCGGATGGACGGGGGAGCAGAGGGCAGAGTGGAGAGGAGGCAGGAGGAGGAACAAGAGAGAGGAGGAGGGACGGAGCGGATGGACAGGGGAGCAAAGGAGGCTGGAGGGGAAGATAGGGACAGAGAGGATAGACGGGACAGGGAGTGAGAAGGCAGAGAGGTGAGGTGGAGGGACAGGTGAGGGCTGTGTGAGGAGCGGAGCGGATGGACAGGGGAGCAGAGGGAGTGAGGGTTGGAGCCAATGGATGAGGAACCAACGGCAGGGGAAGTGAGGGATAGAGAGGATGGACAGGAATGGAGAGCGGTCGGAGGGTCAGCAGTAATGGAGGACCTCGGGAATGACAGGACGGATGGCTGGGGCGCGGATAGGGACGGGAAGGATCCACTAGTGTATCGGGAGCGTGGACAGGGTCCGAGGGCGCGTCCGTACCTCTCCTCGCCGGCTGAGCGCCCCGGGCCGGCTCAGTAGCGCCGTGTCCCCGCAGACTACCGCCGTGTCCTCCACGAACACGCAGTCGGGCAGCTGCTCGTCAGCCGGCAGCTCCAGCACTTTGAGACCGAGCTGGGAGCCCAGCGTGTGCACGTAGTGTTCGTGCTGCCGCCGGGCCCGCGCCGTGTCCACCGGCTCGCTCTCGCCGCTCCTCCGCAGCGCGCCGGCCGCAAGCGAGTCCGGAATCCCGCGCACCACCGCATGACTGAAGCGCCCGAAGCCCGACATCATTCCCCAGTGTCTGAGCTCAGCAGCCCAGCCACCTAAAGTCTTGAGAAGTGGGCGCGGTCACGGGTGTGGGCGCGGTCACGGCCGCCCCGAGCGCAGCTTCGCCCGCCTCCTGTTCCATCCCTCACCCTCACTACCTTTCCCATCACAGTCCCTGTCCATTATTCGTATTCCCACACACTTCGCTTATCCAGGCTGATGTCCCCAGCATCCCTGTACCGAAGGACTCTACGCGCTCAGAACGAAACAACCACCACCCGGTGGCACAGACGCCAATCGTCGTGAACGGATGCAACAAACTCCATTCCTGCCACACTGGGCACTCACCGACAGAACCTGCTCTACCACAAATGCATAAATCATCTGCCACGTACCTTGCCCTGACACACCCAGAAAACAAGGACACTTGTGTCAGAATCCTCCAAAAGGACCTTGCCGTAGGGTTTGGAGGATTGAGTGGAGAGCTATCTCTGCCAGAGTCAGGTCAAACTGATAGTGGTCCCCCAGTCCGGGGGCTCAGCTCAGGGCTAACTACCCTGACTGGTCAAAAACTGTTACCGAAACAGCAATTAAGAAATCTTCTATATAGACAAACGGAGCAGCTGCAACCGGTAACATAACGCGCAGAAAGTTCCTGACAGAATGCTGTTTTCGGACTTCAGTTCAGTATCAACACTATGGTCCTACAGACCTCGGTGAACAAACTCCAAACTTCCTATTCTGTGCAAGACTTCCAAACTAACAGACCTCAGAAAGTCCGGACGCACATCTGCTTCTCCTTCCCCGTCATCCTCAACACGGGTGCCCCCCTCCCCCACTGTCACCGGGGCTGGGTGCTGAGCCCACTGCTGGACAGACAGACAGACAGACATACTGTATTGATCCCGAGGGAAACTGGGTTTCATTACAGTCGCACCAACCAAGAATAGTGAAGAAATATAGCAATATAAAACCATACATACATACATAAATTTAAAAAAAGTTAATCATGTCAAGTGGAAATAAGTCCAGGACCAGCCTATTGGCTCAGGGTGTCTGACACTCCAAGGGAGGAGTTGTAAAGTTTGATGGCCACAGGCAGGAATGACTTCCTATGACGCTCAGTGTTACATCTCGGTGGAATGAGTCTCTAGCTGAATGTACTCCTGTGCCTAACCAGTACATTATGGAGTGGGTGGGAGTCATTGTCCAAGATGGCATGCAACTTGGACAGCATCCACTTTTCAGACACCACCGTCAGAGAGTCCAGTTCCACCCCCACAACATCACTGGCCTTACGAATGAGTTTGCTCCCACTCACTCTCACACTCTGCTCACCCATGACTGCTCGGCCAAACAGCCAAGTAAGTAATCACATTGTCAAGTTCATCGATGACACGAGACGGCCCACGGAGAGGAGGAGGGAGAGCTCTGGTCCTAGCACCGGGCAAATAACAAGACAAAGGAGATGGTTACGTCCCTTTTTACATCAGCGGCACCACAGTGAGCAGTTTCAAACCCCTGGGAGTGCACATCACACACAACCTCTCATGGTTCCAGAACACATCCCACACAGTCAGGAAAGCTCACCAACACCTCTACTTTCTGAGGAGGTTGAAGAGAGTTAGACAATGAACATCCATACTCACATCATTCTACAGACAGGGGAAGGCTATGTAGCTGCCACACCAGGACCACCAGACTCAAAAACAGTTATTTACCCCAAGTAGTGAGGCCGATCAACACCTCCACCCACTAACCCTACCCCTACTTTATTATTTCCTGTCAGTTACCTTCTGTACATCTTTATGGACATGCAATCAATCTATAAGCTATCTTATGTATTTATATTTATTGTGTTGTTTATTATTAATGGTTTTTTTTATCCTTTCTTAGTGCTGCTTTGGGTAACAATTATTTCATTCTCCTTTACACCAGAAATGACATTAAACAATCTTGAGTCTCATGTCTGCCTATGCTTCCCCACCTGTCACATTCTCTTCCTTTTGCATTTGCTCTCCCTCCCTGCCAGCCTCCTTTAGTTTCCATCAGCAGCCTGGTCTGATCCTGCCCTCCCACTTCCCCTATTATCCCTCCAAATCCCTTTCTCCTGGTAACCTTTGACACCCTGAATAATCAAGAGTCTATTAACTCAATGACTTGGCCTCCGCGGCTGTCAGTTGCACCGATGCACCTGCTGGCTAAATAAATTGCTCCTCAATTCTGTTCTAAAGGGAAGGCCTTGTATTCGGAGGCTGTGCCCGCTGGCCCCAGACTCCTCCACCATAGGAAACATTCTCTCCACATCCACTCTATCTTGGACTTTCAATATTCGATAGGTTTTTAATAAAATCCCCTCTCATTAGGTACAGGCCCTGAGCCAGTAAATGGGGCAACACGGTAGTGTAATTGGTAGCACAACGCTTTACAGTGCCAGCGCCATGGGTTCAATTCCCATCACTGCCTGTATGGAGTTTGGACGTTCTCCCCACGGATGCAGGGGGTTTCCTCTGGGTGCTCCGTTTTCCATCTACAGTCCAAAATCCTACAGGTTAAGTTGGTAGGTTAATTTGTCATTATCATTTGCCCCATGAATACACTAGGATTAGAAAGCAAGACTGACAGAGGCTACATTCTTATACTTTTAGGGGGAAAGAACTACTTAAGATTAAGTGATTGCACTTATTAAATTCTTAAAATTCTTAAATTCTGAAAATTCTTAAAAGGCCATAGTGGGGTGTGTCAGGAATGGACAGGAGGAGGAGTATAGGAAACTGATACAGGACTTTGTGATATGGTGCAACTCAAACTACCTGCGTCTCAATATCACCAAGACCAAGGAGATGGTGGTGGACTTTAGAAGATCTAGGCCCCATATGGAGCCAGTGATCATTAATGGAGAACGTGTGGAGCAGGTTAAGACCTACAAGTATCTGGGAGTACAGTTAGACGAGAAGCTAGACTGGACTGCCAACACAGATGCCTTGTGCAGGAAGGCACAGAGTCGACTGTACTTCCTAAGAAGGTTGGCGTCATTCAATGTCTGTAGTGAGATGCTGAAGATGTTCTATAGGTCAGTTGTGGAGAGCGCCCTCTTCTTTGTGGTGGCGTGTTGGGGAGGAAGCATTAAGAAGAGGGACGCCTCACGTCTTAATAAGCTGGTAAGGAAGGCGGGCTCTGTCGTGGGCAAAGTACTGGAGAGTTTAACATCGGTAGCTGAGCGAAGGGCGCTGAGTAGGCTACGGTCAATTATGGATAACTCTGAACATCCTCTACATAGCACCATCCAGAGACAGAGAAGCAGTTTCAGTGACAGGTTACTATCGATGCAATGCTCCTCAGACAGGATGAAGAGGTCAATACTCCCCAATGCCATTAGGCTTTACAATTCTACCGCCAGGACTTAAGAACTTTTTAAAAGCTATTATTAATGCTTTTTGAGACGGTGATTTAGATGCATATCATATTTTTTACTGAGTTAAGTATTGTATGTAATTAGTTTTGCTACAACAAGTGTATGGGACATTGGAAAAAAGTTGAATTTCCCCATGGGGATGAATAAAGTATCTATCTATCTATCTAAAAGTAAAGTACTATTTACATTTATAAACTTACTATTCCTACTTTGCGCCCGATGGTACCGTGTGCTTGGACCTTCCCTGGATTTTTGTCCCTGATCGATTCGCTTTCCCTGCCGGTAAACTATACTGTGAAGCAACTCTTGGTCCCACCTTGTTAGGCCAACAACTTCACCACTATCGAATTATCGGCTCGCTTTATCGTCGGAAATGCGCTAATCGCCTCCATAACAGCTAGCTCTAGCGAACCGCTTAAGCAAAAGCGAGAACAAGGTATAGGCTGGGGGGAAAAGTCTTTTGCGGCCCCTGTAAGGCGACCAAACATAAATAAGCAGCCGCGTCCAAGATTTAAAGCAGAACAAAACTTAAAACAGAACAAAAGAAAGCTACAGGCCAAACCAAACCCTTTTCTCACGCCCTCCCAAACAAAGCGCACTGTAGGGAGATTGTTGGGCTCGAAAAGCCAAAGGGCTCTTCCGCGCTGTGTAATCGTTTTTCCCCTCATCCTACCTTCCCTCCTCCCCTTCTGAGGCCTCCATCGGTCAGGGTTGGCCACTGATGTTGCGTCCCAGCAGTCTACGTGATACGCAAGTCGGGGCAGTGCGGTACGGGCTCCCCTCGCCACTCAGCTGATGAATCCAAAGGAAAGGCAGAGACCGATACAGTTTGGCACCAGCAGCATTGCAGGAGTTGCCAGTCAGTTTTGAACTCAACATAGGACTGCCTCAGGGACTCAACTTATGTATCGTTCCCTGGAGTTTACTCCCGAAGCCCTCCTCAAGAGTGGGTATGGCGGCAAGGCAGCGGAGGTTTGGGATCAGAGTTTTCTTTCTCAGTGATGAGCTGCCAGCTACGGCTGACGAGCCCCATCTGCCCGACGCAACCGGTTTTAAGGCGCCAGGAACCCGTCTTTGCCCCTTCTCCTGTCAGGAGAAACGGTTCCACTGGGCTTGGTAAGCGTCACGAAGGCCAGGAGCTGGACTTGGTTGTCAGTGGCTAATTGAGATGAACGCCATTGGGAGCATTTAATAGGTGAAGTCACAGAGTCCTGGACAGCACAGAAACCTGTCTAGTTCATGCCAAACCAGTTACACACCTGCACCCGGACAAGAGCCCCCCCCCCCCCATACCCCTCCCATTTGTGTACCTATTCAAACTTCTCTTAAATGGTGAAATAGTAATTGCATTGGCAGCTCCTTGCATTCTCGCCTCCCACTGAGTGAAGTCCTTTCCCCTAGTGTTCCCCATAAACATTTTACCTTCTGCATTTAAACTATGACCTCTGATTGAAGTCTCACCCAACCTCAAAGGAAAAAACCTGCTTGCACTTACCCTGTCTATACCCCTCATAATTTTGCATACCTCTGCCAAACCTCCCCTCAATGTTCTACATTCCAAGGAATAAAGTTCTAACCTGTTTAATCTTTCCTCATAATTCAGGTCCTCCACTCCCAGTAACATCCTTGTAAATCTTCTCTGAACTCTTTCAACCTTATTTGCATCTTTCCTGTAGGTAGGTGAACATAGTTGCACACGATACTCCAAATTAGGTCTCACCAATATCTTATACAACTTCAACACACCGTCCCATCTCCTGTACTCTTTACTTTGATCAATGAAGGCCAATGTGCCAAGAGCTTTCATTACGACCCTATGTGCCTGTGGCGTCACTTTCAATGAATTATGGACCTGTATTCCCAGATGCCTTTGTTCTACCACACTCCTCAGTGCCCTACCTCTCAATGTTTAAGACTACAGACAGACAGACATACTTTATTGATCCCAAGGGAAATTGGGTTTTGTTACAGTCGCACCAACCAAGAGTAGTGAAGAAATATAGCAATATAAAACCATAAATAATTAAATAATAATAAGTTAATCATGCCAAGTGGAAATAAGTCCAGGACCAGCCTATTGGCTCAGGGTGTCTGACACTCCGAGGGAGGAGTTGTAAAGTTTGATGGCCACAGGCAGGAATGATTTCCTATGACGCTCAGTGTTACATCTCGGTGGAATGAGTCTCTGGCTGAATGTACTCCTGTGCCTAACCAGTACATTATGGAGTGGATGGGAGTCGTTGTCCAAGATGGCATGCAACTTGGACAGCATCCTCTTTTCAGACACCACCGTCAGAGAGTCCAGTTCCACCCCCACAACATCACTGACCTTACGAATGAGTTTGTTGATTCTGTTGGTGCCTGCTGCCCCAGCACACAACAGCAAACATGACCATCCTGGTTAATCCTCCCAAAGTGCAACACCTTGCTCTTGTCCACATTAAATCTCATCTGCTATTTTTCAGCCCATTTTCCAGCTGTTCCAGATCCTGCTGCAAGCCTTGATAGTCTTCCTCGCTGTCCACTACACTCCCAATCATCTGCAGTTTCACTGATCCAGTTAACCAGGTCCCCTTCACCAAATAACCTTCATTTCCTTCCACCATTCTACCCAATTCCCTTCACAACTGTCGGCTGCTGGAATCTCCAGAGTTGAATGTAGTTCCTTGCTGACTGCTCATGGACTGTTAGTCCCACTCCTCTCAGGGAGGAGGCTACGTAGCATCCACACTAGGCCACCAGACTCAAAAACAGTTACTTTCCCAAAGCAGTAAGGCCGATCAACACCTCCACCCACATGGTTACATGGTCAGCACGACATTGTGCGCGGAAGAGCCTGTAACGTGCTGTAGATTTCTGTGTTTCTAACCCACCCCTCCACACTCCCAACCACCACCGGCTGTCATGGATTCACATGACCCTGACTGGGGGCTGAGCAGGTGCTAAACCTTGACCTGCAGGCTTGTGAAGGGAAGGGATGCCTTCCACCTCCTTTGATATCTCCACCCGGCCACCCACAATCTATGTACATAAACTACATGCAATCTGTGTATATAAACTATCTTATGTATTTATATGTATTGAGCTTTTTATTGTGTTTTTCACCTCATTGTTTTTTTTTCACTGCATCAGATCTGGAGTAACAATGATCCTTTACACACGGCCATAGTGGGGTGTGTCAGGAATGGACAGGAGGAGGAGTGTAGGAAACTGATACAGGACTTTGTGATATGGTGCAACTCAAACTACCTGCGTCTCAATATCACCAAGACCAAGGAGATGGTGGTGGACTTTAGGAGATCTAGGCCTCATATGGAGCCAGTGATCATTAATGGAGAATGTGTGGAGCAGGTTAAGACCTACAAGTATCTGGGAGTACAGTTAGACGAGAAGCTAGACTGGACTGCCAACACAGATGCCTTGTGCAGGAAGGCACAGAGTCGACTGTACTTCCTTAGAAGGTTGGCGTCATTCAATGTCTGTAGTGAGATGCTGAAGATGTTCTATAGGTCAGTTGTGGAGAGCGCCTTCTTCTTTGTGGTGGTGTGTTGGGGAGGAAGCATTAAGAAGAGGGACGCCTCACGTCTTAATAAGCTGGTAAGGAAGGCGGGCTCTGTCGTGGGCAAAGTACTGGAGAGTTTAACATCGGTAGCTGAGCGAAGGGCGCTGAGTAGGCTACGGTCAATTATGGATAACTCTGAACATCCTCTACATAGCACCATCCAGAGACAGAGAAGCAGTTTCAGTGACAGGTTACTATCGATGCAATGCTCCTCAGACAGGATGAAGAGGTCAATACTCCCCAATGCCATTAGGCTTTACAATTCTACCGCCAGGACTTAAGAACTTTTTAAAAGCTATTATTAATGCTTTTTGAGACGGTGATTTAGATGCATATCATATTTTTTACTGAGTTAAGTATTGTATGTAATTAGTTTTGCTACAACAAGTGTATGGGACATTGGAAAAAAGTTGAATTTCCCCATGGGGATGAATAAAGTATCTATCTATCTATCTAAAAGTAAAGTACTATTTACATTTATAAACTTACTATTCCTACTTTGCGCCCGATGGTACCGTGTGCTTGGACCTTCCCTGGATTTTTGTCCCTGATCGATTCGCTTTCCCTGCCGGTAAACTATACTGTGAAGCAACTCTTGGTCCCACCTTGTTAGGCCAACAACTTCACCACTATCGAATTATCGGCTCGCTTTATCGTCGGAAACGCGCTAATCGCCTCCATAACAGCTAGCTCTAGCGAACCGCTTAAGCAAAAGCGAGAACAAGGTATAGGCTGGGGGGAAAAGTCTTTTGCGGCCCCTGTAAGGCGACCAAACATAAATAAGCAGCCGCGTCCAAGATTTAAAGCAGAACAAAACTTAAAACAGAACAAAAGAAAGCTACAGGCCAAACAAAACCCTTTTCTCACGCCCTCCCAAACAAAGCGCACTGTAGGGAGATTGTTGGGCTCGAAAAGCCAAAGGGCTCTTCCGCGCTGTGTAATCGTTTTTCCCCTCATCCTACCTTCCCTCCTCCCCTTCTGAGGCCTCCATCGGTCAGGGTTGGCCACTGATGTTGCGTCCCAGCAGTCTACGTGATACGCAAGTCGGGGCAGTGCGGTACGGGCTCCCCTCGCCACTCAGCTGATGAATCCAAAGGAAAGGCAGAGACTGATACAGTTTGGCACCAGCAGCATTGCAGGAGTTGCCAGTCAGTTTTGAACTCAACATAGGACTGCCTCAGGGACTCAACTTACGTATCGTTCCCTGGAGTTTACTCCCGAAGCCCTCCTCAAGAGTGGGTATGGCGGCAAGGCAGCGGAGGTTTGGGATCAGAGTTTTCTTTCTCAGTGATGAGCTGCCAGCTACGGCTGACGAGCCCCATCTGCCCGACGCAACCGGTTTTAAGGCGCCAGGAACCCGTCTTTGCCCCTTCTCCTGTCAGGAGAAACGGTTCCACTGGGCTTGGTAAGCGTCACGAAGGCCAGGAGCTGGACTTGGTTGTCAGTGGCTAATTGAGATGAACGCCATTGGGAGCATTTAATAGGTGAAGTCACAGAGTCCTGGACAGCACAGAAACCTGTCTAGTTCATGCCAAACCAGTTACACACCTGCACCCGGACAAGAGCCCCGCCCCCCATACCCCTCCCATTTGTGTACCTATTCAAACTTCTCTTAAATGGTGAAATAGTAATTGCATTGGCAGCTCCTTGCATTCTCGCCTCCCACTGAGTGAAGTCCTTTCCCCTAGTGTTCCCCATAAACATTTTACCTTCTGCATTTAAACTATGACCTCTGATTGAAGTCTCACCCAACCTCAAAGGAAAAAACCTGCTTGCACTTACCCTGTCTATACCCCTCATAATTTTGCATACCTCTGCCAAACCTCCCCTCAATGTTCTACGTTCCAAGGAATAAAGTTCTAACCTGTTTAATCTTTCCTCATAATTCAGGTCCTCCACTCCCAGTAACATCCTTGTAAATCTTCTCTGAACTCTTTCAACCTTATTTGCATCTTTCCTGTAGGTAGGTGAACATAGTTGCACACGATACTCCAAATTAGGTCTCACCAATATCTTATACAACTTCAACACACCGTCCCATCTCCTGTACTCTTTACTTTGATCAATGAAGGCCAATGTGCCAAGAGCTTTCATTACGACCCTATGTGCCTGTGGCGTCACTTTCAATGAATTATGGACCTGTATTCCCAGATGCCTTTGTTCTACCACACTCCTCAGTGCCCTACCTCTCAATGTTTAAGACTACAGACAGACAGACATACTTTATTGATCCCAAGGGAAATTGGGTTTTGTTACAGTCGCACCAACCAAGAGTAGTGAAGAAATATAGCAATATAAAACCATAAATAATTAAATAATAATAAGTTAATCATGCCAAGTGGAAATAAGTCCAGGACCAGCCTATTGGCTCAGGGTGTCTGACACTCCGAGGGAGGAGTTGTAAAGTTTGATGGCCACAGGCAGGAATGACTTCCTATGACGCTCAGTGTTACATCTCGGTGGAATGAGTCTCTGGCTGAATGTACTCCTGTGTCTAACCAGTACATTATGGAGTGGATGGGAGTCGTTGTCCAAGATGGCATGCAACTTGGACAGCATCCTCTTTTCAGACACCACCGTCAGAGAGTCCAGTTCCACCCCCACAACATCACTGACCTTGCGAATGAGTTTGTTGATTCTGTTGATGCCTGCTGCCCCAGCACACAACAGCAAACATGACCATCCTGGTTAATCCTCCCAAAGTGCAACACCTTGCTCTTGTCCACATTAAATCTCATCTGCTATTTTTCAGCCCATTTTCCAGCTGTTCCAGATCCTGCTGCAAGCCTTGATAGTCTTCCTCGCTGTCCACTACACTCCCAATCATCTGCAGTTTCACTGATCCAGTTAACCAGGTCCCCTTCACCAAATAACCTTCATTTCCTTCCACCATTCTACCCAATTCCCCTCACAACTGTCGGCTGCTGGAATCTCCAGAGTTGAATGTAGTTCCTTGCTGACTGCTCATGGACTGTTAGTCCCACTCCTCTCAGGGAGGAGGCTACGTAGCATCCACACTAGGCCACCAGACTCAAAAACAGTTACTTTCCCCAAGCAGTAAGGCCGATCAACACCTCCACCCACATGGTTACATGGTCAGCACGACATTGTGCGCAGAAGAGCCTGTAATGTGCTGTAGATTTCTGTGTTTCTAACCCACCCCTCCACACTCCCAACCACCACCGGCTGTCATGGATTCACATGACCCTGACTGGGGGCTGAGCAGGTGCTAAACCTTGACCTGCAGGCTTGTGAAGGGAAGGGATGCCTTCCACCTCCTTTGATATCTCCACCCGGCCACCCACAATCTATGTACATAAACTACATGCAATCTGTGTATATAAACTATCTTATGTATTTATATGTATTGAGCTTTTTATTGTGTTCTTCACCTCATTGTGTTTTTTTTTCACTGCATCAGATCTGGAGTAACAATGATCCTTTACACACGGCCATAGTGGGGTGTGTCAGGAATGGACAGGAGGAGGAGTGTAGGAAACTGATACAGGACTTTGTGATATGGTGCAACTCAAACTACCTGCGTCTCAATATCACCAAGACCAAGGAGATGGTGGTGGACTTTAGGAGATCTAGGCCTCATATGGAGCCAGTGATCATTAATGGAGAATGTGTGGAGCAGGTTAAGACCTACAAGTATCTGGGAGTACAGTTAGACGAGAAGCTAGACTGGACTGCCAACACAGATGCCTTGTGCAGGAAGGCACAGAGTCGACTGTACTTCCTTAGAAGGTTGGCGTCATTCAATGTCTGTAGTGAGATGCTGAAGATGTTCTATAGGTCAGTTGTGGAGAGCGCCCTCTTCTTTGTGGTGGTGTGTTGGGGAGGAAGCATTAAGAAGAGGGATGCCTCACGTCTTAATAAGCTGGTAAGGAAGGCGGGCTCTGTCGTGGGCAAAGTGCTGGAGAGTTTAACATCGGTAGCTGAGCGAATGGTGCTGAGTAGGCTACGGTCAATTATGGAAAACTCTGAACATCCTCTACATAGCACCATCCAGAGACAGAGAAGCAGTTTCAGCGACAGGTTACTATCGATGCAATGCTCCTCAGACAGGATGAAGAGGTCAATACTCCCCAATGCCATTAGGCTTTACAATTCAACCGCCAGGACTTAAGAACTTTTTAAAAGCTATTATTAATGCTTTTTGAGATAGTGATTTAGATGCATATCATATTTTTTACTGAGTTAAGTATTGTATGTAATTAGTTTTGCTACAACAAGTGTATGGGACATTGGAAAAAAAAGTTGAATTTCCCCATGGGGATGAATAAAGTATCTAGATAGATAGATAGATAGATAGATAGATAGATATCTATCTATCTATCTATCTTATGTACTGGGAGTGGCATTAAGCAATTTCAATTCTTGAATCTCAATGAGATTATTCTTCCTCTGACTGCAGTGCATTGTTCAAGTTTGCTGTTTCCTCCTACAGCTGGTGTGGGATCAGGTACAAATGAGTGGCCACCTTGTGGAAGTTGTGGTAAGGCAAGGGTTAAAGGCAATGTCCAGGGAAGGATAGCCTGGGGCAGTTGTAATCAAATGAGACCACATACGCTGGGGTGACTGCGGCAGTATTTACTCAAACCTGTCAAGTGAGACCTCTGTAGTGGTTTTTTCTAGAAAGGTCTTCCTAAATCAAAGTGTCCCTTTACACAATAGGGGGTGCTGGAGGCAGACAAAATAGGATTAAAGGAAGGATGTGAAACACGCCCAACAACTGAGGGATAATTTCTTTTCTAACTTCAAAATATCATTGGCTCTCTGTTTGTCGTTTCCATTGACTTTTAACACCTCCATTGTGAATAACGATGATTTTACTAGGGATGGGCAATAAATGCTGGCTTAGCTGGTGACGCCCACATCCCGTAAATGAATATATTTTAAAAATCTTACAAGTAAGGAATTCAAACTTAATTTACCAAATGGCCAATTCTGTATAAAAGTAGCAATTTTCTGACCTGGCTTCAGAACGGTGTGGGTGACAGGAGCCATGCTGTTCCCCTGTGCACTGGTCAGTTTTCACTGCTGCTTCAAATATTTATACAACTGCTTGTTTTATCTCCCTGTGACTCCATGGGGGTTTCCTCCTGCAGTCCAAAGACATACTGGTAGGCCACTGTAAATTGTCCTGTGATTAAATTGGAGGTCACTGCGTGACACGGCTCGAAAGGCCATAAATGCCGTATCTCAATAAATACTTAAATTACAATAGTAGCAGGAATGTTATATAGACATGCAGCTCGTACTTGACGTCAGGCCCAGCCACTCAGGGACTTGTGTGTTCGTGGTACTTTGTGATTCTATGTGCTGGATTGTTACTATATGTGTTGTGTGAAAGTGTACGTACACCTTGGCCCCAGAGGAGCGATGTTTCATTGAGCTGTAGATAGATAGATAGATAGATAGATAGATAGATAGATAGATAGATAGATAGATAGATAGATACTTTATTCATCCCCATGGGGAAATTCAACTTTTTTTCCAATGTCCCATACACTTGTTGTAGCAAAACTAATAACATACAATACTTAACTCAGTAAAAAAATATGATATGCATCTAAATCACTATCTCAAAAAGCATTAATAATAGCTTTTAAAAAGTTCTTAAGTCCTGGCGGTTGAATTGTAAAGCCTAATGGCATTGGGGAGTATTGACCTCTTCATCCTGTCTGAGGAGCATTGCATCGATAGTAACCTGTCGCTGAAACTGCTTCTCTGTCTCTGGATGGTGATACACTGTAAACATGTGCATGGTTGAATGACAACAAACTTGAACTTGAAAGCAGCTTTGCAAACAAGTAGAATGGCCTTTGTGGGCCTGGTGACTGAGTGTGAGAGTTATACTCTTACAAGTTATGTTACAGCTGTATAAAACTTTGATTCAGCCACATCTGGGGTACTATGTGCAGTTCTGGCTGACTCTCTCTCCCTCAACCCCCTGTCCCTCTCCCTCTCAGCATTCTGTCCCCCTTTCCCTTTCCCCCTCCCTCTCCCCTGCCTCTCTCTCACCCCTCCTCTTTCCCTAGCCCCTCTCAACCCCATCTTCCATCCCACTTTTCTTCTTTCCTCCCCCCTACCCCTTCTCCTCCTACCCTTTCTCTTTCCACTCCTCAACTCAATCTCCCTTTCCACTTTCCCCCACACCCTCTCTCTCTACCCCTCTCTCCCCTCTCACCCTGTTCATCTCTCTCTCTCTCTCCCTCCCTCCCCCCCCCCCCCACCTGCCTGTCTTTGGAAAATGATTCATACTAACACAAGCTCTATTTGCACGTTAAGCAAACCTGAGACAGTGGATAATTAACACAACAATCTTGTGAAACCTCGTAATTTCTCACAGTCAAGTGAAAAGGAACACTGTATCAGGGGAATTCCTGACATCTATAATTCATTTCCAAACCTTCCTTTTCCACTAAGTTCCTCCTCCCAGTCCGGTCCTATGTCTTTTGTCTCATATGAGGAGAAATTTCTTTAGCTGGCGGGGGGTGGAAATAATCCGAGGAATTCATTGCCACAGGAGGCTGTGGAGGCCAAGTCATTAAGTATACTTGATGGGGTCTTGATTATTCTGGGTTTCAAAGGTTACTGGTAGAAGGCAGGAGACTGGGGTAGAGAGGGATAATACAGATGGGCACCATGGTAACGTAGTAGTTAGAACAGCACCATTACAGCTTGGGGAGTCAGAGTTCAATTCTGACATCCTCGGTAAGGAGTTTGTACATTCTCCCCATGTGCTTCGGTTTCCGACCACAGTCCAAAGACGTATGGTCTTGATTAATTAGTAGATTAATTGTCCTGTGATTAGGCTAGGGTTTAATAGGTGGGTTACTGGGAGGCACAGCTCGAGAGGGCCGCGAGGGCCTGTTCTGTACTGGATCTCAATAAATAAATAAATTAGCCATGATGGAATGGTGGAGCAGACTCGATGGGTGAAACAGGGGCACCTCTTTTTCCCCTTATTAGGGAAAGAGAGAGCCTGTGGTTTGTCAAATTACCAGGTGAACGAGTAGTCCTTGTTGTACTGCAAGTCTTTATTGATGCTTGCTTCACACTTGCGTGCTCGGTGGGGGATGCTGATGCTTTTGCTGGTTGGGGAGGGGGCGTCGTTACTTTGCTGATGCTTATATGTGGGAGGGGGAGTTGGGGGGGCTTTGGGGGTTCTAACATTTAACTGTCATTCATTCTTCCGGGCACTCCTCTGTTTTCGAGGATGGTTGTGAAGGAAAAGAATTTCAGGACGTATATTGTATACATTTCTCTGACATTAAATGTACCCATGAAACTTTGAAACCTTTGAATGGCCTGATTCTGCTCTTCTGTCTCATGGACGGATGGTCTTTCTACCAAATGCAAGGATAGGCAGAAGCCACTATGCACTGGCACTTCGAATTCATCGCATTCCCTTGCTCAAGCTCCACAATCTGACAACAGCTCTCTCCAAGAGAGTGAATTCAAAGAGTCACAACTCTCTGAGCAGAAATCCCTCCTCATCGCCATACTATGTGGGTGACACCTTATTCTGAAATGATGCCTCCTATTTCTGGATAGTCCCAGCTGGGGAAACATGTAACATACTTAATCACAACATATTACAAAATAACTTGGTTCACTGAGTCCATGCTGGCTCCAAACCAGAAATCTCAGCAGTCTTATTCCCTCTCATCTGATTTCCCTGTAGTCCCGACAGCTATTCTCTCTCACATGCCAAAAAACTGATCCTCTCCACATCCACCCTGCCAACATCCCTTCAAAATCTAATATGCTTCAATAAGAATAACCTCTTATTTCTCTGAATTCCAATGGGTATAGATCCAAGCAAATTAACCTTGCTTCATTTGTAAACCTTCATCCTAGGAAAACCTTCTGTGCATTATACCACAAGACATATGAGACATATCATCCCATTGAGCCTGCTCCACCATTCATCCACACTGATTT
The DNA here is from genome assembly GCF_048418815.1 of Hemitrygon akajei. Classification (NCBI taxonomy): domain Eukaryota; kingdom Metazoa; phylum Chordata; class Chondrichthyes; order Myliobatiformes; family Dasyatidae; genus Hemitrygon; species Hemitrygon akajei. The sequence continues at coordinate 5,109,256 of NC_133135.1, read as the reverse complement.
ATTTTCCCTCTCAACCCCATTTTCCTGTGTTTTCCCCATCACCTTTGATGCCCTTACTAATCAAGAACCTATTAACCTTCACTTTAAATATATCCAATGACTTGCCCTACACAGCTGTCTGTGGCAATGAATTCCAAAGATTCACCACCCTCTGGCTAAAGAAATTCCTCCTCATCTCTGTTCTAAAGGGACATCCTTCTATTTTGAGACTGTATCCTCTGGTCCTAGATTCTTGCACTCTTGGAAACATTCTGTCCGTGTCCATTCAGTCTAGGGCTTTCAATATGTGGTAGATTTCAATGAGACAGACCCTCATTTTTCCAAATTGCAGTGAGTACAGCCCCAGTGCTATCAAATGCTCTTCATATTAAACTTTTCATTCCAGGATCATTCTCATAAACCTCCTCTGGACCTTCTCCAATTCCAGTGCATCCTTTCTTAGATATGGGGCCCAAAGCTTGTCAGAGCTTGCTAATCTACCTAGCTTTGTGTCACTGGCAAATCAGCTGACATTGCACTCAGTGTCCTCATCCAAGTTATTAATATCTTGTCTTTAGCTGAGACCATAACACAGAACAGTGTGACAGCCAATTCAATTAGCATTAGATCGGAAATGACCATTTATCCTCAATCCATGTCATTACCACTGACCAAAATTGGAGGCATTTGCAGAGAGGTGTATAAAAAGACTCACAAGGCAACTTATACTGATATCCACTGACCTCTACATAATTCCTAGTGATTGAAAATGGAGGACACATTCAAATTGCCATCCTAGGTAGTGTCTACATTTAATGGAATCCTGATGATAGGTTGATGAGATGAGCTCTAACATGATTGTCTGAGTTCTGACAGACAAAGATATTAGCAGCAAAGGAAACGCAAGCAAGCCCCTCAAGCCTGCTCCATCATTTGATGACATCGTGGTTGATCTGACTGTAACTTAAGCTGTCGTGAGCCCTGCGGCTTGCCATGGAGTGTTGGGCTTCTGGGTATCTCGAGCACCTGTATTTACTAACTGTTATGCTTTTTGGTTAATCTCGTCAAGGTAACTGTGACTGGCACGGGTTTTCTACCTTCTCTGATTATATAATGCGGACTCTCTGTTAGCGCACAACGTGGGGTCGTGTTTGAATGATTTGTCTCATGGTGTTGCTTGGTCGTGCCGCCGAAGTGCAGTTGGTATTCCTATGAAGAACCTCGTTTCCATCTCCTCATGGAGTCTGCTGTTCCTCTTCACCAGGGCTGAGTCTTTGCCAGTGCTCACCATGACGGAGTCTGCTGTTCCTCAGAACCGTGACATAAGCTCTATATTCCATTTACTGATGATAATATTTCACTCTCTTACTTTTTGTGAATCAACCTTTTTCTGCCTTAAAAATATTCAAGAACTCTGCTTCCCCTGCCCTTTGCCTAAAAGTTCCTCTGAGAGAAAAATGTCACCTCATCTGCATTGCATGGACTTCCCATTATTTTTAAACAGTGATCTCCAAATTCCACATCCTTCCACAAAGGGCCACAGTCCTTCTCCATTAATGGACCGTGTTGACAGAGAAGATGAACCAGTGTTAGCTAATGTTAACAGAGAAGCATGTGAAACATTTGAATACAGGTATCCCCCGCTTTACGAATGTTCGCTTTACACCACTTTGCACTTACAAGACCTACATTAGTAACCTGTTTTCACATTATAAAGAGGATTTTCACTTTTACGAAAATTTTTCCCATATAAATTAATGGTTCTTCACTTTACGCCATTTCGGCTTAAGAAAGGTTTCATAGGAACGCTCTACCTTTGTAATGGGGGAGACACCTGTAAATCTTTTTTTTGTTTGATAGTAGGCAAAATCCAGATAGGTTTATAGCCTTCACCTCTCCATCATCACAATTAACTTTGGATTTCTGAACATCAGAACTGGTTACACACTAGTCACTCATGCCCAGAACTCACATATTTTACTTTCTTTCACCTATGTCCCATTTATTCAATTGCCTTTTCTATATCCTGTTGTAATTTGTAATCCACATCCCGGCTGCTGTTTGGAGGCCTGTATACAACTGCTATTCGGGTCCTTTTACTCTTGCCATTTCTTAACGCAACTCATAGAGACTCTACACCTTCCAATCCTATGTCATCTCTTTCTTTAGCTGTCCTTCAGCCAAGTTTCAGAGATGGCCACAATGTCAAATTTACCAATCTGTAGCTGAATTTCAAGATCGTCCATTTTATTTCTAATGCTGCGTGCATTCAAATATAACACTTACAGTCCAGTATTTGTTTCTTTCTGGTGTAAATCATCTCACTGGCTGTGATTATGCCTCATTTCCTGCCTATCCTTCCTATCACCTCCGTTGCACGCTATCTTTGATTTATTTCTGTTTTCCCCTTCCTCAGCCCTGTCACTCCGGTTCCCATCCCCTGCCAAATTAGTCTATCCATCTCATTTCTGGAATAAACCTGGTGAACCTCCTCTGCACTGACTGCAAAGCCAGAATGTCCTTTCTCAAGTAAGGAGACCAGAACTTCACGCAGTACTCCAAGTGTGGCCTCACCAGTACCCTGTACAGTTGTAGCATAACCTCCTTGATTTTAAATTCAATCCCTCTAGCACTGAAGGCCAACATTCCATTTACCCTCTTGATAGCCTGCTGCACCTGCAAAACAATCTTTTGTGATTCATACACAAGCACTCCCAAGTCCCTCTGCACAGCAGCGTGCTGCAATTTTTTACCATTTAAATAATAATCTAAGTGGATGACCTCACATTTACCAATCAGAATCAGGTTTATTATCACTGGCATGTGATGTAAAATTTGTTAACTTAGCAGCAGCAGTTCAATGTGATACATACTCTAGAAGAGAAAAAGAAAAACTAAAAATAATAATAAATAAACATACTGTAACTCAAACGTGCAAGAACAGAAATACTGTATATTTATAAAGTGAGGAGGTGTCCAAGAGTTCAATGTCCATTTAGGAATCGGATGGCAGAGGGGAAGAAGCTGTTCCTGAATCGCTGAGTGTGTGCCTTCAGGCTTCTGTATCTCCTACCTGATGGTCACAGTGAGAAAAGGACATGCCCTGGATGCTGGAGGTCCTTAATAATGGATGCTGCCTTTCTGAAACACTGCTCCCTTAAGATGTCCTGAGTACTTTGTAGGCTAGTACCCAAGATGGAGATGAATAGATTTACAACCTTTTGCAACTTCTTTCGGTCCTGTGCAGTAGCCCCTCCATATCAGACAGTGATACAGCCTGTCAGAATGCTCTCCATAGTACAAATATTGAAGTTTTTGAGTGTATTTGTTGACATGCCAAATATCTTCAAACTCCTAATGAGGCCATCAGAGAGGCAAAGTGTGCACACGCCCAGCGAATCCACAGCCACTTCCAGGACCTCCTGCAGTTCGCGTACCATCCCAACCGTTCAACAGACGATTCATTGCCATCACCCTCCACCTGGCCCTAACCCACCTGGACAAAAAAGACACGTACGTTCGAATGCTGTTCATATACTTCAGTTCAGCATTCAACACAATCGTTCTTCAGCACCTGATTGGAAAGCTGAGCCTACTGGGCGTGAACACCTCCCTCTGCAACTGGATCCTAGACTTCCTGACTGGGAGACCTCAGTCAGTCCGGATTAGGAGCAGCATCTCCAACACAATCACACTGAGGACGGGGGTCCCTCAGGGCTGTGTGCTCAGTCCACTGCTGTTCACTCTGCTGACCCATGACTGTGCAGCAGCACACAGCTCGAACCACATCATCAAGTTCACCGATGACACAACCGTGGTGGGTCTCATCAGCAAGAACGATGAGTCAGCTTACAGAGAGGAGGTGCAGCAGCTAACAGACTGGTGCAGAGCCAACAATCTGTCTCTGAATGTGAACAAAAGAGATGGTTGATGACTTCAGGAGAGCACGGAGTGACCACTCTCCACTGAACATTGACGGCTCCTCCATTGAGATGGTTAAGAGCACCAAATTTCTTGGTGGTCACCTGACGGAGAATCTCACCTGGTCCCTCAACACCAGCTCCATAGCAAAGAAAGCCCAGAAGCATCTCTACTTTCTGCGAAGACTGAGAAAAGTCCACTCCCACCCCCCCCCCCCATCCTCACCATATTCTACAGGGGTTGTATTGAGAGCATCCTGAGCAGCTGCATCACTGCCTGGTTCAGGATTTGCACTGTCTCGGATCACTGGTGCCAGGCTGTATCGGCCCTTGCCCTTCCCTTGGACAACATCGATGGTGTGGAGAGGGGAGACTTGCTGCATGGGCAACTGCCGGTCTTCTGTACAAACTTGCCCAGGCCTACGCCGTGAAAACCATTCCAGGCGTAGATCCATGGTCTCGCGAGACTAACGGATGCCACCAATATGTTGGGACCAAGTTAGATCCTCAGAGATTTTGACACCCAGGAACTTGAAGCTGCTCACTCTCTCCACTTCTGATCCCCTTATGAGGATTGGTATGTGTTCCTTCACCCAACCCTTCCTGAAGTCCACAATCAGCTCTTTTATCTTACTGACGTTGAGTGCCAGGTTGTTGCTGCGGCACCACTCCACTAGTTGGCATATCTCGCTCCTGTAGGCCCTCTTGTCACCACCTGAGACTCTACCAGCAATGGTTGTATCGTCAGCAAATTTGTAGATGGTGTTTGAGCTATACCTAGCTACACAGTCATGTGTATACAGAGAGTGGAGCAGTGGGCTAAGCACAGAATCTGGAAGTGTGCCGGTGTTGACCATCAGCAAGGAGGATATGTTACCTATTGACCTATTGTGGCGATAGGCAAATTGCAATGGGTCCAGGTCCTTGCTGAGGCAGGAGTTCAGTCTAGTCATGACCAACCTCTCAAAGCATTTCATCACTGTCGATGTGAGTGCTACTAGGTGATAGTCATTAAGGCAGCCCACATTATTCTTCTTAGGCACTGGTATAATTGTTGCCTATTTGAAGCAACTGGGAACTTCTGCTCGTAGCAGTGAGAGGTTGAAAATGTCCTTGAATTTTCCTGCTGGTTGGTTGGCACCAGTTTTTAGAGCCTTTCCAGGTACTCCATTGGGACCTACTGCCTTCGAGAGCTGTCTTTAAAGACAGCCTAAAATCGGCTGTCATTGGCTACCAACATTGTATTCCATCTGCCACACCTCTGCCCACTCACTTAACCTATCTATATCTCTCTGCAGACTCTCTGTATCTTCTGCACGATTTGCTTTTCCACTCAATTTTGTATTATCAGCAAATTTAGATGCACTACACTCAGTCTTTCCAAGTTTGCAGATGATCGATATGAAGATTGGTGGAGGGGCAGGTAGGGTTGGGGAAAAAGCTAGGCTACAGAAGGACTTAGTCAGATTAGGAGAATGGGCTAGAAAGAAGCAAATAAAATATAATGTTGGAAACCGCATGGTCATGCACTTCAGTAGAAGAAATAAATGTGTAGACTATTTTCTAAATAGGGAGAAAATCCAAAAATCTGAGATGCAAAGGGACTTGGCAGTACTTGTGCAGAATACCCTAAAGGTTAACTTGCATGTAAAGTTGGTGATGCGGAAGGCAAGTGCAATGTTAGCATTCATTTCAGGAGGTTTAGGATGCAAGAGTAGGGATGTGATGCTGAGGCTTTATAAGGCACTGCTGAGGCCTCACCTTGAGTATTGTGAACAGTTCTGGGCTCCTCATCTTAGAAAACAGAGAAATGGGAAACTGAGAAATGGCAGAAGAACTTAATAAGTACTTTAGATCTGTCTTCACTAGGGAAGACACAAGCAATCTCCCAGATGTATGGATGGGCCAAGGACATAGGGTAACAGAGGAAATGAAACATTGATATTAGGAAGGAAATGGTGATGAGTAGACTGATGGGACTGAAGGCTAACAAATCCCCAGGTCCAGATGGTCTGCATCCTAGGGTACTAAAGAAGGTGGCTCTGGAAATTGCAGATGCATTGGTAATCATTTTCCAATGTTCCTTAAATTTAGGATCAGTTCCTGAGGATTGGAGAATGGCTAATGTTATCCCACTTTTTAAGAAAGGAGGGAGGGAGAAAACAGAGAACTATCGTCCTGTCAGCCTAACATCGGTAGTGGGGAAGATGCTAGAGTCCATTATTAAAGATGAAATAGTGGCATATCTAGACAGCAGTGATAGGAATGGGCCGAGCCAGCATGGATTTACCAAGGGCAAATCATGCTCGACTAATCTATTGGAGTTTTTCGAGGATGTAACCAGGAAGTTAGACAAGGGAGATCCAGTGGATGTAGTGTACCTCAATTTTCAGAAGGCATTTGATAAGGTCCCACATAGGAGATTGGTGGGCAAAATCAGAGCTCATGGCATTGGGGGGAAGATATTGACATGGATAGAAAACTGGTTGGCAGATAGAAAGCAAAGGGTAGCAGTGAATGGGTGTTTCTCGGAATGGCAGGTGGTGACTAGTGGGGTGCCACAGGGCTCGGTATTGGGACCACAACTGTTTACGATTTACATCAACGATTTAGATGAAGGCACTGAGAATAACATCAGCAAGTTTGCTGATGATACTAAGCTGGGTGGCAGTGTGACATGTGATGAGAATGTTAGGAGAATTCAGGGTGACTTGGATAGGCTGGGTGAGTGGGCAGATACTTGGCAGATGACGTTTAATGTGAATAAGTGTGAGGTTATCCACTTTGGGAGAAAGAACAGGAAGGCAGATTATTATCTGAATGGTGTAGAGTTAGGTAAGGGAGAAATACAAAGAGATCTAGGAGTCCTTGTTCATCAGTCACTGAAGGTGAATGAGCAAGTGCAGCAGGCAGTGAAGAAGGCTAATGGAATGTTGGCCTTTATTACAAAGGGAATCGAGTACAAGAGCAAGGAAATTCTTTTGCATTTGTACAGGGCCCTGGTGAGACCACACCTGGAGTATTGTGTACAGTTTTGGTCTCCAGGGTTAAGGAAGGACATCCTGGCTGTAGAGGAAGTGCAGCGTAGATTCACAAGGTTAATTCCTGGGATGTCCGGACTGTCTTATGCAGAGAGGTTAGAGAGACTGGGCTTGTACACGCTGGAATTAAGGAGATTGACAGGGGATCTGATTGCAACATATAAGATTATTAAGGGATTGAACAAGATAGAGGCAGGAAATATGTTCCAGATGCTGGGAGAGTCCAGTACCAGAGGGCATGGTTTAAGAATAAGGGGTAGGTCATTTAGGACAGAGTTAAGGAAAAACTTCTTCTCCCAGAGAGTTGTGGGGGTGTGGAATGCACTGCTTCAGAAGGCAGTGGAGGCCAATTCTCTGGATGCTTTCAAGAAGGAGCTAGATAGGTATCTTATGGATAGGGGAATCAAGGGATATGGGGACAAAGCAGGAACCAGGTATTGATAATAGATGATCAGCCATGATCTCAGAATGGCGGTGCAGGCTCGAAGGGCCGAATGGTCTACTTCTGCACCTATTGTCTATTGTAAAAGATGTGCTGGCATTGGAGAGGGTTCAGAGGAGGTTCACAAGGATGATTCAGGGAATGAAAGGGTTATCGTACAAGGAATGTTTGATGTTCTGGACCTGTACTTGCTGGAATTTTGAAGGATGAGGTGGGAATGACATTGAAATATAAAATAAAGCTAGGCATAGCTAAGCATAGCATAGTTTATGCATAGTTTAGCTAGGCATAGCTAAAATGCCATCTATCAATTTGCAGATCAAGTCGTCAAGTCACTTTTTACTGTCATTTTGACCATAACTGCTGGTACAGTACACAGTAAAAACAAGACAACGTTTTTCAGGACCGTGGTGCTACATGAACAATACAAAAACTACACTGAACTACATAAACCAACACAAAAACTACATTAGACTACAGACCTACCCAGGACCGCATAAAGTACACAGAACAGAGCAGGCATTGCAATCAATAATAAATAAGATAATAGGCACAACAGAGGTCAGTGGGCCAAGCATAGAGATCAAATTACAAAGAAGGCACATTGCATTCAAACTTCAAGGAGAATTGGTATGTCAACAAAGACTCGCACGGAGTTCTACAGATGTATCATGGAGAGTATTCTAACTGTCTGCATTGCCTTCTGGTATGGGGGGGGGGGCTACTGCTCAGGATCAGAAAAAGCTCACAGAGAGTTGTAAACTCAGCCAGCTCCATCATGAGCACTGGTCTCCCCAGCATCCAGGACACCTTCAAAAGGAGATGCCTCAAAAAGGCGGCCTCCATTAGTAAGGACCCCCATCATCCAGGACATGCCCCCTTCATTGCTACCAGCAAGGAGGTGGTACAGGAGTTTGAAGTTTCAGGAATAGCTTCTCCCCCTCTGTCATCAGATTTCTGAATGGACAACAAACCCATGAGCGTGCCCCCAGTCTTTTCCCCTCTCTTCTTGCATTATTAATTTAATTTAATTTTCTTTAGTGTATACACTTATTGTAACTTATAGTTTCTTGTTATGTGACGCACTGTACTGCTGCTGCAAAACAACAATTTTCCTGACACATACCAGCGATATTAAACCTGATTCGAATTCTCAGCTTACCCCTCAGATCCCTTTTAAATCTCTTTCCTCTCTTCTTAAACCCGTACCTTCTTGTACCTACATGGGGAATCAAGCACGTCTTTTATTTCCTTTTTGTGGTTGCAAGACGCTGCTGGATACCAAGAAGACCGAGTGAGTGCTGTGGGTCGACCCCATCAGCGAGTTGCTGGACAGCGAAGGAGCTGCAGCTGTTGCAGCCACCTTGGGAAGAAGGCGTCAGATGCGGTGCGTGGTCTTACAAACGGTGGAAATGATTGCCTTGAGGTTTCATTGGGATCGCAAAACCCTGTTGGACATTAGTAATCTAGAATACTGCAAGTCCGGTTCACTGGTTCATTGGCGAGACCGGCAGCGGGGGACCTGCAAAGACGTGCGTGGTTATTGCGCGGATCAGACCCTCCTACTGCAGTGTCCCGTTGGGGAGGAGACGCCGGAGATGGTGTGGGAGAGAGCAGAGGGACGGCGCGCACTCTGGAATCCATGCTTACTTGGGCCTGGTCCCTCCCAAATATATTGCCCTCCAGTGTTAACTTGGTGAAAGTTAAGCTGGATTGTGTTCATCTGTGGCTGCACTAGCAAGTACTACAGTTGTTCTTGCAGAAACTTGGGTCCAGGACAACATCCCATGTACCATCAATCTACACTTGGGGACTCGGGCTATTTTTTTTTGTCTGACTAGGTTTTTCTGCTATTGTTACTCTATGTGCCTTGTGCTGTGTGACTGCTGGTTCTGTGTTTTGCACCTTGGCCCCAGAGGAACGCTATTACGTATGTCTGTATTCAAGGGTATTCATGTATGGTTGAACAACAATTAAAACTCGAACTTGAAAAAGACGCTCAAAATTTACTCTCTTGTATACCTCTTTCGGGTCACTTCCCACCATCCTTCACCCAGGGAAAACCAGACTAGTCTATCAATCACAAGAAAATCTGTAGATGTTGTAAATCCAAAGCAACACACACAAAATGCCGGAGGAATTCAGCAGGTCAGGCAGCATCTATGGAAAGGAGCACACAGTTGATGTTTTGGGACCAGACCCTCCATCAGGACTGGGGAAATTTCTCAGCCCAAAACATCGACTGTTTACTATATATATATGTACTCGCTGTAATTCAGTTTTTTCCTACTTTTATCATGTATTTCATTGTACTGCTGTTGCAAGGTTAACAAATTTCATATTAAACCCAATTCTGATTCTGAGAAACTGCACACAATCACAGACTGACAAACAACCAATGTGCAAAAGCCAAACTGTACAAATGCAATAAATAGATACTTAAATAATAGAGATAAATAATACTGAGAAGGTGAGTTGTAGAGTTCTTGAAAGTGAGTCTGTAGGTTGTGGAATGAGTTCAGTGTTGAGGTGAGTGAAGTTATCCACGCTGTTTCAGGAACCTGGTGGTTGTAGTGTTGATGGGTTGAAGGGTGAGAGATATACTAGGAATCTGAGGGGTAGCTTCTTCATGCAGAGGGTGGGCTGTAGATGGAACAAGCTTCTGGAAGAAGTAGTGAGTGGGAGTGCAGGACAACATTTAAAAGGCGTGGATAAAAACATGGAGAGGACCGGTTTGCAGGTTTTGCATAACTTCGTGTGCAGGGATACTTTGGGGATATGTGCATAGTGAAGAATGTTTCAGAGCATAAGACGTTGGTGAAGAATTAGGCCATTTGGCCCATCAAGTCAGCTCCATTGTTAAATCATGGCTAATTTATTATCCCTTTCAACCCCATTCTTTTTCTCCCTGTAACTTTTGATGCCCTGATTAATCAAAAACTTATCAATCTCTACTTTAAATATACTCAATGATATGGCCCCCACAGCCAGCTGTGGCAACACATTCCACAGATTCACCACTCTCTGGCTAAAGAAATTCCTCCTCATCTTCTTTCCAAATGGACGTCGCTCCAGTCTGAGGCTGTGTCCTCTGGTCCAAGATTCACCCACTATACGAAATATCCTCCCTACATCCACTCTATGAAATTTCCTCCCCCCCATCCGCTCTATCCAAATCTTTGAATATTCAATAGGTTTCAATGAGATCCCCCCCCCCATTCTTCTAAACACCAATGAGTACAGTCCCACAGACATCAAACACTCCTCCTATGTTAACCCTTTCATTCCCGAAATTCTCACGAATCTCCTCTGGACTCCCTCCAATGCCAGCACATCTTTTCTTAGATAAGGGGCACAAAACTGTTCACAATACTCCAAGTACTGTCAGACCAATGCCTTGTAAAGCCTCAGCTTTACATCTTTGCTTTTGTATTCTAGACCTCTCGAAATGAATGCTAACATTGCATTTGCCTTCCTCACCACCAACTCAACCTGCAAGTTAACCTTTAGGGAATCCTGCATAAGGACTCCCAAGTCTCTTTGCACCTCTGATTTCTGAATTTTCTCCCCGTTTAGAAAATAATCTACACCTTTATTTCTTCTACAAAAGTGCATGACAATACACTTTCTGAAACTGTGTTCCATCTGCCACTTCTTTGCCCATTCACCCAATCTGTCTCAGTCCTTCTGCAGACTCCCTGTCTCCTCAACACCACTTGCCCCACAACCTATCTTTGTATCATCAACAAAGCCATCAATTCTCATCATCCAAATCATTGACATATAATGTGAAAAGAAGTGGTCCCAACACCCACCTCTATGGAACAAAAAAGGCTTTATTCCCACTCTTTGCCTTCTGCCAATCAGCCAATGCTTTATCCATGTTAGTACCTTTCCTGTAATACTATGGCCCTTATCTCGTTAAGCAGCCTCATGTGAGGCACCTTGTCAAAAGCCTTCTGAAAATCCAAGTAAACCACATCCACTGACTGTCTAACCTGCTTTTTATTTCCTCAAAGAATTCCAAAAGAGTTTGTTAGGCAACATTTCTCTTTATGGAAACCATGCTGACTTTTGTCTACTTTATCAAGTGCCTCCAAGTACACTGACACCTCATCGTCAACGCACAACTCCAACATCTTCCCAGCCATTGAGATCACACTAAGTGGTATATAATTTCCTTTCTTCTGCCTCCCTCCCTTCTTAAAGAATGGAATGACATCTGCAATTTTCCAGTCTTCCAGGACCATTCCAGGACCTAGTGATCCTTGAAAGATCATTACTAATGCCTCCACAACCTCTTCAGCTGCCTCTTTCAGAACCCTAGTGTGCAGTCTGTCTGGTCCAGGTGATTTATCTACCTTCACCTTTCATCTTCCCAAGCACCTTCTCCTTAGTAATAGCAGCAACACACATTTCTGCCCCTCGATACTCTCGAATTTCTGGCATACTGCTAGCATCTTCTGTAGTGAAGACTGACGTAAAATACTTATTCAATGCATCCACCATTTCTTTGTTCCCATGACTACCACTCCAGTGTCATTTTCCAGCAGTCCAATATCCACTCTTGGCTCTCTTTACTCTTTATATATCTGAAAAACCTTTTGGCCTCTTTTATATTATTGACCAGCTTTCCTTCATATTTCATCTTTTCTCTCCTTATAGCTTTTTTAGGTGTCTTCTGTGGTTTTTAAAGGCTTCTCAATCCTCCAACCTCACCAATTTTGTTTTTATGTCGTTATTAACTTTCCTTGTCAGTTATGGTTGCAGCATCCTGCCTTTAACATAAGAAACGGGAGCAGGAGTCGGCCATCTGGCCCGTCAAGCTGCTCTGCCATTCAATAAGATCTGGCCACGGACTTATCTACACCTATCTGCCTTTTCCCCATAACCCCTACTATGCAAAAATCTATCCAACCTTGTCTTAAATATATTTTACTGAGGTAGCCTCCACTGCTTTTTTGGACAGAGAGTTCCACTGATTCACCACTTTCTGGGAAAAGCAGTTCCTCCTCATCTCCGTCCAAAATCTACTCCCCCCCATCCTGAGGCTTTACCCCCTAATTCTAGTCTCACCTACCTGTGGAAACAGCTTTCCTGCCTCTATCTTATCTATCCCTTTCATAATTTTATATGTTTCTATAAGATCTCCTCTCATTTTTCTGAATTCCAGCGAGTACAGTCAGCTCAATCTTTCCTCATAGTCTAACCTCCCCCCCCCCCCCCCACCCCATCTCTGGAATCAACCTGGTTAACCTCCTCTGCATTGCCTCCAAAGCTAGTAAATCTTCCTCAAGTAAGGAGGTCAGAACTGCCCACAGTACTCCAGATGCGGCCTCACTAGTACCCTGAACAGTTGCAGTATAACCTCCCTGCTCATAAATTCAATCCCTCTAGCAATGAAGGCCAATGTTCCATTTGCTTTCTTGATAGCCTGCTTCACCTGCAAACTAACATTTGTGATTCATACACAAACACTCCCAAATCCCTCTGCACAGCAGCATGCTGCAATTTTCTAACATTTAAATCATAATCTGCTGCTCTTTCAATTTTCCTCCCAAAGTGGATGACCTCGCATTTACCAACATTGTACTCCATCTGCCAGACCCTTGCCCACTCACTTAACCTACCTATATTCCTCTGCAAACTCTTCTGCACAATTTGCTTTTCCACTCAATTCAGTATCATCAGCAAACTTAGATACACTACACTCGGTCCCCCCTTCCAAATCGTCAACGTATGTCATGAATTGCTGCAGGCCTGGCATCGACCCCTGTGGCACACCACTCACCACTGATTGCCAACCAGAGTAACACCCATTTATCCCAACTCTCTGCTTTCTATTAGTTAACCAATCCTCTATCCATGCTAATACATCACCCCAACTCTATGCATCCTTATCTTATGGATAAGTCTTTTATGTGGCTCCTTATCAAATGCCTTCTGGAAATCCAAGTAAATAATGTCCATCTGTTCCCCTCTACCCACATTTGTTATATCTACTGTGCTCGTTATGTCCTCAAAGAACTCCAGTAAGTTTGACAAACAGGATCTGCCTTTGCTGAATCCATGCTGATTTGCCCGATGGATCCATTTCTTTCCAGACGCCTCGCTATTTCTTCTTTAATGATAGCTTCAAGCATTTTCCTCAACTACAGATGTTAAACTAACTGGTCTATAGTTACCCACCTTTTGCCTACATCCTTTTTTGAACAATGGTGTGACAGTGACAAATACTCCTTCATCACTGGGATCTATCCTGCGCCTTCTGAATTGCCTCCAAAAACACTTTGCCATCATCCTTGTTAGTATTCCCTTCCAATTAATTTTGGCCAGCTCCGTCTCGTGCCTCTGTATTTCTCTTTACTCCACCGTAATACTGATATATCTGGCTTTAATACTGCCTGGTTCAGAAATTGCACCATCTCGGATCACAAGACCCTGCAGTGGATAGTGAGGTCAGCTGAGAAGATCATCGGGGTCTCTCTTCCCGCCATCATGGACATTTACACTACACGCTGCATCCGCAAAGGAAACAGCATTATGAAGGACCCCATGCACCCCTCATACAATCTCTTCTCCCTTCTGCCGTCTGGGAAAAGGCTCTGAAGCATTCGGGCTCTCACGGCCAGACTATGTAACAGTTCCTTCCCCCAAGCTATCAGACTCCTCAATACCTGAAGCCTGGACTGACACCTTGCCCTATTGTCCTGTTTATTATCTATTGTAATGCTTGCACAGTTTTTGTGTACTTTATGCAGTCCTGTGTAGGTCTGTAGTCTAGTGTAGCTTTCTCTGTGTTGTTTTTTTTACGTATTCAGTCTAGTTTTTGTACTGTGTCATGTAACACCATGGTCCTGAAAAATGTTGTCTCATTTTTACTGTGTACTGTACCAGCAGTTGTGGTCGAAATGACAATAAAAGTGACTTGACTTGACTTTATCTTCTCCCTCTCAAACTGCAGGGTGAATTCTATCTCTGCCTCATTCACCTTAAGCTCCATAATCTAATGTGGTTCATTACACAACACCCAATTCAGAATTGCCTTTCTGAAGTGGGCTCAACCACGAGCTGCTCTAAAAAGCCATCTCGTAGGCATTCTACAATTTCTCTCTCTTGGGATCCAGCAGCAACCTGATTTTTCCAATGTTCCAGCATTTTGAAATCCCCCATGACTACTGTAACATTGCCCCTTTGACATGTCTTTTCAACCTCCCTCTGTAATTTGTAGCCTTCATTCTGGCTACCATTCAGAGATCTATATACAGTATAACTCCCATCAGGGTCTTTTTACCCTTGCAGTGTCTTAACTCTATCCACAAGGATTCTACATCTTGTCACCTCTTTCTAAGGATCTATACAGAACAGTACAGCACAGGATCAGGCTATTCAGCTCATAATGTTGAGCTGAGCCCACTAAAAAGCAAATCACAGCCATCCGCACACTCCTAATTCCTCCATATTCCCTTACATCCACGTGTTTATCTAAGCATTTTTTAAAAGCCTCTAATGTATTTGCCTCTACCACCATACCAGGCAGCACATTCCAGGCATCCACCACTCTCTGAGTGAAAAACTTACCCCTCACATCCCCTTTGAACCTACCCCCCTCTAACCCTCAATACAAGCCTTCAGGTATTAGACATTTCTATCCTGAGAAACAGATACTCCCCGTCTATTCTATCTATGCCTCTCATAATCTTAAAAACCTCCATCAGATCTCCCCTCAGCCTCCAGAGAAAACAGCCCAAGTTTCTCCAGCCTCTCATGACAGCACATGCCCTCTAAACCAGGCAGCATCCTGGTAAACCTCTTCTGCAGCAACAGAGACACCCCACCAACCTGCCTGTCCTTTCGATATAATGTGTACCCTTGATGTTAAGCTCCCAACTTTGATCTTCTTTCAGCCATGATTCAGTGATGCCCTCCTCATACCTGCCAATCTCTACAAGATCATCTGCCTTATTCCATACACTCCGTATATTCGGTATAAAACCTTCAGTCCAGCATTCATCGCCAGTTTTAATTTTGCCCCAATGTTACACTTCGACTCATCGCACTGATCATAATTTTTTCCAATCATCTGCCTGTCCTTCCTCACAGTCTCACTACACCCTACATCTAGTTGTACACCAACTACCCCATCCTCAGCCTTATCACTGGTTCCCATCCCCTGTCAAATTAGTTTAAACCCTCCCCAACAGCTCTAACAAACCTGCCTGCATGGACATTACTCCCCCTCGGGTCAGATCTACATAACCATATAACAATTACAGCACGGAAACAGGCCATCTCGGCCCTTCTAGTCCGTGCCGAACGCTTACTCTCACCTAGTCCCACCGACCTGCACTCAGCCCATAACCCTCCTTTCCTGTCCATATACCTATCCAATTTTACTTTAAATGACAATATCGAACCTGCCTCTACCACTTCTACTGGAAGCTCGTTCCACACAGCTACCACTCTCTGAGTAAAGAAATTCCCCCTTGTGTTACCCCTAAACTTTTGCCCCCTAACTCTCAACTCATGTCCTCTTATTTTGAATCTTCCCTACTCTCAATGGAAAAAGCCTATCAATGTCAACTCTATCTATCCCCCTCATAACTTTAAATACCTCTATCAAGTCCCCCCTCAACCTTCTACACTCCAAAGAATAAAAACCTAACTTGTTCAACGTTTCTCTGTAACTTAGGTGCTGAAACCCAGATAACATTCTAGTAAATCTTCTCTGTACTCTCTCTATTTTGTTGACATCTTCCCTACAATTCGGTGACCAGAACTGTACACAATACTCCAATTTGACCTTACCAATGCCTTGTATAATTTTAACATCACATCTCAACTCCTATACTCAATGCTCTGATTTACAAAGGCCAGCATACCAAAAGCTTTCTTCACCACCCTATCCACATGAGATTCCATCTTCAGGGAACTATGCACCATTATTCCTAGATCACTCTGTTCTACTGCATTTTTCAATGCCCTACCATTTACCATGTATGTCCTATCTGGATTATTCTTACCAAAATGTAGCACCTCAGACTTATCAGCATTAAACTCCATCTGCCATCTTTTAACCCACTCTTCTAACTGGCCTAAATCTCTCCGCAAGCTTTGAAAACCTACTTCGTTATCCACAATGCCACCTACCTTAGTATCATCTGCATACTTACTAATCCAATTTACCACCCCATCATCCAGATCATTAATGTATATGACAAACAACATTGGACCCAGTACAGATCCCTGAGGCACACCACTAGTCACCGGTCTCCAACCTGACAAACAGTTATCCACCACTACACTCTGGCATCTCCCATCCAGCCACTGTTGAATCCATTTTACTACTTCAATATTAATACCTAATGATTGAACCTTCCTAACTAACCTTCCATGCGGAACCTTGTCAAAGGCCTTACTGAAGTCCATATAGACAACATCCACTGCTTTACCCTCGTCAACTTTCCTTGTAACCTCTTCAAAAAATTCAATAAGATTTGTCAAACATGACTTTACACGCACAAATCCATGTTGACTGTTCCTAATCAGACCCTGTCTATCCAGATAATTATATATACCATCTCTAAGAATACTTTCCATTAATTTACCCACCACAGGCCTATAATTGCTAGGTTTACTCTTATAACCCTTTTTAAACAATGGAACCACATGAGCAATATGCCAATCCTCCAGCACCATCCCCGTTTCTAATGACACTTGAAATATTTTTGTCAGAGGCCCTGCTATTTCTACACTAACTTCCCTCAAGGTCCTAGGGAAAATCCTGTCAGGATCCGGAGATTTATCCACTTTTATATTCCTTAAAAGTGCTAGTACTTCCTCCTCTTTAATTGTCATAGTTTCCATAACTTCCCTACTTGTCTCCCTTACCTTATACAATTTAATATCCTGCTCCTTAGTGAATACTGAAGAAATTGTTCAAAATCTCCCCCATCTCTTTTGGTTCCACACATAGCTGTCCACTCTGATTCTCTAAGGGACCAATTTTATCCCTCATTATCCTTTTGCTATTAATATAACTGTAGAAACCCTTTGGATTTATTTTCACCTTACTTGCCAAAGCAACCTTGTATCTTCTTTTAGCTTTTCTAATTTCTTTCTTATGATTCTTTTTACATTCTTTATATTCCTCGAGCACCTCATTTACTCCATGCTGCCTATACTTATTGTAGACATCTCTCTTTTTCCGAACCAAGTTTCCAAAATCCCTTGAAAACCATGGCTCTCTCAAACTTTTAACCTTTCCTTTCAACCTAACAGGAACATAAAGATTCTGTACCCTCAAAATTTCACCTTTAAATGACCTCCATTCCTCTATTACATCCTTCCCATAAAACAAATTGTCCCAATCCACTCCTTCTAAATCCTTTCGCATCTCCTCAAAGTTAGCCTTTCTCCAATCAAAAATCTCAACCCTCGGTCCAGTCCTATCCTTCTCCATAATTATATTGAAACTAATGGCATTGTGATCACTGGACCCAAAGTGCTCCCCTACACATACCTCCGTCACCTGACCTATCTCATTCCCTAACTGGAGATCCAACACTGCCCCTTCTCTATTTGGTACCTCTATGTATCACTGCAAAAAACTATCCTGCACATCAGGATCTAACTTATCATTTTTGTACAGGTCATTCCTTCCCCAGAAGAGATCCCAATGATACAGAAATCCGAATCTATGCCCCTTGCACTAGTTCTTCAGCCACACATTTATCTGCCAAATCATCCTATTTTTAACCTCACTGGTGCATGCCACAAGCAGCAATCCAAAGATTACTACCCTAGAAGTCCTGCTTTTCACATTCCTGCCATACTCCCTATATTGTCTCTTCAGGACCCCCCCTTTTCCTGCCTAAGTCATTGATACAAATATGTACCATGACTTCTGGCTGTTCACCCTCCCTTTAGAGTGCTGTGGACCCTGTCCAAGGCATCCTTGACACTGGCACTTGGGAGGCAACATTCCACCTGGGCATCTCTCTCACATCCACAGAATCTCCTGTCCACTCCCCTGTCTAGATAGATAGATAGATAGATACTTTATTCATCCCCATGGGGAAATTCAACTTTTTTTCCAATGTCCCATACACTTGCTGTAGCAAAACTAATTACATACAGTACTTAACTCAGTAAAAAATATGATATGCATCTAAATCACTATCTCAAAAAGCATTAATAATAGCTTTTAAAAAGTTCTTAAGTCCTGGCGGTTGAATTGTAAAGCCTAATGGCCTAATTGTAAAGTCTAAAGTCCCTCTCAGTACTGTAGCTCTCTTCTCCCCTCTCTTTCCTTCTGAGCCACAGAGCCAGAGACCTGGTCGTTGCAGCTTCCCCCTTGTAGGTCATTCCTCAACCCCCCTCCCCCCCGACTGCAACCAAAGCAGAATACTTATTATTGAGTGGAACGGCCTCAGGGGTATTCTGCACTGGCTGCATATTCCCTTTCCTTCGGCTGACAGTCACCCAGCTACCTTCCTCCTGCAACTTCGGGGTGACTCCCTCCCTGTAGTTCCTGTCTATCACCCCCTTATTCTCCCATATGAGCCAAAGGTCATCCAGTTACAGCTCCAGCTCCTTAACACACTCTCTGAGGTGCTGCAACTCAGTGTAATTTATCATGTAGTTATCAGGGAGAGTGGAGGTCTCCCAAAGTTCCCACATCTCACACAAGGATTATATCACTAACCCATTCTCAGCTATGTCCTGACAGAAGAAAAACTTACTTAGAGCCTGCCACCTGTGCTTTTCCAAGTCTGTTGACCCAAAGCTGGACCACTCTAACACTGGCTCTCTTCAACAAAGCCGCTCCATTTGAGGGATACGGGCCACATGTGGCCAAATGGGACCAGCTTAGATAGGAACCTTTTATATTATGGACACATTTGGCCTGAAAGGCCTGTTTTCAAGCTCTGAGAGTCTGTGATTGTGGAATGCTTGCGACTTGCAGAGGTGCTATAGAGATAGATACCAGTCGGGTTGCCTGACATTGCAGGCATCTGAATGATGGTGGTGGCTGATTGCCCTCTAGTGGCTGTGTGGAAATAGGTTGTGGACAGGTTTATTCAGGGGCTGCAGAACAAGTGGCAGACAGTCTTGGGTCTGTTTGTGGCTTGTCTGTCATCTGTCTGTGGGCTGTCAGTGGTTTGTCTGTGGGCTGTCTATGGATTGCCTGCAATTGGCCTGGGGTCTGTCTGTGACCTGTCTATGGCCTGTCTACGGGCTCCTTTGGATTTTCAGTGAACTATCTGCAGAATGTCTTCAGAATGTATGGACTGGACTGTTCATGATCAGTCTGCAGGAAGTCTGGAGACTGCGGATTAAATACTAGCTTCATTTCTCAAATGTACATCAAAACATACAACGAAATGTGTTGTTTGTGTCAAACACAGTCTGAGGAAACACACACACGGAGTTTGTTGCCTTTTGCACATTGATTGTTTGTTCTTCCTGTCGGGTGCAGTATTTCATTAATTCTATTGTGTTTCTTGTATTGACTGTGAATGCCCACATGAAAATGAATCTCAGGGTTGTATATGGTGACATACGTGTACTTTGATAATAAATTTATTTTGTACTTTGAACTTTGACGATGTGCTGGGGGGGCAGCCCTCAACTGTTTTTTTCCAGTGCTAAAACACTAACCTTAAAACAACTTACTAACCATAACCCGTACGTCTTTGGGATTTTGGAGGAAACCAGAGCACCCATTGGAAATCCAAATGGTTACAGGGGGAATGTACAAACTCCTTACAGACAGCGCCAGGAATTGAACCCGAGTCGCTGGCACTGTGAAGTGTTACACTATTGATGCACCATCAATAACTCTCAGAGACGGGAGGCAAACGATAGGCTTTTATTAGCAGCAAAACGGAGCACAGCATCTCGGAGACTGAGGGGGGAGCAGTGCCTCCAATCGCCTTTATACCGGGGTCTGTGGGAGGAGCCACAGGAGCAGTCAGCAGAGGGGCGCGTCCAGACAGGTATACCCATAGTTTACCACAACTAGCCACTACACTGAGTGCTGCCCTTGTCTTTTGATGATCCGTGGACTGTCTGCGGGCTGTCTGCCATCTGTCTGTGCTCAGGCTGCTGAACACAGATAGGTAAGGTTTAGAGGCTGGTTACCAATGATGGGATAACTGACCTTCCTGAAAGGTCGAGATAGAGTGGATGTGGAGAGAATGTTTCCCATAGCGTGCGAGTCTAGGACCAGAGGGCACAGCCTTAGAATAGAAGGACATCACTTTAGGGCAGACATGAGAAGGAATTTCTCTAGCCAAAGGGCAGATAATTGGAATTCATTATGACACAGAGCAGAGGTCGATAGCTTTTTGATTAGTCAGTGTGTCAAAGGTTACGGGGATAAAGGGGTTGAGAGGGATAATAAATCAGCCATGATGGAAAGGTGGAGCAAACTTGATGGGCTGAATGGCCTAATTCTGCTCCTATGTCTTATGGCCTTCCCAGGCAGATTGTCGTAGCAGTTTGTCATTTGATGAGTGTATGGAAAACAAGTTCGAACTATAAATTGCCTTCATGCCTGGGAGCAGCATGAATCGGTAATGACATATGAAACAGCATGAAATATGTCCAGTATCTTACACAACCTTTAGATTCCTCTTAGCCCAGGCAGTATTTTTGGACTTGGAGGCACTGTGGTTGTGTGGGAGATACAACACCACAGCAGCAGAGAGCTCTGCACACAGTTCTCCATGAGTGTATTAGTGACCAATTAATACTCTTCACAACTTCACAACATGTGTGGCACTGACCAATTAATACTCTTTACAACACGTGTGTCACTGAACAATTAATACTCTTCACAACACATGTGGCGCTGAACAATTAATACTCTTTACAACGCGTGTGGATAAATTAATGTGGATAAATGTGAGGTTATCCACTTTGGTTGCAAGAACAGGAAAACAGATTATTATCTGAACGGTGGCCGATTAGGAAAAGGGGAGATGCAATGAGACCTGGGTGTCATTGTACCCCAGTCATTGAAGGTGGGCATGCAGGTACAGCAGGCAGTGAAAAAGGCAAATGGTATGTTGGCATTCATAGCAAAGGGATTTGAGTACAGGAGCAGGGAGGTTCTACTGCAGTTGTACAAGGCCTTGGTGAGACTGCACTTAGAGTATTGTGTGCAGTTCTGGTCCCCTAATCTGAGGAAAGACATTCTTGCCATAGAGGGAGTACAGAGAAGGTTCACCAGATTGATTCCTGGGATGGCAGGACTTTCATATGAAGAAAGACTGGATCGACTAGGCTTATACTCACTGGAATTTAGAAGATTGAGGGGGGATCTTATTGAAATGTATAAAATTCTAAAGGGATTGGACAGGCTAGATGCAGGAAGGTTGTTTCCGATGTTGGGGAAGTCCAGAACAAGGGGTCACAGTTTAAGGATAAAGGGGAAGCCTTTTAGGACTGAGATGAGGAAAAACTTCTTCACACAGAGAGTGGTGAATCTGTGGAATTCTCTGCCACAGGAAACAGTTGAGGCCGGTTCATTGGCTATATTTAAGAGGAAGTTAGATATGGCCCTTGTGGCTAAAGGGATCGGGGGTATGGAGAGAAAGCAGGTACAGGGTTTTGAGTTGGATGATCAGCCATGATCATACTGAATGGTGGTGCAGGCTCA
Organism: Hemitrygon akajei; assembly: GCF_048418815.1. NCBI lineage: Eukaryota > Metazoa > Chordata > Chondrichthyes > Myliobatiformes > Dasyatidae > Hemitrygon > Hemitrygon akajei. The sequence continues at coordinate 5,087,206 of NC_133135.1, read as the reverse complement.
AAGGGCCGAATGGCCTACTCCTGCATCTATTTTCTATGTTTCTATGTGTGCCACTGAACAATTAATACTCTTTACAACAAGTGTGTTAGTGAACAATTAATGCTCTTTACAATGTTGATGGAGGGGTAACTATTAGCCTGGGCACTGAAGACAAAGCTCCTGCTCCCTCTCACACTGCCCGCTGTGATGAAACTAGTGAACAGTCCTTAGTATGGCAAGATGGACTATTGACCTCACAGTCTAACTCGCTCTGATCTTGCACCTTATTGCCCACCTGCACTGCAATTTCTCTGTAACTGTAACACTTTATTCTGCATTCTATATTCACTTTTCCCTTGTTCTACCTCAAGCATGGGTGCAAAACGAGGATTTTTGTTGTACCTCAGTGTATGTGAGAATTGTGTGGCACAGTAGCTTGACAGTTAGGGCAGTGTTATTACAGCGCCAGTGTTCAGGGTTCAGTTCCCATCGCTGTCTGTAAGGAGTTTGTACATTCTCCCCGTGAATGTGTGGATTTCCTCCTGGTGCTCCAGTTTCCTCCCACAGTCCAAAGATGTACTGGTTAGTGGGTTAACTGGTCACATGGGTGTTATTGGGTTGTGCAGGCTTGTTGGGCTGGAAATTCAAAGTTCAAAGTAAATTTATTATCAAAGTACATATATATCACTATACACAACCCCAAGATTCATTTTCTTGTGAGCATTCATAGTAAATACAAGAAACACTATAGAATCAATTAAAGACCACACACAACAGGGCTGATAAATTACCAATGTACAAAAAACAAACTGCGCAAATGCAAAAAGAAAGAAAAAAGAAATAATAATAATAATAATAATTACAATAAATACAAGCTTGATCCAGTTTTAGAGTCAGAATACCACAAATTATATTATGACTGATCGGTTATTACAGATTGGACAATCCGGATAGAATAATACAGGATAAACAAGCAAGAACAACCTATTTAATAGATATAGTCAAGTCAAACACACAGAACTTACATAAATCAATAAATGAAAAACACCAGAAATACATTGAATTAAAAGAGGAAATTAAAAGACTATGGAACATGAATACAGTATAAATTGTCCCAATAGTAATATCTATAACTGGTATCATCCCAAAGTCACTACACAATAGCATTAAATAATTAGGGCTACACGGTAACAATTAGGGCTTCACAACTCTTCAAAAAGCCACAATATTAAACACCACTAGAATAGTCCGAAAGTTCCTAGTAATTGACTGAGGAGTGTGCTTGGCTAAGCCCGTACCCTAGGTTTTACCAGCTTCAGCTGAGAAAAAAAATATAAATAATAATAAGTAGGCAATAAATATTGAGAACATGAGATGAAGAGTCCTTGAAAGTGAGTCTGTAGGTTGTGGGAACAGTTCAGTGATGGGGTGAGTGAAGTTATCCCCATAGTTCAAGAGCCTGTTTGCTGAGCCTGTTCCTGAACCTGGTGGTGTGAGTCCTGAGGCTCCTGTACCTCCTTCCTGATTGTAGAGGGATAATAATTGTTTCTGAACCAGGAAGGGCCTGATACTCTAAATAGGTAGATAGATAGATAGATAGATAGATAGATAAAATAACAAGACGTGTGTGTTGCTTGGATTTCCAGCATCTGCAGATTTTCTCTTGTTTGTGAATAAAATTATCAACCAATTTTCTAATTTGCAAGGTGCTACACATCTCCCTGACGAGGCCGTCAGGACAGCTGTGGAGGCTTAGACCAGATAAGGAAAAGAAACAAAAGATAGATGTTATAAATCCAAAATAACATGCTGGAAACACTCAGCAGGTCAGTCAGCATCTGTGGAGAGAGAAACAGGGTCAATATTTCATTTCCAAGAACTTCATCAACACCAGGAAAGAGAAGCAGAAAGCAAAACTTCCCTTCTCTCTTGGTCCTCCTTTGCACAACACTTGGAGTTCTGTGTTCAGTCCTGGTCACCTCATTATAGGAAGGACGTGGGAACTGTAGAGAGGGTGCAGAGGAGACTAACCAGGATGCTGCCTGGATTAGAGAGCATGTCTTATGAGGAGAGTTTGAGTGAGCTTGGGAGTGAAGGATGAGAGGTAACTTGATGGATGTGTATAAGATGATAAGAGGCATGGATCAAGTGGACAACCAGAGACTTTTCCCAGAGAATGGCTAATATGAGGGGGCATCAATCTAACCCTTCCCTCCTACATAGCCCTCTTGTTTTCTATCATCCATCAGCTGAAGAATCTGTTAAATGTCCCTAATGTATCTGCCTCTACCACCACCCCTGGCAGGGTGTTCCACATACCCACCACTCTATGTAAGAAACTTACCTCTGCAACTACAACACCCCCCATACTCTCCTCCAATCAAATTTATGTTATACCTTGTCTCTGGCTATTCACTCCATCTATGCCTTTTATCATCTCCTATCATCTTATACGCCTGACACAACTGTCAACTCCCCCTCACCCACACACTGGGGCAATTTACAATGGCCCAATCTTCAAGGAGAATGGAGTTGAGACTGATAGTAAATCAGCCATGTTGGAGCAGACTCGATGGGCTGAATGGCACAATTCTGCTCCTATGTCCTACAGTCTTATGGTTGAGAGTCCGGAGCAGGATTTGACCTGGCAACATTTTGGCTCAGTGACACCTCAGGCACAACCACAAAACCTCTGAGACATCAACACAGCCCAGAGACAGGGATGGACCTTTTCCTTACATTCATTCAGGGAGTGTGGGCTTCACAGGCTGGGCCAGCGTTTATTGTCTGTCCCTCGTTGCCATTGAGAAGTGGTCACTGAGCTGCCTTATAAACGCTTGGTTCAAGAATACCGGGTGGAAGACAAGCCAGATTATGTTTGTATGCGGCTGCACTAGTGCGAGATGAGGAACTGCTGCGTTCTTGTTTTTGCAGAGACGAGGCTCCAGGACGACATCTCATCCACCATCAATCTACAGGCCAAGACACTCTGGGACTTGGGCTGTTTTTTTTGTGACTGGATGTTTTTCTTCTATTGTAACTATATGTGCCTTGTGCTACGTCTGACTATTGGCCCCGAATTTTGCACCTTGGCCCTGGAGAAACGCTGTTTCATTTGCCTGTCTTCATGAGCATGGTTGAATGGCCATTAAAATTGAACTTGACCTTGAACCACTGCAGTCCTTGAGGTGTCACAGGGAATGTTTTGACCAAGGTGTTCATTATGTTTCTGAAATTATCACTACGTTCCTGCAGAGGGACTAAAAGTCCCGTCTGAGGTCAGTGGATCACCTGGTATGAATATACAGCTACCATAATACTTCACTGGAATGGTTCCAGTGGAAAATACTTCCAGAATAAAGTGATACATTTGGCGCAGGGTGTATGTGTCACAATAATGTGGACTGTAGATTTATTGAGAATGCCCAGAAGAAAACGAATCTCAGGGTTGTATATAGTGACATATATGTACTTTGATAGTAAAATTTAATTTGAACTTTGAAATCCGTTCATCAGGTCAACCATGGACATTGTGTCCTAGTTGTCTAAGTCCAATTAATACACAAGTCAGGGCACAGGCCAGGGCTGTACGACATGGAGAGCAGGCTGTTGTCCATGTAGCAGGCCTCACTTCTCCGCGCAGCAGATGAATCCAAAGCAACGGCGGAGACCAATACAGTTCGGCACCAGCGGTGTTGCAGGAGTTGCCAGTCAGTGTTGAACTCAACGTACGACTGCCTTAGGGACTCCAGATCTGGGTTTACTCCCGAAGCCTTCCTCATGAGTGGGTATAGCCGCAAAGCAGTGGAAGTTTGAGATCAGAGTTTTCCTTCTCCTAGATGAGCTGCCAGCCATGGCTGAGGAGCCTCACCTGCCTGGAGCAACTGGTTTTAAGATGCCAGTAACCCACCTTTGCCCCTTCTCCTGTCAGTAGAAAGGGTTCCGCCAGGTTTAGTAGCTAAGACACATGTAAAGGCCAGGAGCCAGAAATGGCACATTTCTTTAAAAGGTGTAGAGCAGAGGATATTTCCAATACATCGAAAACAGAAAACAGAGCATAGAACAGTTCAGTACAGGAACAGGCACTCCGGCTAACAATGTCTGTACACAATAGAACATAAACGATACAACCCTTCAGCCCTAAATGTTTTGCCGATCTTCTAACATACTCTATGATCAATGTAATCCTTCACTCCCACATAGCCCTCCATTTTTCTTTCATCCGTGTGCCTATCTGAGTATCTTAAATGTCCTTAATGTGTCAGTCTCTACCACCACACCTGGCAGGGCCTTCCACACACCCATCACTCTCTGTGTAAAAATTTATCCTGACATCCCCTGTACTTTCCTCCAATCACCTTAAAATTATGCTCCTTGTATTAGCCACTTCCACCCTGGGGACAAGTCTCTAGCAGTCCACTCTATCTGTGCTTCTTATCCTGTACATCTCTATCTAGTCACCACTCATCCTTCTTCTCTCCGGACAGAAAAGCCGAGCTCACTCAGCCTATCCTCACAAGAGACACTCTCTAACCCAGGTGGCACCCTGGTGGAACTCCTCTGCACGCTCTCTAACCCAGGTGGCACCCTGGTGGATCTCCTCTGCACCCTCTCTAACCCAGGTGGCACCCTGGTGGATCTCCTCTGCACCCTCTCTAACCCAGGTGGCACCCTGGTGGATCTCCTCTGCACGCTCTCTAACCCAGGTGGCACCCTGGTGGATCTCCTCTGCACGCTCTCTAACCCAGGTGGCACCCTGGTGGATCTCCTCTGCACCCTCTCTAACCCAGGTGGCACCCTGGTGGATCTCCTCTGCACCCTCTCTAACCCAGGTGGCACCCTGGTGAATCTCCTCTGCACCCTCTCTAACCCAGGTGGCACCCTGGTGAATCTCCTCTGCACCCTCTCTAACCCAGGTGGCATCCTGGTGAATCTCCTCTGCACCCTCCCTAATCCAGGCAGCATCCTGGTGAATCTCCTCTGCACCCTCTCTAACCCAGGTGGCACCCTGGTGAATCTCCTCTGCACCCTCTCTAATCCAGGTGGCACCCTGGTGAATCTCCTCTGCACCCTCTCTAATCCAGGCAGCATCCTGGTGAATCTCCTCTGCACCCTCTCTAATCCAGGCAGCATCCTGGTGAATCTCCTCTGCATGCTCTCTAACCCAGGTGGCATCCAGGTGAATCTCCTCTGCACCCTCTCTAACCCAGGTGGCACCCTGGTGAATCTCCTCTGCACCCTCTCTAACCCAGGTGGCATCCTGGTGAATCTCCTCTGCACCCTCCCTAATCCAGGTAGCATCCTGGTGAATCTCCTCTGCACCCTCCCTAATCCAGGCAGCATCCTGGTGAATCTCCTCTGCACCCTCTCTAACCCAGGCAGCATCCTGGTGAATCTCTTCTGCACCCTCTCTAACCCAGGTGGCATCCAGGTGAATCTCCTCTGCACCCTCTCTAACCCAGGTGGCACCCTGGTGAATCTCCTCTGCACCCTCTCTAACCCAGGCAGCATCCTGGTGAATCTCCTCTGCACGCTCTCTTAAGCTTCCACGTCCTTCCTATAATGAGACAACTAGAACTGAACACAACACTCCAAGTGCTGTCCGACTGGAGTTTTATAGAGCTGCCACAATATCTGCTTTCTTATCACATTTTGTGAGAGTCTCTGTCTCCAGCCACTCAGGTAGCCGTGAAAAATTCCTCATCAGATTCCCGTTTAGAATCCTAAAAGTTGAATCAGAATCGGGTTTAATATCACTGTCATATGTTGCGAAATGTGTTGTTTTGTGGCAGCAGTACAGTGCAACATACAAATATTACTATAAATTACAATGCAAACAGAAACATAAGTAGAGCAAAAAGACAAATACCAAGTTAATGTTAATGGGCTCATTTAGAAATCTAATGGCAGAGGGGAAGAAGCTGTTCCTGAAACATTGAGTGTGTGTCTTCAGGCTCCTGGACCTCCTCCCTGATGTTAGCAATGAGAAGAGGGCATGTCCTGGATAGTGAGGGTTCTTTATAATGGACGCAACAGTCTTGAGGATTTGCCGTTTTTGAAAACGTCCTCGATGGTGGGGGAGGCCAGTGCTCATGCTGGAGATGGCTGAGTCACAACCCTCTGCAGCTTTTTCCGATCCCGGGGATTGGAGCCCCTAAACCGAACAGTGATGCAACCAGTCAGAATTCTCTCCACAGTAGATCTGTAGAAATTCGCCAGAGTCTCTGGTGACATACCAAACCTCCTCAGACTCATGGCCACTGACACGTCCTCTTTGCGGGTGCATCAATATGGACAGATAGGTGCTCAGCACTGAAAATGGACCTTCAGCTAAACCCATCCATGCTGACTAACATGTCCTTCTAAGATGCTCCCACTTCCCATGGTTTGACCCATATCCCTCTAAACCTCTGCAATCTATGTACCTGTCAAAGGGTCTGCTGGTATACTCGGGTACATTGCCCAGCCTAATCTGCTTCCCTAGCTTTCAACCAGTTCAGTTACAACACACTAGTTCATTGTAGTACGATCACTCAAGTCAAGTGTGATATTCCTCGAGGAGGTTATTCCCTTAGTGGAGAACACCTGTGCATGACCTTATTTAACATGGGGAGGCTGATGCACAGGCAGCTATCACGTGGTCCTTGACAGATCTGGGGCAGGGTCCAGTGGCATGAAATGTAAGGTAACTGGGAACCCTTCACTGCTGCAGCCATTGTGATAGAGAAACATAGAAAACCTACAGCACAATACAGGCCTTTCGGCCCACAAAGCTGTGCTGAACATGTCCTTACCTGGGATATTACCTAGGGTTACCCATAGCCCTCTATTTTTCTGAGCTCCATATACCTGTCTAGGAATCTCTTAAAAGACCCTATTGTATCTGCCTCCACCATCATCGCTGGCAGCCCATTCCACACACTCACCACTCTCTGTGTAAAAAACTTACCCCTAACATCTCCTCTGTACCTACTTCCAAGCACCTTAAAACTGTGCCCTCTCGTGTCAGCCATTTCAGCCCTGGGGAAAAGCCTCTGACTATCCACATGATCAATGCCTCTCATTATCTTATACACCTCTATCAGGTCACCTCTCATCCTCTATTGCTCCAAGGAAAAAAGGCCGAGTTCACTCAACCTATTCTCCATTCCAGGCCTGCTCCCCATTCCAGGCAACATCCTTGTAAATCTCCTCTGCACCCTTTCTATGGTTTCCACATCCTTCCTGTAGTGAAGTGACCAGAACTGAGCACAGTATCCAAGTGGGGTCTGACCAGGGTCCTATATAGCTGCAACATTACCTCTTGGCTCCTAAACTCAATCCCACGGTTGATGAAGCCCAATGCACCGTATGCTTCCTTAACCACAGAGTCAACCTATGTAGCAGCCTTGAGGTCCTGTTGGACTCAGACCCCAAGATCCCTCTGATCCTCCACGTTGCCAAGAGTTTTACCATTAATACTATATTCTGTCATCATATTTGACCTACCAAAATGAACCACCTCACACTTATCTGGATTGAACTCCATCTGCCACTTCTCAGCCCAGTTTTGCACCCTATCAATGTCCCGCTGTAACCTCTGACAGCCCTCCACACTATCCACAACACCTCCAATCTTTGTGGCATCAGCAAGTTTACTAACCCATCCCTTCACTTCCTCATCCCAGTTCAGTTCAGTTTCAGTTTATTGTCATTTAGAAACCACAAATGCAATGCAGTTAAAAAATGAGACAACGTTCCTCCAGAACGATATCACAAAAGCATATGACAAAACAGACTACACTAGAAAATCCACATAACGTTTGGCAATCCCCAATCCAGAGTCCGGAGAGGGAGCTGCGTATTAATATACGCAGATCATTTATAAAAATCACAAAGAGTAGGGGTCCTAGAATAGATCCCTGAGGTGACCGACCTCCATGCAGAATATGATCCATCTACAACCACTCTTTGCCTTCTGTGGGCAAGTCAATTCTAGATCCACAAAACAATTTCCCCTTGGATCCCACGCCTCCTTACTTTCTCAATAAGCCTTGCATGGGGTACCTTGTCAAATACCTTGCTGAAATCCATATACACTACATCTACTGCTCTACCTTCATCAATGTGTTTAGTCACATCCTCAAAAAATTCAATTAGGCTCGTAAGGCACAACCTGCCTTTGACAAAGCCATGCTGACTATTCCTAATCATATTATGCCAATCCAAATGTTCATAAATCCTGCCTCTCAGGATCTTCTCCATCAACTTACTAACCACTGAAGTAAGACTCACTGGTCTATAATTTCCTGGGCTATCTCTACTCCCTTTCTTGAATAATGGAACAACATCCGCAACCCTCCAATCCTCCAGAACCTCTCCCGTCCCCATAGATGATGCAAAAATCATCGTCTAAGGTTCAGCAATCTCCTCCCTCACCTCCCACATTAGCAATCTCCACATCTCACCTCCTGGGGTACATCTCATCCGGTCCCGGTGACTTATCCAACTTGGTGCTTTCCAAAAGCTCCAGCACATCCTCTTTCTTAATATCTACATGCTCGAGCATTTCAGGCCACTGTAAGTCATCTCTACAATTGCCAAAATCCTTTTCTGTAGTGAATACTGAAGCAAAGTACTCATTAGGTGCCTCTGCTATCTCCTCCAGTTCCATACACACTTTTCCACTGTCACACCTGATTGGTCCTATTCTCTCACATCTTATCCTCTTGCTCTAAACATACATGTAGAATGCCTTGGGGTTTTCCTTAATTCTGTCCGCCAAGGCCTTCTCGTGGCCCCTTCTGGCTCTCCTAATTTCTTTCTTGAGCTCCTTCCGGCTAGCCTTATAATCTTCTAGCACTCTATCATTACCTAGCATTTTGAACCTTTTGTAAGCTCTTCTTTTCTTCGTAACTAGATTTACAACAGCCTTTGTACACCATGGTTCCTGTGCCTACCATCCTTTCTCAATGGAACGGTACCCTATGCAGAACTCACGCAAATATCCCCTGAACATTTGCCACATTTCTTCCATACATTTCCCTGAGAACATCTGTTCCAATTTATTCTTCCGAGTTCCTGCCTGATTACTCCAATTAAACACTTTCCTAACTTGTCTGTTCCTATCCCTTCGCAATGCTATGGTAAAAGAGACAGAATTGAGATCACTATCTCCAAAATTCTCTCCCACTGAGAGATTTGACACCTGACCATGTGTCATCATGTTCCACCAGCACTTGGTTGAATCTAGAACCTCCCCCTTACCTTACTGCCAAGGGTGATCCTACCAGGAGCTAAACTCCAGGTGGCATTGCTCTGGGGACCTGAGGAACTCCCAAGCCTCTCCACCATGACAAGGTGATGATCTTCAGAGAAGTACAACAGATTATGTTGCACCATCCCTCTTGAAACGTTTCCTACTTCTGCCACCTCTTCAGGCAGGGAGATCCACAAACAAGCAAACAGAAGCAGGAGGGGGCTACTCAGCTCCTCAGTTCTGTCTCACCATTCAATTAGACCCTGCCCCAGGTCATCTCCCTAACCAGTTCCCCACAAAAGTCAAAGTCAAGGGCACCATGGTAGTTTAGCAGCTCAGCGTGTCAGAGTTCAGAGTTCAATTCCAGTGCCATCATTCTCCCTGTGACTGAGTGGGTTTCCTCCCACAGTCCAAAGACGTACCAGTTGGTAGGTTAAATGGTCATTGTAAAATGCCCTGTGATTGGGCTGGGGTTAAATTGGTAGGCTGCTGGGTGCAGAGGCTTGAAGAGCCTGCTCCTCGCTGTATCTACGTAAATAAATAATGTTGATTGTCATCAGCACAAGTCCGTGTATCCACAGGTGCAGTGAGAAACAGCAACATCACAGGGTTACCGAGAGCAGTCACGGGAAAAACAAAAATTAAACAGAAATCATACACAATTTTTACAAGAAGGAACAATAAAAAGTCTATTTTAGTGCGAAGCGGTCATAGTGTTCTAAACTCTAATTTGCCAGTAGTTTCATGAACTGAATGGCTGAAGGGAAGTAGCTCAAAGTTCAGAGTAAATTTCTGAGCAAGGTGCATGCATGTCACCGTATACAGACCTGAGATTCGTTACAATTAGTGCAAAAAGAGAGCAAAAATAGTGAGTTAATGAGTTCATTGTCCATTTAGGAATGGGATGGCAGAGGGGAAGAAGCTGTTCCTGAATCACTGAGTGTGTACCTTCAGCCTGACTACCTCCTTCTTGATGACAGCAGTGAGAAAGGGGCATGTCCTGGGTGGCGAGGGTCCTGAATGATGGATGGCACCTTTCTGAGGTTTCACCTTTTGCAGATGTCCACGTGTTGTGGTAGCTAGTGTGCATGAGGCAGCCGGCTAAGTTTATAACTTTCTGCAGCTTTTTCCATCCAAGCAAGTATCTCCCTGGTGATCCAATCTCCACACCCTGCGGGGTGGAGAATTCCAGCGATTCAACTCCCAAGAATTCCCCACAACCCCCGTTTGATCTCCCGCCCATGTTTTTGACCTCTCTCCAAGGGAAACCAAACCGCCATTTCATGACTCAGTCTCCTCTCAGGCCCGGCACTGACAGGTTCTCCCCGTCGCTCCGCTCGAGGGCTTCAGCCATGACAACAACCTCACTAATCTCCAGAACGCCCTCACCTTCCTGCAGCGTGGGGTCCCGAAATGCCCACAGTTCTTCATCGATGTGTTCGGTCCCTGCTGTCTGACCTTCCCGCCTTTGGATTCTGTCTCTACTGACAAAACAAAACCCTCAAACATTCATCGCGTCCTTTGGCTTTCAACCTGTCAGCGCCGCCGCGAGTAGAAGCGCTGCCTATCGACACCAGAGTCCTGGGTTCGATCCCGACCCCGGTATTGTTTGTGAGATATATATACATATCCAGGCTCAGGAACAGTTATTACCCCTCAAGCTCTTGAACCAGAGGGAACTTCACTATCCCCATCACTGAACTGTTCCCACAATCTATGGACTCACTTTCAACGACTCTTCACCTCATGTTCTCGAAATTTATTGTAATTTATAGTTTTTTAAAAATTATATATTGCAAGGTATCGCTGCCACAAGATAACAGATTTCATGACATATTCCAGTAATATTAAACCTGATCTGATTCTGAAAGATCAGTCAATTGTGGGCGAATCTGCAATAAGGTAAGAGAGCTACAGGGAGTAGCCCAATGCATCACCGGCACCCTCCCCAACATCGTGACATCTACAGGAGGAGCTGCCTGAAGAAAGCAACATCTTTCATCAGAGATCCCCACTATCCGGCCCATTGCACCTTCTCACAAGTAGCACCGGGCAGGAGGTACAGAAGCCCAAAGTCTCACACTACCAGATTCAAGAACAAGAAAGTTCCTGTCCAGTCACACCTGCCGTCAGGAAGGAGGTACAGGAACCTCAGGACCAGCACCATCAGGTTGAGGAAGTTATTACCTCTCAATCGTCAGGCTCTCGAACCAAAGGGGATTACTTCACTTACTAGCCAGTTCCCCATTCCAGTCACTTCACAACTAAATATCTTCACATCTGTAAACATTTTTTCAAGAAGACGCGGACAATGTCTAAATATAGAGCGGACTGCGAAGCATCTACTAACGTCTGACAGCCGGAACAAGGATGTGCTTATTTGGAAATTCCTGCTCGCCTGTTTCTGGGAGTTATTTTACAATGCAACATCAGATTCTTAAATGAAAGCGGCGACTCGACTGACTGCCGAATCTCGCGTCTTCAGCCGCATATTTTATGTGGGTGTATGTAGCTGTGTGTGCGGCGTAACTAATTACTCTGATGGGGAATCTCGACCCCATGGAAACGATAATCTTTCTCTTTGACTATTTTATAAATCTTTCTCTCACACGCACACAATTTCTCATACACACACACACTCACAGACACACACACAGGTCCCCATTGCTACAAAACCAAGAACAGGATGTAACCGTCAGGTACAGATGTACGCTGGCTGCTATTCGGCCACGGGACATCATCCCGTTTCTAAAAATGTTTCTAAAAACATCTTCAGTATAGTTGTTGAAAGTCTGCTCCCTCATCAGAGTTAGAACTAAAAAAAAAACAAAATTACCTCAAATTCCACGAGCGTCTCACAAATCCACGGGGTTGTTGGACCAGATGAATGTGCTCAGATCTTTAACTTATTACGTGCTCAGCGGATCAGTCTGATGTAGGACAGCGGGAAAGAGCGTGCGTACAATTCCTGTTTGGTCTGCTGTGCAGAATCTTAAGCAAAGCTGTGACTTTACACATAAGAGAATCAGCGTGTAGTTCCAATTGCAGAGATCCGACCCACACTATTAAAAAGGGAGTCACTTCAGAAGCGGGTTTATGTTCTCATACAGCTCTCCTTGGAAAAACGGAATCGTCTCAGACTTTATAAACACAAGAGATGCTGTAAATCCAGATAAACACACACCACACACACACGCCACACACACACACACACACACACACACACACACACACACACACACAGACACACACACTCTCTCTCTCTCTCTCTCTCTCTCTCTGCTGGAGGAACTCAGCAGGTTAGGCAGCATCTATGGAAATGAATAAGCAGTCGACGTTTCGGGCCGAGACCCTTCACCAGTCCTCTCAGACTTTTCCAGATCTGACATGGGTTAAGCCACGTTCCCTAACTGGGAGTGAAAACACAAACAGTGTAGCTTTCAGAAATACTGAGACCCCCCCCCCCCCCCACCCACCGTCCCAGCTCTGTCTCCCCGTCAAGAAAGTTCCCAAAAAAGACGGGATAAAGTCTGGAAACCCCACACCGAGACCACTGCTCAAACATGAATCAAACCCTTTTTTTAAAAAATCAAAACAAAACACACACACACACACACACATTCCCTCAAAAAAAGTTTTGAGATGTCAACAATATTTTGTGGTCGAGATGGCAGTCGAAATATGTGGAAAAGAGGAGAATTTTGCGTTACCAAATATGGGAATAATGTTACCTCGTAGAGGATAATTCATCTGGAATGTGTTAAAACGGATGCGGGCAAAGTGTACGGGGCGGGAAGAGGATCTAATTCTCTCAGTAGTGAATACGAAATGGTTTGTATATATTCTATTATGCAATCTTCAAAGCATGCTCTGTGCCCCGTCCCTCCCTCCTTGCTTGCAGACTCCCGTTGAATGTGTCCAAAAGTGATGTGTAGTGTTTTCATTGGGGAGGGAGAGGGAAGAGCGGAGCAAGTCGGATTATTTTCCCTGCCGCTGTAACCGGGGCGGTGTCTGTGGAAAACCCGCCGGAGACATTCCTGAAATTGTTGGTGAGGTGCCCTGAGACAGAGGTTTGTGAAAGGGGGAGGGTGTGGGGAAGGGGAACGTCAGCCTAGAGGACGCCAGGGAGGCTTATATAAGGCTAAACGCGCAGCGAGAGACTTCAGACTAGCAGAGAAGCCGCAACCCAGGGACGGGAAGGAGCCGGAGTCACTCGCTGACATTCTCTCACTCACACACACACACACACACACTGACTCCACGACCGTCACCAGCCAAGGACTCACTGAGGAATTAAAGGCTTCGCTCCTTTCTTTCTCCAGAATGATCCACTGTGTAGCTGTCGCCGTCCTCCTCGCCCTCTCCCTCGCTAAAGTAAGTCGCCTGGTTTGCAGACTTTTAATGTCTCTCTATGTATCATTTTATTTTGCAAGCCCTGAGGTAATGTCCCTTCCATGGTCGATGGGGTCGGACTTCCAACTCCTACCCAGAGGCAGGAACATCTCCCCACGGATGCTGCCCGAGCCGATAAATCTCTCCACCGGCTGGTTTGCTGCTCCTGATTCCAGCACCACGGGGCGGGAAGGAGGGGCCGAACGGCCGCCCTCAAATGCGGGTTACCGTTTACGAGTCGAGCCGCTTTGGTGCGTGTGTGTGTGTGTGTGTGTGTGTGTGTGTATGTCTGAGTGTGTAAATCCTGTCGCCACGTTGAGCCTGACTGATCCGCGGTGTTTCCACAGGCCGAGCTGAGCTGCGGACCCGAATGCCGGTGCCCCCTGGAGCCGCCGCGCTGCGCCCCCGGAGTCAGCCTGGTTTTGGACGGCTGCGGCTGCTGCCGAGTCTGCGCCCGGCAGCTGAATGAGGACTGTAGCAAGGCGCTGCCCTGCGACCACTCCAGAGGCCTCGAGTGCAACTTCGGCGCCAGCCCCAGCGCCCAGCGAGGCATCTGCAGAGGTAAGAGAGGGGGAACCGGCCCCACAACGATGTGCTTCCTCTCCCCCGCCAACACTTAAAACCATGTATGGTTCTGCTTTGGTCACGGACTGGCAGTGAACAATCCTGACTTCACTCATGTGGAATGCGATTCCGCTCTTTTCCAACCGAAGACACAGGAGACGGCAGATGCTGGAACTCGGGGCTAAGAAAACAAAACTGCTTGGGGGGCGGTGGGGGGGGGGGGAGACGGCGTCTCCTGAGAGGAGGGGGAGTACAGCCCACGTTTGAAAGGGGAACTATCAGTCCAGTTAGTGATGCGGCACTTCGGGCAGATGGAATACGGTGAAGGGAACTGTGCAGTCAGGCACTTTGGTAGAAGGAATGAAGGCAGAGACTACTTTCTAAACTGGGAGAAAGTTCAAAACTCTGAAGTGCCAAGGGGCTTGGAAATCCTTGTGTAGGATTCCCTCAGTGTTAACTCGCAGGTTGAGTGGTGGCGAGGAAGGGCAAATCCTCATTTCAGGAGGACTAGAATATAAAAGCACAGATGTAATACTGAGGCATTGGTCCGACTGGAGAACTGTGAGCAGGTTTGGGCCCCCAGTCTAAGAAAAGATATGCTGGCATTGCAGAGAGTCCCGAGGACATTCATGAGAATGATCCCCAGAATGAAAGGGTTAACTTATTTGATGTCTCTGAGTCTACTCGCTGGAGTTTAGAAGAATGGGGAGGGGGGAGAATCTCCCCTGATGAATATTGAAAGATATGGTTAGAGTGGATGTGGAGACGATGTTTCCAATAGTGGGGGAGTCCAGGACCAGAGGGCACAACCTCAGATTAGAGGGATGTCCATTTAGAACAGAGATGAGGAGGAATTTCTTTAGATGGGGGGGGGGGGGGGGGTGTGAACCTGTGGAATTCATTACTGCCGCCGGTTGTGGAAACAACGTCATTGGCTGTATTTAAAGTGGAGGTTGATTAGTCAAAGGGAGAAGGCAGGAGAATGGGGCTGAGAGGGATAATAAATGGGAACTATGGAATGGGAGAGCAGACTTGATGGGCCAAAAGGCCTTTCTGCTCCTATGTCTAATGGTCTTTTGGAGACTGAGCATGAGGGGAGGGGCCTGGGAGAGTCTCCGGGTGGTTGTGGGTGCGTGGGGAGGGGATCTTTCTCTGCTGCTTTCCCCCTCACTTATATATCTCTGTGCCTCCCCTTGTCTCCGCAGCGAAGTTGGAGGGTCGCCCCTGTGAATATGGCAGCCGGATCTACCAGAATGGCGAGATCTTCCAGCCCAACTGCAAGCACCAGTGTACCTGCATGGACGGGGCAGTTGGCTGCCTCCCCCTCTGCCCCCAGGAGCTGTCACTGCCCGACACAGCCTGCCCCAGCCCCCGTCTGGTCAAGGTTCCCGGCCGCTGCTGCGAGGAGTGGACCTGCGACACAGGCAAGGCCCGGCGGGGCGTCCTCAGCCAGGAGACGGCGGTGGAAGTGTGGCTTGACCAGCCGTACTACAACAACCAGCTCCTCTCTCTGCTCAAGAAGGCGATGAAGGGGCGAGCAGGTGAGCTCAAGTGTCAGGTCAAAGTTCAAAGTAAATTTATTATCAAAGGACATGTATCCAGCCCTGAGGTTCATCTTCTCCCGGGACTGAGGACTTGGCATTCCTGGAGCTCTGGTTTTCACAGGATAGGTCTGCTAGCCCCATGTCCATCACTCCTTTCGTAGTGGGCTTGGGACTGCCGACGGCAGAGTTAAGCAAATTAACAATAATACATAAATAAGCAATAGATATCGAGAACATGAGATGAAGTCTTTGAAAGTGAGCCCATAGTTTGTGGTATTACTTCAGTGATGGGGCGAGTGAAGTTATCCCTTCTGGTTCAAAAGCCTGATGGTTTGGGGGTAATAACTGTTCCAGAACCTGGTGGTGTGGGTCCTGAGGCTCCTGTACCTGCTTCCTGATGGCAGCAGTGAGAAGAGAGCGTGGCCCAGGTGGTCAGTCTGCCTGTCCATGGAGTGTCCAGTCATTCTTCTCTCCTTTGGTCACCCTGTGATCTTTCCCCTCACCCACACTCCCTTCCCTGCTCCAGTGAAGGTGCTGCCCCCCACCCCCAATCCTTGCACTCTTGTCAGATCCTGGAAGGGAAAATTCTTTCAATCCTGCTTCCAAACTGGCCACTAAACTGCACAAAAGAGCAAAACCTCTCCATGAGGTGAATTAGAAAGGATTACACCAGGTTAGATCTAACATGGTCCTCCTCCACGTGATGGCTAGCATAATGCTACCACAGTGCTAGTGACCCAGCTATAATTCCTGACGCTGTCTATGTGGAGTTTCCACGTTCTCCCTGTTTGCTCCATGTGCTCCGGTCTCCTCCCACCTTCCAATGATGTAGGGGTTAGTAGTTTAATTGGTCACATGGCAGTGTGGGCTTGTTACCGTGCTGAATCTCCAAAAATAAATAAATCACTCATTAAAGCTGTACGGAGTAGTAAGGATTAGTGTTGTGGGTATGCCTGTGTTGGTGGTGGAAGCATGCCAACACCTGCACATCCGCGGACAGAGTGTATTTAGAGATACAGTGTGGGTCAGGCCCTTCGAACCACACCGCCCAGCAACCCGCCGATTTAGTCTGAACCTAATCACAGTACAATTTACAATGACCAATCAGCCTACTAACCGGTGCATCTTTGGAAAGTGGGAGGAAACCAGAGCACCCGGAGGAAACCCTCACGCACATGGGAATGAACGTACAAACTTGCTTACAGAATTGAACACTGAACTCAGATGCCTCAAGTTGTAATAGCGTCACGCCGACCGCTACACTACCGTGGCACCCCGCGTGGGTCATTTCACAAAGCAAAAAAATCCATTATATGTTCAATGCACATATGACAAAAAAAAATTTCATTCCCCAAGTGTCTAATTCACCTGCCTTCTTTGGTTCTAGCCTGGAGACCCAAGTGCTTCATTCAGACAACTGAGTGGTCGCAGTGTTCCAGAACCTGTGGGGTGGGTGTCTCCACCAGGGTCACCAATGACAACCCCGAATGCAAGCTTCGGAAAGAGACCAGGCTCTGTAACCTCCGGCCCTGCGGCCAGGTCGCTCTTCCTGACCTCAAGGTGAGTCCCTGGCTCCCCTCCTCCCTCTGTGCAGGTACTCTCGTGCAGCGGGTACACCTGTGGCGCCAGGGGCCCGGGTTCAATCCCAACCTCCGCCACTGTCTCTGTGGAGTTTTGCACGTTCTCTCTGTGACCGTATGGGTTTCCCCCGGGTGCTCCTGTTACCCCTCATGTCCCACAGATGTGTGGGACGGTGGGTTTCACCCCCAATGTGTGGGTGAGGGGTGGAATCTGGGGAGAGTGAAATGGGATCAGTGTAGGATTGGTGTCAATGGGAGGGTGACGGTCAGTACAGACTCAATGGTCCGAAGGGCCTGGTTCCATGATGTCTCACTCCCCATGACTGTAGGAGCGAGAATTAAAGAGATATGGGCCAAACGCAGGAGACTGGTATGAGTTTGCTGGTCATTGGGCCAAGTGGCCTGTATCCATGCTGTAATTTCTCTCTGGGTTTTATAACAATGGAATTTTATGTTGTTTAGTTTTTGTGGGTCTCAGTACAGTGAAAAGTTTGTCTTGTACTGTTCATGCATATCAGATCATTACACGGTGCATTGAGAGAAAGCAATAACAGAATGCAGAATACACTTACAGAGGGAGTGCAGTGCAGACAGCCAAGGTGCAACATAGATTGTGAGGACTAGAGACAATCTTATTGTACTAGGGGACCCTTCAATAGTCTGATAACAGCGGGCTGGAAGCTGTCCTTGAGCCTGGTGGTACGTGCTTTCAGGTTTTTGTATCTTCTGTCCAATGGGAGAAGAGAGAATTTCTGGGGTGGGTGGGGGGGCTTTGATCATGCTGGCAATGGGAATTGTAGGCATTTTTATTCAAAACCTGGTTAGACCACACTCGGAATATTGTGTTCCGTTCTGGTTTCCTCATTACAGGAAGGGTGTGGAGGCTTTAGAGAGGGTGCAGAGGTGATTTACCAGGATGCTGCCTGGATTAGAGAGCACGTCTTATGAGGAAAAGTTGATTGAGCTCGGGCTTTTCTCTTTGGAGTGAAGGAGGATGAGAGGTACAAGATGATAAGGGGCATAGATAGAGTGGACAGCCAGAGGAAGGGTGGAAATGGCTAATGCGAGAGGGCATAATTTTAAGGTGATTGGAGGAAAGTATAGGGGAGATTTCAGAGGCAGAGAGTGCTGGGTATGTGGAACGCGCTGCCAGAGGTGCTGGTAGAAGCAGATGCATAGGGACATTGAAAAGACTCTTAGAAAGGCACATGGATGGCGGAAAAATGGAGGGTTATGTGGGAGGGAAGGGTTAGATTTATCTTAGAGTAAGTTCAAGGGTTGGTACAACATGATGGGCTGAAGGGCCTGTACTTTGATGTTTGATGCAGTTTGAATTGCCAAACAGCCAGTTCATGTACTTTGCTTTCTTTACCCCAACACAGAGAGGGAAGAAATGTTTTAGAACGAAGAAGTCAACCACAGCGACACACTTCAGCTACGCCGGCTGCAACAGCGTGAAGAGGTACCGCTCCAAGTACTGCGGCTCGTGTGTAGATGGCCGTTGCTGTACGCCCCAGCAGACCCGCACGGTCCGAGTGCGCTTCCGCTGCCCCGACGGCGAGGCCTTCACCAAGGACATGATGATGATCCAGTCCTGTCGCTGCCACTACGACTGCCCCCACCACAACGAGGCCGCCAGTCCTTACGTCATGCTGCACAACGACATCCACAAGTTCATCGATTGAAGCCCCCCCCACCCTACCGCCGTCTCCGGTGGGCACGAGGCAGGCAGCAGAGGCGTCCGCCGTTCAGTGGGAGGGACACCACCAGCAGGAGTTCATCCTCTCCCATGGTTATACAGACACCAGTACAAGTCACTAAGACAGGGTAGTTGCCTCTAACTGCACACTCCTGTCTCCCTGTCGGTGAGTGCAGACAGTTGGGATGTTTTAAGACTCTTAGAGTGTAAGGCCAAGAGACTTAAGAGTAGGATTAAGCCATTCGGCCCGTCAAATCTGCTCTGCTATTCGATCGTGGCTAATTTATTATCCCTCTCAACTCCATTCCTCCCGTAACCTTAAATATACCTAATGACTCAGCCTCCAAAGCTATCTGTGGCAGTGAATTCCACAGATTCACCAGCCTACCTGGGTGGGGGTCACTTTGGCTTGGTATTACAAAAGGGACCAGGAACAGAGGTGAGGGAAATGTTACAGCAACTGTTAGACTGTTACTTACTCCTATGTGCACTGTGCATTAATGCCCTCGGGGGCAACTGAGACTGAGGGGTGGGTGAACCCTCGAGTGTTAAGTTGAAGCTTCAATTAATTGGAGCAGAGAAGAAGCTTCATATTGGAGCATAGCTTACTCACTTTTATTGTTCTCATTGTAACAAGATGATGTATATTTGTATTATTATATAATGTCTTACCGTGTACTCTTAGCAACCCGTTGTGTCCTCTTACTTACTGAAGCCCATCACCCCTGGACTGTAGGCTGCCGACAGCAGCTCGCCCAGGTCCTCTGTCCTGGGCCAGTCTTTCACACTGTCTCCAGGTGTAGCCTATTCTTCAGGCGAAGATCCGTCCTCTCCCAGGGATGAGGTCTTTGGAGCTTCTGCTGGCATTTCTTCAGATCTGGGTTTTTAATGGGACGGGGTTGCTAGCTGCATGCCCAGCCCTCCTCCTTTCACAGCCGGACTTGGGACTGAAGTTCATTGTGTTGTGTTTAAAAAAAGAACCCAATGGTTTCGACTAGAAAGTGGAACGAAGTTGTGAGTTGCCAGGCAGGGAGCGAACAGCTCACGTTATTCCCTTGTGTGAGTCCAACAGCTCACGTTATTCCCTCATGTGAGTCGGAACAGCTCATGTTACGTGGCAGCGAGAAGCCAAAGCTGTTTGCAGTTCTGGTGTCGCACAGAGGAAGAAACCGATGATGTTAAATCCTGCGATATATTCATTGAATGTTGCATTATTTATCGCACATGTAGCAGATACTATCGGGTTTAAAAAAAAGTCGTACTGGAATTAAATGTATATAGATTTAATTTTTTAAGGAAATTAAACGATTTATTTATGGAACTGAATTTTGTTGCAAGGTGATTGTTTCTTTGTGAAGTTGAACCCAGTTGTAAGTCATTAAGGTGAGAGAACTTAGTAAAAGGAAAATGAAATGAGCTGTTTTATTTGACTGGCGTCTTAATGGTTCCAATGTCAGGTATTGTTGGAATGGGAACTACCCAGGACTGTGGTGTAACGCATAACAGACATATATACATACATGCACTCGCTCAATCACTCACACAGACCATGTGATAGTTTAGTGGTTAAGTTACTGGATTAATAACCAGAGGCCTGGGTCCAGTGACAAGAGTTCGAATCCTGCTCGGGGAATTCAGATCCCAGTAATTAAATAAATGTGGAATTTGCAAAATAAACAGCGGGCATGTAAACCTCCACCTGGTTTAGGAGTATCCTTCAGCAGAGAGAGAAACTGGATCTGGTGTGTGTGTGTGGCTGATAGTGAACCCTGGTGGTTCATTCTGATCAGGTTTGGACAGAGAACATCTACACTACCAGTGACAACCATATTCCCAAAATATGAATACAACCTTTTTCACCAAAGCTTTAAAACAAGTATGGCCTTCACTGAAATCCTGGTTGATCTGTGACTTAATTCCATTCACATTCCTCAATCATTAGTCAACTAAAAAAAACTAACAACCTCAGTTTAAAATTAACAATGAGCCCAACATCAAATAGGAGAGCATTAGTGCATGGCCGGGAAACCTCACTGTGCTGGACGGGAGGGCCCTACAACGGGAAATCAATGCAGCACACTCACCGTCATAAACCATGACTTTATCATTGCCCGTCAGCGTCACTTTATTGACATACAATCAAACTGTGTACATAAGCTATCTTTTGTATTTTTATTGTATTTTTATCTTTTTTTTATACGTTGCATTTGGATCTTCACCATTCCATCATGGCTGATTTATTATCCCTCTCAACCTCATTCTCCTGCCTTCTCCCAGTAACTTGGACACCCTTCCTAATCAAGAACCTGTCAACCTCCGCTTTCAATGTACCAAATGACTTGGCCACCATAGCTGATCGTGACAATGAATTCCACACATTCACCACCCTCTGGCTAAAGGAATTCCTTCTCATTTCCGTTCTAAAGGGACATGCCTTTATTCTGAGGCTGTGGCCTCTCTAGACTCACCCACTACATCCTCTCCACATCCACTCTATCGAGGCTTTTCAATATTCAATAGGTTTCAATGAAATCTCTTCCCCCCCCCCCCCATCACTGTTCTGAACTCCGTTGACATATAGGAAGGAAGTTCTCCCCCAGTTATGTCAAGGAATGCGATGACTAAGAGTCACCTTTCAATGAACCCCTCCAAGGGGTAAATGCATTTTTAGTTGTTTACACTGGGAGGGAGATCCTTGAGCAGAAAATACTTAACTCAGAATTATCGCTTATTGGCACTTGAGTCAGGAAGGAAATCCAAACTGCTGTCCAAAGTAGGACAAGCCAGGTATTTAACAGTAGGTCTCGTGACTGTCTTGGCAATTTGAGAAATTCTTGCATCCAGCCAGACACAAAGAACAAGATATGGAGGAACTAGGATGGTGATATTGATAGAGAATCAATATCTGTTTTTTTATTTATTTAGTTCTGAATTTAGAGATACAGCGCGGAACGGGACTAACCAGACCCTTGAGCCAGTCTTTGGGCTGTGAGAGAAAACTGGAGCACCCAGGGGAAACCCACGTGGAGGTTGGTCAGATGGCGCCGGACCTGAACCCCGATCTCTGACGCCCCGAGCTGTGACAGCTTCATGCTCACTGCCGTGGTATGGTGGCAGCCCGTGGCTGGTCAGAGTTCTGTGAAAATACAGAGAAGCAGTACATGTTCTCAGACGTCAAATCAATACATTCCCTGCGGTATCAAGCCAACACGTTTGATTTACAAAGCACACCTCCAGTCGTGGTTTCAGGAGGGCGGACTTACCAGAGGTTTTTTTGCTCTTGGCCCAGCAGGCATGGATTGAAACTGGTGATGACAAATACTGAGGAATGTTTGGTATGTCAGGAACTGAGCAGGTGGGGAGAGGGAAGGGGGAAGAAAGGAGGGGAAAGAAAGGGGGAGAACAGAGAGAGGGGGAGGGGGAGAGAGAGAGGGGAGTACGGAGAGGGAGGGGAGAGAGAGAGAAAAAACAAACAAACAGAGAGAGGAGGAACTCTGCGGGATGAATTCTATTGAGGAAACATCTGTGGAGGGGAGTCAATAGTCTGCGTTTCAAGCTGACCTGTCCTGATGAAGTGTCTCAATGTGAAAAATTGATGCTTTATTAATTTCCCGAACATCCATGCTCTTCTCCTCTTCCGGCCACCTTAACAGCGATAGCGTTCCTCTTGTCCTTACCCAGCACCTCATCATCCTCTGCAACTTCCACCATCTCCTACCACTAAACATCTCTTTACCTCCCGTGATTTCCTTGTCCATTTGTCCCTCCCCAATAATCACCCTCCCAGCACTTACACCTGTAAGTGGCCAAAGTGCTAAACCTGCCCGTTCATCTCCCTTCAGGGTCCTAAACAGTTCTCCTGCGAATCTGCTGGGGTTGTCTATAGTGTCCGGTGCTCCTGATGCGGCCTCCTGTACATTGGTGAGACCCGACGTAAACTGGGGGATCGTTTCATAGAGCAGCTCCACTCCATCCGCCAAAGGCAGGACCTCTCCGTGGCCAAACATTTTAATTCCGATTCCCATTCACATTCCGACATGTCGGTGTATGACCTCCTCTTGTGCCACCCTCTGTCTATCACCTCCCTGGGTCCCCTCCTCCTATCAGATGCCTTCTTTTCCAGCCCTTTACCTTTCCCATCCACCTGGCCTCACCCATCACCTTCCCCTCCTCCCACCTTTTTATTCTGGTGCATTCCCCCTTCCTTTTCAGTCCTGAAGAAGGGTCTCGGCACAAAATGTCGACTGTTTATCTTTTTCTTAGATGCTGCCTGACCTTCCGAGTTCCTCCAGCATTTTGTGTGTGTGTTGTGGTGAGCAGTGAGCTCCTGTGTCTTAGGGTAAATGTCTATAGTCTGGCAGATTTA
The DNA here is from genome assembly GCF_048418815.1 of Hemitrygon akajei. Taxonomy (NCBI): domain Eukaryota; kingdom Metazoa; phylum Chordata; class Chondrichthyes; order Myliobatiformes; family Dasyatidae; genus Hemitrygon; species Hemitrygon akajei. Next base: position 5,063,844 of record NC_133135.1, on the reverse strand, counting down.
TATTTTTTTGTGTAGCTGTATTTTACTGCTATTTTAGACCATAAGATGTAGGATTAAAATTAGGCCATTCAGCCCAACAAGTCTGCTCCGCCATTCCATCATGGCTGATCCTGGATCCCACTAAACCCCTTACACCTGTCTTCTCGCCATAATCTTTGATGCCCTGACTGATCAGGAAGCTATCAATTTCTGCTTTAAATATACCCAATGACTTGGCCTCCACTGCAGTCTGTGGCAAAGCATTCCACAGATTAACTACTCTCTGGCTAAAAAAAACAATATCCCCTTACCTCTGCTATAAAGGGTCACCCCTCAATTTTGAGGTTGTGCCCTGTAGTTCTGGATACCTCCACAAGAGGGAACATCTCCACTTTCGCCCTATCTAGTCCTTTCAACATACGTATTATGTGTTATATATGCTTCATGCTGTGTGTGACTGTTGGCACTGTGTTTTGCACCTTGGTGCCAGAGTAACGCCTATAAGAGTTTGTATGTTCTCCCCGTGGCCGTGTGAGTTTCCTCCCACAGTCCAAAGATGTACCAGTTGGTAGGTTAATTGATCATTGTAAATTGTCCCGTGATTCTGCTAGGGTAGACAGGGAGGTTGCTGGGCAGTGAGGCTATAAGGGCCTGTTCAGCATGGTATCTCAATCAATAAGTAAAACTGTTTCCCCGGCGGTACTCATGTATGGTTGAACGACAATTAAACTTGATTTATGTAGAGCTGACCAGTGTGAGGGAAAATGAGAAGCCCCACCTACCCCATCAATAAACACTAGAAAAGTCTGCCGATGCTGGAAATGCAGAGCAGCACACACAAAATGCTGGAGAAACTCAGCAGGCCAGGCAGCACCTACGGAGATGAACAGACAGTTGATGTCTCGGGCTGAGAAGCAACGGGGAAGATGCCAGGAGGGAGGGGAAAGAGGAGAGCTAGAAGGTGACAGGTGAAGCCAGGTGGGTAGGAAAGAAAAGGGCAGGTGAGGAAGGAATCTGATAGGAGAGGAGAGTGGACCACAGGAGAAAGGGAATGAGGGGGGAAGCAAAACGAGAGGTGATAGGCAGGTGAGAAGAGGTGAAAATCAGAGTGGGCAATAGAGGAAGAGAGAGGAAGGGGGAAATCTGTTTACCAGAAGGAGAAATCAATGTTCATGCCATCAGGTTAGAGACTAGCCGGACAGAACATAAGGCGTTGCTCCTCCATCCTAAGGGTGGGACAAGACGAGGCCATGGAATGGGAATGGGAATTAAAATGTTGGGACACCAGGAAGTCCTGCTTGTGGCAGATGGAGCAGAGATGCATGACGAAGCGGTCACTGCTCACCATTGCAGAGGCTGCATCAGGAGCACTGGACACAATAGACAGCTCCAGCAGATTCACAGGGGAAGCACTGCTTCACCTGGAAGGACTGTTAGGGTCCCTGAATGGACGGGAGAAAGGAGGTGAGTGGACAGGTTAGCCTGTTTGCAGGGATCAGTGTCCGGAAGGAGAGGAGTGGGGAGGGATGAATGGACAAGGGAATCACATAGGGAGCGATCTGTGTGGAAAGTGGAGGTGGTTGTGGGGAGGATCCCTTTGGAGATTGTGGAAGCTGATGTGTTCATTGATCCTTAGCCACTGGACAGGGATACAGTGAGCAGAGCTGCTGCCTCATAACCCCAGTGACCTCCGGCACTGTCCGTGTGTGGAGCTTGCATTTCCTCCTGTGACCCGGGGTGCTCTGAGAATATCATAGGATCAGCACGGGATTGGTGTCAAGGGGTGATTGATGGTAAGCATAGACTCAATGGGCTGAAGGGCCTGTTTTCTTGCTGTCTCTATACTTCACAGTGTGAACTCAGAGAGAGCTGTGTGACAGGATTGAAACATTTTGTTGGATGCCTCTTGAGGCATCTGAGTAATTATTCAAAAGGAAGCATTACTTACTGAACTGAGATAGCTGGTTTTTGTAGAGTGAGCATGTCATCTAAAACTTCTATAGATGCACTGTGGAGCGTATCCTGACTGGTTGTATCAAGGCCTGGTACGGACACACCAATGTCTACAGAAACAAGTGGAGACAGCCCAGACCATCAAGGGTAAGGCCCTCCCCATCAGTGAGCACATCTACATGGAGTGCTGTCCCTAGAAAGCAGCATCCATCATCCAGGACCCCCACCATCCAGGCCATGCCCTCTTCTCACTGCTGCCATCAGGAAGGAGGCACTGGAGCCTTAGGACCCACACCAGCAGGTCAGGAACGGCTATTATCCTACAACAATCAAGCTCCTAGCCAGTGTAGATAACTCCACTCACCTTGACTCTGAACTGATTCCAAAACTTGTGTGTGACCCCCAGGGTTGGCCGGCGGCGTTAGTCTAGGGAAGACAGTCTAGTGTCACGAAATGAATGCTACACTGCATGAACTGCCTTATGACTGAATGTACAATTAGCCAGTCACGGTACTATAACCCTCAGGGTTGGCCGGCGGCGTTAGTCTAGGGAAGACAGTCTTTGGCCCCGCCAAACGTGTGAAATCTGAGGTGCAAACCCTCCTTTTTGTGTGGATGCTGTGTGATCTGTTTCCCCGTTACAAATCAGTACCACGACTTAACAGACAGCACACCGTATGCAATTAAATGATTTAGCTTTATAATGCTTAATTTGACTAAAGGGTTGGTAAAGTAAAACAGAAGAACAGGGCCCATTTTAATGAAACAGTCTAACATGCACAAGTTGGAGCTCACAGTTTCCCTTCCGCTGGTCCTCCATCGATTTCCCCGGGCTTCGTCGACTCCCGACCCCGCTCCAAATCCACTCCAGTCTGGTGTCTACGACCTCTCCTTTCTGGCACCTTCTCTCTCCATCTTCCGCTGAACAAAAGGCCCAGATCACCTCTGTCTCAGGCACACAAGAAGAAAAAAAACACTCCCTTCTTTGGACGGCGCACATTCCAAAGCCCCGTTATCTCTAGTCATAACCCCAACACTGCTGCTACAGAAAAGCCATTACGTTAGCAGTGAAACCTTTCCCAGGGAGGATGAAGGGTCTCAGTCTGAAACATCAACTGCTTATTCTTCTCCATCGATGAGTTCCTCCAACGTTGTGTGTGTACTGCCACAGCCTGTGGATTCACTTTCAAGGACCTTTTACAACTCGTGTTCTTAATATTATTTATTTACTTTTCTTTAAGTGAGAATAGAACCAGAGGTCATGGGTTAAGGGTCAAAGGTGAAATGTTTAAGGGAACATCTTCACTCAGACGGTGGCGAGAGTGTGGAACGAGCTGCCAGTGGAAGTGGTGGATGTGGGCTTGATTGCAACATTTAGGAGTAATTGGATAGGTACATGGATGGGAGGGGTATGGAGGGCTGTGGTTCAGAGTAGGTCATTGTGTCTCGGCATGGACTAAATGGGCTGAAGGTCCTGTTTCTGTGCTGTAGTGCTCTGTGATTATTATTGTTCAATTTGTCTTCCCTTTGCACATTGGTTGTTTGTCTTTGTTTATATTTAGTGTCTCATCAATTCTATTACATTTATTTTCCTGTAAATGCCTGCAAGAAAATGAATCTCAAAGTAGTATATAGTCACATATACATATACTAGACATAGAAGCAGAATTAGACCATTTAGCCCATCGAGTCTGCTCCACCATACTGAGCAGAATCATCTACAGCTTAATGTGAAAAAGACTAAGGAGCTGGTGGTGGACCTGAGGAGGGCTAAGGCACCGATGACCCCTGTTTCCATCCAAGGGGTCAGTGTGGACATGGTGGAGGATTACAAATACCTGGGGGTACGAATTGACAATAAACTGGACTGGTCAAAGAACACTGAGGCTGTCTACAAGAAGGGTCAGAGCCATCTCTATTTTCTGAGGAGACTGAGGTCCTTTAACATCTGCCGGATGATGCTGAGGATGTTCTATGAGTCTGTGGTGGTCAGTGCTATCATGTTTGCTGTTGTGTGCTGGGGCAGCAGGCTGAGGGTAGCAGACAACAACAAACTCATTCGTAAGGCCAATGATGTTGTGGGGGTGGAACTGGACTCTCTGACGGTGGTGTCTGAAAAGAGGATGCTGTCCAAGTTGCATACCATCTTGGACAATGTCTCCCATCCACTCCATAATGTACTGGTTAGGCACAGGAGTACATTCAGCCAGAGACTCATTCCACCGAGATGCAACACTGAGCGTCATAGGAAGTCATTCCTGCCTGTGGCCATCAAACTTTACAACAACTCCCTCGGAGTGTCAGACACCCTGAGCCAATAGGCTGGTCCTGGACTAATTTCCACTTGGCATGATTTACTTATTATTATTTAATTACTTATGGTTTTATATTGCTATATTTCTACACTATTCTTGGTTGGTGCGACTGTAACAAAACCCAATTTCCCTTGGGATCAATAAAGTATGTCTGTCTGTCTGTTAACCCCATTCACCTGCTTTCTCCCATAATCTTTGAACCCATGAAACCCTGCTTTAAATATACCCAATGACTTGGCCTCCAAGTCTGTGGCAATGAATTCCACAGATTCACCACCCTCTGGATAAAGCAATTCCTCCTCATCTCTGTCCCTCTATTCTGAGGGTCCCCACTGGTCCTAGACTCTCCACATCCACTCTATTTAGGCATTTCAACTCATTCTTCTAAACTCCAGTGAGTACAGACCAGGAGCACCAAGATAAGATGGACGTGGAGAGAACGTTTCCTACAGTGGGCCAGACAGAATAGAAGCTTTTGATAATAAATTGACTTTGGCTTTTGTCTTTGTCTCCTCGCTGTTTTCACAGGGTTTTAATTTTTGCACAGAGAACATCTGTAGCCCATCATGTTGCTGCATTCTTTTGTGGTTTCATACCTGCCGGCCGGTAATCCAATGCAATAGAGAGGATTCTTTCCCCAGACTCAGAACCTTCTTCAAACAGATGTCTGAAGTTCAATGCCAGCGGAGGAATGCAGATATTATGAGGCATTCACTAGAAACATCAGTCCACTGAAATAAAACGCTGCTTCTTTTCAAATATATAGAGTATGAAATCACTTTACTTCTACTGGCAGACAGAGCTGGGTTTCTATAAATGCTTTGCAGTCTGTTCATTTCCAGTCACCTATCCACAGGAAAGATAGCAATACAATTGAAAGAGTACAGAGAAAATTTACAAGTGTGTTTCCAGGACTTGAGGACCACAGTTACAGAGAAAGTTGAATAGGTTAGGACTTTATTCCCTGGAGCACTGGGGAATGAGGGCAGATTTGACAGAGTACACATAATTATGAGGGTATAGACAGGGTAAATGCAAACAGACTTTTTCCACTGAGTTTGCGTGAGACTACAACTGGAGGTGATGGGTTAAGTGTGGAAGGTGAATCATTTAAGGGGAGCATGAGGGGTAACTCCTTCTCTCCGAGAGTGCTGAACTGACTGAGTGCAGCTGAATCTCTTGACCGTGCCTGCCACATGATTGACTGATTAGATATTTGCATTAACTAGCAGGTGATAGAGTCACAGAGCCATAGAACAGTACAGCACAGAAACAGACCCTTTGGCCCATCCAGTCTGTGCCATTCTGCCTACTCCCATCGACCTACACCGGGACCATAGCCCTCCATACCCCTACCGTCCACGTACCTATCCGAACTTCTCTTAAATGATGAAATCGAGTTCACAGGCACCACTTCTGCTGGCAGCTCGTTCCACATTCTCATGACCCTCTGAGTGAAGGAGTTTCTCCGCATGTTCCCCTTAAAGTTTTCACCTTTCACCCTTAACCCATGACTTCTGGTTGTATTCTCACCCAATCTCAGTGGAAAAAGCCTGCTTGCATTTATCCTATCTATACCCCTCATAATTTTGTATACCTCTATCAAATCTCCTCTCATTCCTCTACACTCCAAGGAATAAAGTCCCAACCTATTCAATCTTTCCTACTCACTCAGGTATTCATAGAAACATAGAAAACCTACAGCACAATACAGGCCCTTCGGCCCATAATGCTGTGCCGAACATGTACTTCCCTAGAAATTACCCAGGGCTACCTATAGCCCTCTATTTTTCTGAGCTCCATGTACCTGTCCAAGAGTCTCTAAAAGATCCTATCAGATCTGCCTCCTCCACCATCGACGGCAGCCCATTCCACACACTCACCACTCTTTGCTTAAAAAACTTACCCCTGACATCTCCTCTGTACCTACTTCCAATCACCTTAAAACTGTGTCCTCTCGTGTTCACTATTTCAGCCCTGGGAAAAAGCCTCTGACTATCCACACAATCAGTGCCTCTCATCATCTTATACACCTCTATCAGGTCACCTCTCATCCTCTGTCGCTCCAAGGAGAAAAGGCCGAGTTCACTCAGACCCAACAACAGCGTTGTAAATTTTCTCTGTACTCTTTCAACCTTATTTACATTTTTCCTGGAGGCAGGTGACCAAAACTGCACACAATACTCCAAATTACGACCTCACCAATGCCTTAAACAACTTCACCATAACATCACAACTGCTGTACTCAATACTTTGATTTATGAAGACCAATGTGCCAAAAGCTTTATTTACGACCCTATCAACCTGTGACACCACTTTCAATGAATAATGGACCCGTATTCCCAGATCCCTTTGTTCTACCACACTCCTCAGTGCCCTATCATTCACTGTGTAAGACCTACCCTGATTGGTCCTACTGAAGTGAAGCACCTCACACTTGTCTGCATTGAATTCCATCCACCATTTTTCAGCCCATTTTCCCAGCTGGTCCAAATGCCACTGCAAGCTTTGATAGTCTTCCTCCCTGTCCAGTACACCCCCATCTTGTATAGTGTACAGGTGTAGCTGAAGTGGCCACTGAGTGATAATAAGCCTGATTCTCATTAGCCCAATTCTGTTTCAATGACTTAAGGTCTTCACAAGTCATAGTAACAGAATTAGGCCATTTGCTCCATTGAGTCTGCTCCACCACGGCTGACTTATTATCCCTCTCAACCCCATTCTCCTTCCTTCTCCCCATAATCTTTGACACCCTCACTAATCAAGAACCTATCAACTTCTGTTTTTAAATATACCCATTGACTGCTTCCACAGCTGCCTGTGGCATTGAATTTCACGGATCACCACTCTCTGGCTAAAGAAATTCCTCATCAGCTCTGTTCTAAATGGACGTCCTTCTATTCTGAGGCTGTGTCCTCTGGTACTAGACCGCCCCACTACGGGAAATACCCCCTCCATATCCACTTTATCTATGCCTTTCAATATTTGATAGGCTTCAATGAAATCCCCCCTCATTCTTCTAATCTCATGCGATTCTGATAGAACAGTCTCCTCTATTACTCCCTTAAACACTCCCTCCCTCCACTACCGGGTCACGGCGGCTGACTCGTACCACTCCGACATCCTCTCTGAAACCCACTGCCTCTCCCTCCACTGAAGCCATGGGTGAAGTTAAAAGTTCAAAGTAAAATGTATGATCAGAGTCCATTCAGGTCATTGCACACAACCCTGAGATTCCTCTTCCTGTTACAGAACAGTAACTGAAAACAGGCTCAATGAAAGAGCACGAACAAATAAATAGGTAAATAGCAATAATAACAAGAGCATGGAATAAGAAGTTATAAAGAGTCCTTACCATGAGATCATTGGTTGTGGGAACACCTTAACAGATGAGTGAAGTTATCCCCTTTTGTTCAAGAACCTGATGTTTGAGGGGTAGTAACTGTTCTTGAATCTGGTGGTGTGAGTCCTGAGGCTCCTGTACCTTCCACCTGATGGCAGCAGTGAGAAAAGAGCACGGCCTGGGCGGTGAGGATCTTTGATGATGGATGCTGCTTTTTATAGCAATATTTCATATAGATGCGCCCAATGGTTGGGAGAGTTTTACCCGTGACACACTAGGCTGAATCCACTAACTTTGTAGGATTTTCCTTTCAAAGGCATTGGTGTTCCCACACCAGGCTGTAATGCAGCCAGCCAGCACACTTCCCACCACACAGCTATAGAAGTTCGTGAAGGTTTTTGCTGTTGTGCCGGGTCTCCAGAGCCCTCTAAGGAAGTAGAGGTGCTGTTGTGTTTTCTTTGCAATTACATTTATACGACAGGTCCCCTGAGATAAGTTACTGATCCTCTGATGATTGCTGGCCTCCCTCTCCTGAATCCTACAATCAATTCCTTGGTCTTGCTGACACTGTGAAAGGTTGTGGTTATGACACCACATCATCAAGTTGTTATTTTTTCATTGCATGTCGTGCCCTAACCAACACACCACAGCAAATTCCTAACCCGTGTTAATTTATATAGCGAATAGAGTTGGTCCTTGATCCTCCAAGAGGATCACAGCCTTGCCGTGGGTTGGAGGCTTGTGTGCTTCGATGACCCAGAGAGCTGTGCTGGCTGGGATCAGGGCTTTATGCTTTGGTTCCTGGTCGGGTCACCCATGCCAAAGTCCTCTGGTCCTCCAGGATGGGGGGTTCAGCTCAGGGCTAACAACTCTGACTGGTAAAACAAAACTGTTACAGAAACGGCAATGAAGAATCCTTCTACATCCGAGTGCAACGGTATTCTTGAGTCTCCACTGGGACTTGCATGGCTGACAGTAGTGAGACCGAGGAAGCTGCTGACATAATGAAGAAAGCCCAGAGATGGAGGACCTTCATTGCTGCCATTAATGCCAGCGGTGTAATGGGCAGTAAGTGAATAATTTGATCCTTGACATTGGTAATGGGTCACAGGGATACGTGACTCTATTGAGAACAGACTAGGGAGTGTTTCTGACACAGGAAATCTGTATTGGATGACAGAGTAATTCTAAGTTTAGCTTTCTAAGAAAAGCCCTCAGAGTGGTGCTTCAAATTCTAAAAACAATTGTTACCAATCCAGAAGTTACCGTGAAATTCACATTCTTTGCATTTAATCCTGCATAGTCTTTACACAAGTCTCCACCTCCACCATGGGTGGTCCCAAGCCCGGCAGCAAAAGGAGAGGGTTGGGAATGGACTCCCCATGGACAGTCCCAATTCCGGCTGTGAAAGGAGGAGGGTTGGGCATGGGGCTAGCAACCCCATCACATAAAAAACAGAGCTAAAGAAACACTGACAGAAACTCCAAAGACCTCATCCCTGAGAGAGGAAGGATCTTCTATGGGTTACACCTTGAAAACCTGAAGGACTATCCCAGGACAGAGGACTCTGGTGAGCTACTGTCAGTGGCCTATGACCCAGGAGGGGTGATATACTTAAGGAACAGAGACGAGGAAAAAATCCTTTTGCCAGAGGGTGGTGAATCTGTGGAATTCTTTGCCCCAGACGGCTTTGTAGGCCAAGTCATTGGGTATGTTTAGAGTGGAGGTTGATAGGCTCTTGATTAGTTAGGGTGTCGAAGGTTACAGGAGAATGGGGGTTGAGAAGGATTCCAAGTCAGGCATAATGAAATGGCAGCACAGACTCTATGGGCCAAATGGCCTAATTTTGCTCCATGTCTTGTGGTGTCTTTAAGAAGACCTTCCATAATCTCTCCCTTTACAAGAGGATTATTTTATATCCAGACCGCTGAGATTACATTCAGAGGATATGGTTGACATTACAGAATTCAATCCAATGCCAGATTAAAAATAACCCGGTGGCTGGCAGACAAAAGATAAATAATCATTTCATCCAAACAGTTCCAGATATGTGGGAAGTTACTGTAGAAGGGGAAATGTTAAAGATGCAAGTTGGCTGATCATATTTCAGTCATTAATACACATAAACTAAATAAAACTGGCCATTTATAAATACTGGGTAAAAGGAGTCAGCTACGCCTATATTCCTGCTTGTGATACACAAGGCTGTCGATTACTCCAGAAACACGAGCAAACAAAACACAAGATGCTGGCTATCCTGAGCAACACACACATAATGCTGGAGGAACTCGGCAGGTTAGGCAGCGTCTGTGGAGCTGAACAAACAGGCGATATTTCAGGCCAAGGCCGTTCACCAGGACTGGAAAGGACAGGGGAAGAAGCCAGAATAAGAGGGGGGAGGTGACGGAGTATGAGCTCAAAGGTGAGAGGTGAAGCCGGGTGTGTGGGGTAGGCTGGTTGAAGTATGAAGCTGGGAGGTGACAGATGGAAAATGTAAGGAAGAAAAAAATCTGATAGGAGAGAATGCAGAGAGTTGGGGGCGGGGGAGATGGACAGAGGACTGGTTAACTCATAGAAAGCAGAGAGCTGGAGACATGGGTGTTACTCTGGTTGTTGAGTAATAGGCCACGGGTGCTAGACCGGCCTCTGTTCACCAATTACATCAACGATCTGGAAGAGGGGACTGATGTAGTGTATCTAATCACAAACACGTGTATCTAAATACAAACTTAGTGCATCTAATAAGTTTGCTGATGATACTAAATTGAGTGGAAAAGCAAATTGTGCAAAAGATACGGAGAGTCTACAGAGATATAGGTAGGCTAAGTGAGTGGGCAAGGGTCTGGCAGATGGAGTACAATGTTGGTAAATGTGAGGTCATCCACTTTGGAAGGAAAAGTGAAAGATCAGGTTATTACTTAAATGGTAAAAAATTGCAGCATGCTGCTGTGCAGAGGGACTTGGGAGTGCTTGTGTATGAATCACAAAAGGTTGGTTTGCAGGTGCAGCAGGCTATCAATAAGGCAAATGGAATGTTGGTCTTCATTGCTAGAGGGATTGAATTTAAGAGCAGGGAGGTTATACTGCAACTGTGCAGGGTACTGGTGAGGCCGCACCTGGAGTACTGCGTGCAGTTCTGGTCTCCTTACTTGAGGAGGGATATATAGGCTTCGGAGGCGATTCAGAGGAGGTTCACCAGGTTGATTCCAGAGATGAGGAGGGTTAGACTATGAGGAGAGATTGAGTCACTTGGGACTGTACTCGCTATAATTCAGAAGGATGAGAGGAGATCTTATAGAAACATAAAATTATTTAAGGGATAGATAAGATAGATGCAGGAAAGTTGTTTCCACTGGTAGGTGAGAATAGAACTAGGGGACATAGCCTCAAGATTCAGGGGAGTAAACTTAGGATAGAGATGAGGAGGAACTGCTTCTCCCAAAGAGTGATGAAACTGTGGAATTCTCTGCCCAATGAAACAGTGGAGGCTACCTCAGTAAATATATTTAGGACAAGGTTGGATAGATTTTTGCATAGTAGGGGTATTAAGGGTTATGGGGAAAAGGCAGGTAGGTGGAGATGAGTCCATGGTCAGATCAGCCATGATCCTATTGAATGGATGGCAGGCTCATTGGGCCAGATGGCCTATTCCTGCTCCTATTTCTAATGTTCTTATGAGAGTGGACCGTGGGAGAAAGGGAAGATTGGAGGGGCACCTGGGGGAGATGATAGGCAGGTGAAGAAGAGAGGTAAGAGGGAGTACAGAGTGGGGAAATGAAGAAGAGGGAAGCAGGGGAGGGATGTGTTACCAGAAGTTCGAGAAATCGATGTTTATGCCATCAGGTTGGAGGCTACCCAGACAGAATATAAGGTGTTGCTCCTCCAACCTGAGTGGGGCCTCATTGTGGCAGAAGATGAGGACATGCACATGTCGGAATGGGAATGGGGACTGGAATTGAAATGGTTGATCACTGTGAATTCCTGCTTTTTGCAGATGGAGTGAATGCGCTTGACAATGACAAAAACAAAATATCAGGTTGGTGTTTCCAATAGTCAAAGGTCTGCCCAAAAAATCCATCACAGGCTCATCGGTAGTACCTACAGCGGGTGCTCATCGGTAGCATCTACAGCGGGTGCTCATCGGTAGCACCTACAGCGGGTGCTCATCGGTAGCACCTACAGCGGGTGCTCATCGGTAGTATCTACAGCGGGTGCTGACTAAAGAAGGCAACACCCATCATCCAAGATCCCCACCTTCCGGTCCATGCCACCTTCTCACAGCTCCTATCATTTTCTAGAGCTCTAACAGTACCTAGTTTCATGAACCTTTTGTAAGCTTATCTACATATTGCATCAGGAAACCTTCCTGAACACACCTAACAAACTCCACCCCATCCAAACCCCTTACATTAAGGGGATGCCAGTCTATATTAATATTGAAGTAGTGGATAGGCTTTTTCCATTGAGAGTAGGGGAGATTCAAACAAGAGGACATGAGTTGAGAGTTAAGGGGCAAAAGTTTAGGGATAACACGAGGGGGAATTTCTTTACTCAGAGAGTGGTAGCTGTGTGGAATGAGCTTCCAGTAGAAGTGGTAGAGGCAGGTTCGACTTTGTCATTTAAAAAAAAATTGGATAGGTATATGGACAGGAAAGGAGGGTTATGGGCTGAGTGCAGGTCAGTGGGACTAGGTGAGAGTAAGCGTTTGGCACGGACTAGAAGGGCCGAGATGGCCTGTTTCCGTGCTGTAATTGTTATATGGTTATATATTGGGAAAGTTAAAACTACGCATCACAACAACCCTATTATTACTCATCTGTCCCCCTCACTATCGAGTCCCTTGTGACCATTACTTCGCCTGACCACCCTTCCCTTCTGAGGCTCAGAGCTGACCGCAGTGCTATTGGTCTGGCTGCTGCTGCCTTGCCCAGATAGGTCACCCCCACAGCAGAGGGACGTGGCCACAGGGGGACCCTGCACTGACCTCTTTCTCCCTTTATCTCTCGTAGTCTACACCCATCTACTCTCTGAATTCTACACCCTGGGTGAAACCACCTGCTCAAAGGTCATATCATCAATTGCTCTGCCTCCCAGATGATCCTTAGTTCATCCAGCTCCAGCTCTTTAATGCAGTCTTTCCATGGGTTGGAGTTGTCTGCACTTCCCACGGGTGTAGTCATCAGGGAGACTATCAGGTTTCACCAACTCCCCCATCCTACAGGAGGAGCATTCCACTGCCAAATCTGCCATCCTGCCTGCACTGTACAATGGGCAACCAAGACCAAATCAGCAACAATGGAAGTAAAATCCTACCCCTCTTCCCTGTTTCTTTGGCCTCAGCCATTTTACTCAAAGCTCCCATTCTGAGTCCAGCCCCATCTCTTTTATGGTTTCAGAATGAAGGAAAAACCCTATGCAAGGAGAAAGACTCACCACATCCGGTGGTGTTCCGTCTGCCTTCTGCTGCCTGATGTCTCCTGCGCACTGGCTACTGTTTCCAGAAAAACCCCTGAGCAAGGAGAAAGAACACTTCATCTGGTGGTGCTCCGCCTTCCTTCCATTGCCTCACTTCTATGGTCTAAGTCCATCTTGCGAGTAAATATAGATGCAAAAAATTCCGTTTACAATCTTCCCCCTGTCCCTTTCAGCCCTATTGCATAGATGACCCTGCTGATCTTCAAGAGGACAAATTTTGTCTCTTGCTGACCTTTAGCTCTTAAATAACTACAGAAACTGATGGGATTCTCTTTCATCTTGTCTGCCAGAGCAGCCTCATGCCTTCTTTTAGGCCTCCTGAAGTAAGTATTCCCTTCAATTTCTTTGCTCGTGCCTCATTAACTTTAGATTGTTTTTCTTCTGAATGCTGCTCATCGGATGCTCTGTGCCTGCGATGCTGCTACAAGTCAGTTTCTCATGGACTTGTGGGTAAACATGACTTTTAGTCGTCGTCATACAACATTACAGAAATAAGCCCATCGGCCATTGGGTCTATGCTAAACGATTGGGAGTGAGAGTGGGAATAAAGGGATCCCATTCTGGTTAGCTGCCAGTTACCATGGTGTTCCACAGGGGTCCGTGTCGGGGCCGCTTCTTTTTACGTTGTATATCAACGATTTGGATTCTGGAATAGATGGCTTTGCGGCTAAGTTGCTGATGATACAAAGATAGGTGGAGGGGCCGGTAGTGCTGAGGAAACAGAGTCTGCAGAGAGACTTGGATAGATTGGGAGAATGGTCAAAGAAGTGGCAAATGAATTACAATGTCGGAAAGTGTAAGGTCATGCACTTTGGTAGAAGAAATAAACTGGCAGACTATTAATTTAAATGGGGAGAGAATTCAAAGTTCTGAGATGCAACGGGACTTGGGAGTCCTCGTGCAAGATACCCTTAAGATTTACCTCCAATTTGAGTCGGTGGTGAAGAAGGCAAATGCAATGTTGGCATTCATTTCTAGAGGAATAGAGTATAGAAGCAGGGACGTGATGTTGAGGCTGTATAAGGCACTGGTAAGACCTCACTTGGAGTACTGTGTGCAGTTTTGGGCTCCTTATTTAAGAAAGGATGTGCTGACATTGGAGAGGGTTCAGAGAAGATTCCGGGAATGAGAGGGTTAACATATGAGGAACGTTAGACCGCTCTTGGACCGTACTCCTTGGAGTTTAGAAGAATGAGGGGGGACCTCATAGAAACATTTCAAATGTTGAAAGGCATGGTCAGAGTGGATGTGGCAAAGTTGTTTCCCATGGTGGGGGAGTCTAGTACGAGAGGACATGACTTGAGGATTGAAGGGTGCCCATTCAGAACAGAGATGTGAAGAAATTTTTTAGCCAGAGGGTGGTGAATCTGTGGAATGTGGGCTCTCATGGTCGGACTATGTAACAGTTTCTTCCCCCAAGCTATCAGACTCCTCAATACCCGAAACCTGGACTGACACCTTGCCCTATTGTCCTGTTTATTATTTATTGTAATGCCTGCACTGTTTTTGTGCACTTTATGCAGTCCTGTGTAGGTCTGTCATCTAGTGTAGCTTTCTCTGTGTTGTTTTTTTTTACGTAGTTCAGTCTAGTTTTTGTACCGTTTCATGTAACACCATGGTCCTGAAAAACATTGTCTCACTTTTGCTATGCACTGTACCAGCAGTTATGGTCGAAATGACAATAAAAATGACTTGACTTGTTGCCACGGGAGGCAGTGGAGGCCAAGTGTATTTCAGGCAGAGATTGATAGGTATCTGAGTAGCTAGGGCATCAAAGGTTACAGTGAGAAGGCGGGAGAGTGGGACTAAATGGGGGAATGGATCAGCTCATGATAAAATGGCGGAGCAGACTGGATGGGCCGAATGGCCGACTTCTGCTCCTTCGTCTTCTGGTCTATTATTGTGCTAAGTTCTATTGACCTGCACCTGGACCTGAAGCAGGACCATAGCCCTCTATACTACCCCATACATACACTTATCCAAACTTACTTAAAAGTTAAAACTAAACCTGCACCCAGCACTTGAACCGCAACTCGCTCCATCCTCACCGCTCTCTGAGTGAAGGAGCTGAATGAGGTCCACCCGGGAGGGGGACGGTCACAGTCACGATTTTGAAGACCGATGCCCAGTACTTACCATCACTAATTGCTTTGGGGAAATCTCTGCAGATAAATTGATTGACTTGTTTCCAACGTTTATTTTATTAATTTAGAGATACAGTATGGAACAGGCCTTTCCAGCCCTGTGAGCCACACTGCCCAGTAAACACCGATTTGACCCAGCCTAATCACAGGACAATTTAAAATGACCACCCAACCTATAGTTGTTAGGAACTTGGACTGTGGAGCACTTGCAGGAAACCTACGCACACACGGGAAGAATATGCACACTTCCTCACAGGGAATTGAGCTGCAAACTCCGACACCCCGAGCAGAATAGCGTCACAGCAACTGCCCTGCTCCAGTGCCACCCTACACTTTGTACCACGTATCGGCAACAGTGACTTTCACTCCTCATCCTTAATCCAGTTCAAAGCACCACACAGTAGCGCCATGGTTACCGTAAAATTTTCCAGCACAGGCCACCTTTGTCTTTAAGGAGTTTGCACGTTCTCTCCACGTCCGTGTGTGTTTCCTCCCACATTCCAGGGTTTGGTGAGGGTTAGTAAGTTGAGGGCATGCTACTTTGGCGCTGGAAGTGTGGTGACACTTATGGGCTCTCCTTGCTGATTTGATTTGACCCAAACACTGCATTTCACAGAACGTTCGATGTACATGTGACCAAATTTTCTTTCTCCCTCTCCACTACTGAGACTCTGTCATGTGGTCCATGACATGGCTACCAGATAAGGGAGAGGTCATTTACAACTGAGTTTTGTGTGGGAACATCCCTCGGAGGAATCTCTGGAATTCTCCACCCCAGAGGATGTGACGACTGGGTCACTGGTGGTGGGGGTTGGGGTTTAAAGAGGAGGGAGAGAAATGCTTATAGTTTGATAAATTCCACCCATCCCTCCCTGTTCTGCAACTTGTCTGTCCCACATCTCGCAAGCAGTCTTGGAAAAAGTGCTGGAAACACTCAGCAGGCCAGGTAGCATCTGTGGGGAGGGAACTTTAACATACAAGATTCACTTCATTTGTCACATGTAAATTGAAACATACAGTGAAACGTGTTGTTCTGCGTCAACGACCAACACAGCTCGAGGATTGTGCTGGGGCAGTCACCATGCCTCCTGTGCCAACATGGCATGTCTGCCCGTCACTACCCCGAACCTGTACGTCTTTGGAATGTGGGAGAAAATGAGAGAAACTGGAGAAAACCCAGCAGTCACGGAAAGTACAAATTCCTTACCGACAGCGACGGGAATTGAACCTCGATCGCTAGAGCGGTAATGTACGTGCTAGCCACTTGCTATCCTGCCGCCTTTGTTTCTCTCTCTCTCTCTCTCTCTCTCAACAGACGTACCAGTAATTTATTTTTCTGTGTCAGATTTAAAACATTTGCCAAGTTTTTCAGTTTTCAATATTATGAATATTATTTTGTCCACAGATCCATCCTACCTGTTTTATCAGCTCAAAGCCACAGTGAAACAATCCTATCAGTAACAATCCTACAAGTTGGACAGTGATTCAATGGGCTGATGAGATTCTTTAGCAAATTTATTCTGATCGTATACAAAACATAATGCTTCCAAATGTGTCGTGAACAAAGTCCCAGTACACAACGAATTGAAGCTGGTCCCACCGAACTCTGCATTGAGAAAGAAGGCCAGAGCGTTGGGTCCAAAACAGATTTACTCCGGAGCCTATCTGACCTCCCCGTCTTCCATTTCATCCTCTGATGAGGAGTCCGTGCTGTTCTGAGAACCTTCATCCGAGTTACCTGACAGGGAAAGAAACAGTTACTGTCAAACTGAAATCTGACACCTCTCAGAACTACCTCTCCCACAGTGTGACCCTCCCTCCCTCAGTACCACCCCTCCCACAGTGTGACCCTCCCTCAGTACCACCCCTCCCACAGTGTGACTCTCCCTCAGTACCACCCCTCCCTCAGTGTGACCCTCCCTCAGTACCACCCCTCCCACAGTGTGACCCTCCCTCAGTACCACCTCTCCCACAGTGTGACCCTCCCTCAGTACCACCCCTCCCACAGTGTGACCCTCCCTCAGTACCACCTCTCCCACAGTGTGACCCTCCCTCAGTATCACCCCTCCCATAGAGTGACTCTCCCTCAGTACCACCCCTCCCACAGTGACTCTCCCTCAGTACCACCCCTCCCACAGTGTGACCCTCTCTCAGTACCACCCCTCCCACAGTGTGACCCTCCCTCAGTACCACCCCTCCCACAGTGACTCTCCCTCAGTACCACCCCTCCCACAGTGTGACCCTCACTCCGTGTCACCCCTCCCACAGTGTGACTCTCTCTCCGTGTCACCCCTCCCACAGTGTGACCCTCTCTCAGTACCACCCCTCCCACAGTGTGACTCTCTCTCCGTGTCACCCCTCCCACAGTGTGACTCTCTCTCCGTGTCACCCCTCCCACAGTGTGACTCTCCATCAGTACCACCCTTTCCTCAGTAATCCCCCTTCTTTTTTTTTTAAACAAATCTTTATTTACCAACAAAATATGATACACTAAATCAGGGCCTCATAAACTATTTGCAATTTCAAATTAAAATACAGTCAGCGCTATCTACAACACACCCATACCTCTGGGGAGCTCACCTATCCCGGAGACCCCCGTCCCTCCCCACTGTGTGCCCTTTCTCTGGATGTAACCCTGCGGAGGTGCAGGCAATCAGCTCGGGCAGAGCCCTGGACAGCTATCACAGCAACAGGAGTTTGATAGGATTGGGTTGGTCACCAATGGCCTCACCTTGCAGGTCATACTCTCTCCTCAGCACCCACAGCACCACGCTCAGGACCAGTTTCTACCCCTCTACCACCGAGCTCTCGAACCAGAGGGGATAATTTCACCCACCCCAACACTGAACTGTTCAACGTCTCTTCATCTCAGTTTCTCGACATTTATTTATTATTTTTCATTTCTTTCTGGAGTGGAGAGCGAGTTTGTAAATCTGGAGTGGAGACTGAGTTTGTTGGGGATGGCAGGGTGGAGTGCCCAAGGAGGGGTGTGGTACAGGTGGCAGAGAAGGAGTGGCAGGGGCAGTGGGGGAGAGGTGTGGCATGGGTTCAGTCACATCTGTCCCTGAGACACCAGGCAAGGTCATTTGATTCCAAACAACTGGTTTATTGATCATTACAGAATACCTCTCTGGTGCTTCCCTCTGTTCCGCTTCTCCCAACCATGACTCCCCTCTCGCTGCCCCCTTCCCACTCAGTCCACGATATCAGAGTCAGGTTTATCATCACTCACATAGGTCATGAAATTTTTTTTTTGCGACAGCAATAAAATGCAATACATAAAATTACTACAGTACTGTGCAAGAGTGTTAGGCACCCTAGCTGTGTACATACATGGTATGTATATGGTGAGAAGTTGATCATAAATTTACTTTGAACTCTTGCAAATTTCCAGTCCACCAGCTGATGATTTACAAACCAGCTCACACAAAATGCTGGAGAAACTCAGCAGGCCAGGCAGCAGCTATGGAAATGAATAAACTGTTGACGTTTTGAGCCGAGAGCCTGCTTCAAGACTGGAAAGTAAGGGGGGAGATAGATGGTATGGAAAGGTGAGGGGGGAGCAAGAGCTGGGGGGTGGTCAGTGGATCCAGCTGGGGGGAGGAGGAAGAGTGGGAATGGTGCCAGAAGCTGGGAGGTGATAGGTGGAAGTAAAGGGCTGAAGAAGATGGAATCTGATAGGACATTGACCATGGAATAGAGGAAGTGGGGAGTGGAACCGGAGTAAGGAGAACAACGGGCAGATTGAGAGGGTGGGGGAGGAGAAAGAGAGAATGTGAGAGGGGAGGTGGGATAAGAGAAAAAAAGGGAGTGCTTACTGGAAAGTTAGAGAAGTAGATGTTGGCGCCATCAGGCAGAATAGTCTGTGCGTGGCCTCGTGATGGCAGCAGAAAAGGCTGTGGAGACATGTCGGCGTGGGAACGGGAAGAGGAATTGAAATGGGTGGCCACCAGGAAATCCTGCCTGATGTAGTGAATGAAACTAACGTGCTCAATAAAAATGTCCAGCAATCTGTGCCAACATAAAGAAGGCAACACAGGGAGCACTGCTCCATCTTGGGTACTAGCCTCCGTGGTATCCAAGACATCTTCAAAGAGTGGCGCCTCAGAAAGGCAGCATCCATTATTAAGGACCCCTCATCACCCAGGACATGCCCTCTTCTCACAGAGGAGGTACAGGAGCCTGAAGACACACACTCAGTGATCCAGGGACTGCTTCTTCCCCTCTGCCATTCAATTTCTGAATGGACAATAAACCCATGAACACAACCTCACTACTTTTTAAATATTATTTCTGCTTTGCACTATTTTAAAAATCTGATTAACATACATATATACTTGCTGTAATTGATTTACTTAATTATTTTTCTTTCTATATTATCATGTATTGCATTGAACTGCTGCTGCTCTGTCAACAAACTTTACGACACACGTCAGTGATAATAAGCCTAATTCTGATTCTGGAGAATGAGGGAGGATCTCATTAAAACCTATCGATTATTGAAAGGCCTAGAGTGGATGTGGAGAGTATGTTTCCTATTCAGGAGGGAGTCTAGAACCAGAGGACACAGCCTCAGAACAGAGGGGAGCCCATTTAGAAAGGAGATGAGGAGGAATTTCTCTGGCCAGGGAGTGGTGAATCTGTGGAATTCATTTTCACAGATGGCTGTGCAGGCCAGATCATTATTTGGAGGTTGATAGATTCATGATAAGTCAAAACATCAAAAATTCTGGGGAGAAGGCAGGAGAATGTGGTTGAGAGGGATAATAAATCAGCCATGATGGAATGGTGGTGCAGACTTGATGTGCTGAATGATCTAATTCCACCTTTATGTCATATGATCTACAAACCCATTATGGTCTTTGCACAGCTCTCAAAGATTCACATATTTAAATCACCAAACACTGATCCACACACACAGTTCTGGTTTTAATAAAGCCTCTGGTCGATATTAATAAGTCTGACATTACTTACCGTCACTGAGTAACCGGTAGTTGGAAGAATTCGCCTTCAACACCACATATAATGTGGGGTATTCAATGACTGTCTTCTGTCTCAAGTTCTCTGCAAGTGTTTGACTTGACTCCAGCCTGTGATACCTTCAAAAGAAATAACATACACTTTCAATCAAGTTCATCAATCATCCTTCCCATCCATCCAGCAATCTCTTTGACAAACCCCCCCCCACCCCCCCACCATCAGGCAGGACGCAGTGCAGCAATTCATATACCGTTAGGATGGGAAACAGCTTCTTCCCCCAGGCCATAAGACTACTGAACTCCATCACCACCCAGGTCTCATCACTTTCAAAGTGCTTTAAACTTGTGTTGTAAATGTTAGTTTTATTTGTTAGTTATTAGTGGTAATATTACTTTGTGTTGTGAGTGAGTTATATGTACTGTGTTGTGTACCTTGATCTAGTGGAACGTTGTTTTGTTTCGTTTGGGGGTATAAGAACACAAGAAATAGGAGCAGGAGTCGGCCATCTGGCCCGCCAAGCCTGCTCCGCCAGTCAATAAGATCATGGCTGATCTGGCCATGCACTCATCCCCACCTACCTGCCTTTTTCCTAAAACCCTTAATTCCCCTACAATGCAAAAAATCGATGTAACTTTGTCTTAAATATATTTACTGAGGTAGCCTCCACTGCTTCATTAGGCAGAGAATTCCACAGGTTCACCACTCTTTGGGAAAAGCAGTTCCTCCTCATCCCTGTCCTAAATTTACTCTCCTGAATCTTGAGGCTGTGTCCCCTGGTTCTAGTCTCACCTACCAGTGGAAACAACATTCCTGCCTTTATCTTAACTACCCCTTTCATAATTTATATGTTTCTATAAGATCAACATGGTCAACACTGGCACACCTCAGGGTGCTTAGTGCTTAGCCCACTATTCTACTCTCTCTATACTCATGACTGTGTGGCTAGGCATAGCTCAGATACCATCTATAAATTCGCTAATGATACAACCATTGTTGGTAGAATCTCAGGTGGTGAAGAGAGGGCGTACAGGAGTGAGATATGCCAACAAGTGGAGTGGTGTCGCAGCAACAATCTGGCACTCAACGTCAGTAAGACGAAAGAGCTGATTGTGGACTTCAGGAAGGGTAAGATGAAGGAACACATACCAATCCTCATAGAGGGATCAGAAGTGGAGAGAGTGAGCAGTTTCAAGTTCCTAGGTGTCAAGATCTCTGAGGATCTAAACTGGTCCCAACATATCGATGCAGTTATAGGTAGGTAGGTAGGCTTCCGTTAGTCTCGATAGACCATGGATTTGCACCTTGGAAAGTTTCCAGGGTGCAAGCCCGGGCAAGGTTTTTTTTAATTGAAGACCGGCAGTTGCCCAAGCTGCAAGTCTCCCCTCTCCACGCCACCGATATTGTCCAAGGGAAGGGCATTAGGACCCATACAGCTTGGCACTGGTGTTGTCACAGAGCAATGCGTTGTTAAGTGCTTTGCTCAAGGACACACACGCAGCCTCAGCCAAGGCGCGAACTAGTGATCTTCAGATAACTAGACAAACGCCTTAACCACTTAACACGCGCCAATGATGCAGTTATAAAGAAGGCAAGACAGCGACTATACTTCATTAGGAGTTTGAAGAGATTTGGTATGTCAACAAATACACTCAAAAACTTCTATAGATGTACAGTGGAGAGCATTCTGACAGGCTGCAGCACTGTCTAGTATGGGGGGGTGGGGGTGGGGGCTACTGCACAGGACCAAAAGAAGCTGAAGAGGGTTGTAAATCTAGTCAGCTCCACCTTGGGCACTAGCCTACAAAGTATCCAGGTCATCTTCAAGGAGTGGTGTCTCAGAAAGGCAGTGTCCATTATTAAGGACCTCCAGCACCCAGGGCATGCCCTTTTCTCACTGTTACCATCAGGGAGGAGGTACAGAAGCCTGAAGGCACACACTCAGCGATTCAGGAACAGCTTCTTCCCCTCTGCCATCTGATTCCTAAATGGACTTTGAACTCTTGAACACTACCTCACTTTCTTAATATATTATTTCTGTATCTTGCACAATTTTTAATCTATTCAATACACCTATACTATAATAGATTTACTCTTATTTATTATTATCATTACTACCTTATTCTTTTCTTTCTTCTATGTTATGAACTGCTGCTACTAAGTTAACAAATTTCATGATACATGCCGGTGATAATAAACCCAATTCTGAAGATCTCCTCTGATCCTGCTGAATTTCAGCGAGTATAGCCCTAGGCTACTCAATTTCTCCTCATAGTGTAACCCCCTCATCTCTGGAATCAATCTGGTGAACTTCCTCTGAATCGCCTCCGAAGCCTGTATATCCTTCCTCAAGTAAGGAGACCAGAACTGCCCACAGTACTCCAGGTGTAGCCTCATCAGTACCCTGTACAGTTGCAGTGTAACCTCCCTGCTCTTAAATTCAATCCCTCTAGCAATGAAGGCCAACGTTCCATTTGCCTTCTTGATCGCCTGCTGTACCTGCAAACAGACCTTTTATGATTCAAGCACAAGCACTCCCAAGTCCCTCTGCACAGCAGCATGCTGCAGTTCTTTACCATTTAAATAATAACCTGATCCTCCATTTTTCCTTCCAAAGTGGATGACCTCACATTGTACTCCATCTGCCAGACCCTTGCCCAGCTGTGTGAGCTATACGTACTGTCCTTGTTCCAGAGGAACATTGCTTCGTTTGGGGGTGTATTGTACATGCGTAAGGGTGAACGAGAATAAACTGAACCTGAACTTGGTTTAATTGTCATTCAACTGTACGCGTGAATACAGCCAAACAACCAAAGTACAACATATACAGTCACACTCATCACATATAATGATCACAGAAAAACACTGTTACAACACAACCTATATAAAAAATAATCTCGCCCAAGTCCCCGAGTATCATGGCCTGTAGATTGAAGGTGTGTGGGAGTCACGCTCCTGCAAGAACAAGCCCACACCAGTTCCTCATCTCATATAAGTGAAACCACCAATACACGCAATCCAAGTCCTGACGAAGGGTCTCGGCCCGAAACGTCGACAGCGCTTCTCCCTATAGATGCTGCCTGGCCTGCTGCGTTCCACCAGCATTTTGTGTGTGTTGTTGTTTATACACGCAATCCAGCTATCTGACACTGAGTGAACACTGGCTACACAACTCAACCCACCACATCCCACTGTGGCTACTCTCTGTTGAGTCCCATTGAGTTATAGAGAGACCCCCATCACCCAGGACTTATCCTCTTCTAAAACACCAGGAAGTCTGTGGATGCAGGAAATCCAAGCAACAAACACAAAATACCGGAGGAACTCAGCAGGTCAGGCAGCGTCTATGGAGGGGAATGAACAGTCGTTGTTTACTACAATCCATGGATGCTGCCTGGCCATGCCCTCTTCTCATTGTTACCATCAAGGAGGTGGTACAGGAGCTTGAAGACACACTTAACATTTCAGGGGGTACATGTCCACAGATCCCTGAAAGTTGCCTCAAAGGTAGATAGGGTAGTTAAGAAAGCTTATGGGGTGTTAGCATTCATAAGTCAAGGGATAGAGTTTAAGAGTCGCGATGTAATGATGCAGCTCTATAAAACTCTAGTTAGGCCACACTTGGAGTACTGTGTCCAGTTCTGGTCGCCTCAGTATAGGAAGGATGTGGAAGCATTGGAAAGGGTACAGAGGAGATTTACTAGGATGCTGCCTGGTTTAGAGAGTATGGATTATGATCAGAGATTAAAGGAGCTAGGGCTTTACTCTTTGGAGAGAAGGAGGATGAGTGGAGACATGATAGAGGTGTACAAGATATTAAGAGGAATAGACAGAATGGACAGCCAGTGCCTCTTCCCCAGGGCACCACTGCTCAGTACAAGAGGACATGGCTTTAAGGTAAGGGGTGGGAAGTTCAAGGGGGATATTAGAGGAAGGTTTTTCTCTCAGAGAGTGGTTGGTGACAATAGACAATAGGTGCAGGAGTAGGCCATTTGGCCCTTCTAGCCAGCACCACCATTCACTGTGATCATGGCTGATCATACACAATCAGTACCCTGTTCCTACCCTCTCCCCATATCCCTTGACCCCGCTATCTATAAGAGCTCTATCTAACTCTCTCTTGAATGCATCCAGAGACTTGGCCTCCACTGCCTTCTGGGGCAGAGCATTCCACATATCCACCACTCTCTGGGTGAAAAAGTTTTTCCGCATCTCTGTTCTAAATGGCCTACCCCTTATTCTTAAACTGTGGCCTTTAGTTCTGGACTCACCCATCAGCGGGAACATGCTTCCTGCCTCCAGTGTGTCCAATCCCTTAATAATCTTATATGGTTCAATCAGATCTCCTCTCATCCTTCTAAATTCCAGTGTATACAAGCCCAGTCGCTCCAATCTTTCAACATATGACAGTCCCGCCATTCCGGGAATTAACCTTGTGAATCTACGCTGCACTCCCTCAATAGCAAGGATGTCCTTCCTCAAATTTGGAGACCAAAACTGCACACAATACTCCAGGTGGGGTCTCACCAGGGCCCTGTACAGCTGCAGAAGGACCTCTTTACTCCTATACTCAATTCCTCTTGTTATAAAGGCCAGCATGCCATTAGCTTTCTTCACTGCCTGCTGTACTTGCATGCTTGCTTTCATTGACTGATGTACAAGAACACCTAGATCTCGTTGTACTTCCCCTTTTCCTAACTTGACTCCATTTAGATAGTAATCTGCCTTCCTGTTCTTGCCACCAAAGTGGATAACCTCACATTTATCCACAATAAACTGCATCTGCCATACATTTGCCCACTCACCCAACCTGTCCAAGTCACCCTGCATTCTCATAACATCCTCCTGACATTTCACACTGCCACCCAGCTTTGTGTCATCAGCAAATTTGCTAATGTTACTTTTAATCCCTTCATCTAAATCATTAATGTATATTGTAAACAGCTGCGGTCCCAGCACCCAACCTTGCGGTACCCCACTGGTCACAGCCTACTATTCCGAAAGGGATCCGTTAATCACTACTCTTTGTTTCCTGTCAGCCAGCCAATTTTCAATCCATGCCAGTACTCTGCCCCCAATACCATGTGCCCTAATTTTGCCCACTAATCTCCTATGTGGGACTTTATCAAAAGCTTTCTGGAAGTCCAGGTACACTACATCCACTGGCTCTCCCTTGACCATTTTCATAGTTACATCCTCAAAAAACTCCAGAAGATTAGTCAAGCATGATTTTCCCTTCATAAATCCATGCTGACTCGGACTGATCCTTCTACTGCTATCCAAATGTGTCGTAATTTCCTCTTTTATAATTGACTCAAGCATCTTTCCCACCACTGACGTCAGGCTAACCGGTCTATAATTCCCTGTTTTCTCTCTCCCTCCTTTCTTGAAAAGTTGGACAACATTAGCCACCCTCCAATCAGCAGGAACTGTTCCTGAATCTATAGAACATTGGAAAATGATTACCAATGCATCCACGATTTCTAGAGCCACCTCTTTAAGTACCCTGGGACGCAGACCATCAGGTCCCGGGGACTTATCAGCCTTCAGACTCAACAGTCTATCCAACATTGTTTCTTGCCTAATATAAATTTCCTTCAGTTCATCCTTTACCCTAGTTCCTTTGGCCACTATTACATCTGGGAGATTGTTTGTGTCTTCCCTAGTGAAGACAGATCCAAAGTATCTGTTCAACTCATCTGCCATTTCCTTGTTCCCCATAATAAATTCACCCGTTTCTGTCTTCAAAGGCCCAATTTTGGTCTTAACTATTTTTTTGCTATTCACACACCTAAAGAAACTTTTACTATCCTCCTTTATATTCTTGGCTAGTTTACCTTCATACCTCATTTTTTCTTGGCGTATTGCCTTTTTTGTTATCTTCTGTTGCTCTTTAAAAGCTTCCCAGTCCTCCGGTTTCCCACTCATCTTTGCTATGTTATACTTCTCTTTTATTTTTATACTGCCCTTTACTTCCCTCGTCAGCCACGGCCGCCCCTTACTCCCCTTAGGATCTTTCTTACTCTTTGGAATGAACCGATCCTGCACCTTCTGCATTATTCCCAGAAATACCTGCCATTGTTGTTCCACTGTCTTCCCTGCTAGGGTATTGTTCCATTGAATTTTGGCCAGCTCCTCCCTCATAGCTCCATAGTTCCCTTTGTTCAACTGTAATACTGACACATCCGATTTTCCCTTCTTCTCAAATTGTAGGTTAAAACAGATCATATTATGATCACTACCTGCTAATGGTTCCTTTACCTCGAGGTCCCTGATCAAATCCGGTTCATTGCACAACACTAAATCTAGAATTGCCTTCTCCCTGGTAGGCTCCAGTACAAGCTGTTCTAAGAATCCATCTCGGAGGCACTCCACAAACTCCCTTTCTTGGGATCCAGTACCATTCTGATTCTCCCAGTCTACCTGCATGTTGAAATCCCCCATGACAACTGTATCATTACCTTTGTGACATGCCAATTTTAACTCTTCATTCAACTTAACTCTTCATCCAGACTGCTGTTTGGGGGCCTGTAGATAACTCCCATTAGGGTCTTTCTATCCTTAGAATTTCTCAGTTGGTGCGTGGAATGCACTGTCTGAGTCAGTGGTGGAGGCAGATACACTGGTGAAGTTTAAGAGACTATTAGACAGGTATATGGAAGAATTTAAGGTGGGGGGGTTATATGGGAGGCAGAGTTTGAGGGTCGGCACAACATTGTGGGCCGAAGGGCTTGTAATGTGCCGTACTATTCTATGTTCTGTGTTCTTCCCCTCCGTCATCAGATTTCTAAACTAACATTGAACTCATGAATACAACCTCATTACTTTTTTAATTTAACTATTTTGTGTGTATGTTGTCCACACTGAGATGGGCAGTGTGGTAGCATAGAGGTTAGTGTAACACTATCACAGCACCTAGTGACCCAGGTTCAACTCCTGCCACTGTTTGAATCTCTGAGTAAAATTAATAGATGCTTATTTGATGCTAGACCTGTTTGCCCGTGTTTGGTCCATTTCATTCTAAACTTTCTCTGTAACTGTTACACTTTATTCTGCATTGTTATATATTTTCCTTGTTCTGCCTCAATACACTGTGAATTCATCCGATCTGTATGAACAGGACGCAAGACAAGCTTTTCACTGTATCGCGATACACGTGACGATAATAAACCAATTTATCAGTTTCAACATCCACAAATTACAGATCTATACAGCACGAAAACAAACCCTTCAGCCCAACTCACCCATGCTGACCAAGGTGCCTCGCTGTGCCTGTCCCACTTGCCCACGTTTGGCCATTTCCTGCTGAAGCCTTCCTATCCAAGTGTCTCCCAAGGCCTTCCATTGGTCGGGATCGACAGTGGATGTTGTGCCCTAACTACCTACATTGTGTACACAGGCCAGGGCAGTACGATATGGAGAACAAGCTGTTCCCCATGTAACAGGCTCCCCTCTCCACACAGCTGATAAATCCAAAGGAACGGCAGAGACCGATACAGTTTGGCACCAGCAGCATCACAGAAGTTGCCAGTCAAAGTTGAACTCAACATAGGGGCTCGAGCTCAGGAATTTTCCCTCTGAGCTTACTCCTGAAGCCTTCCCCATGAGCAAGGCAGCGGAGGTTTGAGTTCAGAGCTTTCCTTCTCCTAGATGAGCTTCCAACCACAGCTGACAAGCCCCATCTACCCAAAACAACTGGTTTTAACGCACCACTAACCCTCCTTTTCTCTCTTGTCCTGCCAGTAGAAATGGTTCCACCAGGCTTAGTCACAACACGAAGACCAGGAGCTAGACTTGTTTGTCAGAGGCTGTTTGCGACACACGCCACTGGAAGCATTTAATAGGTAGTGGGAGCTGATCCCCACCATCTCCCCCAGCTACGACAACCTTCAGAAACCGCAAGTATCTATTAAATGTACTGATTGAACCACTTCCTCTGACAGCCACCATCTTGTCCAGGTCCCCTTCAAATCTGCCTCCAGTTTTCGACTCCCCTACCTGCAGAAAAGCCTGCCCAGTCAGCCTACCTTTTTATTTGGAGATGCAGCACAGTAACAGACCCTCTTGGCCCAACAAGGCCACGCCACCCAGTTACACCCACGTGACCAATTCACATACTAACTCCTCACCTGGCTATCAGCTCCTCTTGGGTCCTCTCCTCCTTCCCTTTCTCTGATGGTCTACTCTCCTCTCCTATCAGATTCCTTCTTCTCCAATCCTTTATCTTTTTCACCTATCACCTCCCAGCTTCTTACTTCCTTCCCCTCCCCCACCCACCTGGTTTCACCAATCACCACCCAGCTTGCCCTTCTTTTTATTCTGGCATCTTCCACCTTCCCTTCCAGTCCTGATGAGGGACTCTGCCTGAAACGTTGACTGTTTATCCCCCCTCACAGATGCTGCCTGACCTGCTGAGTTCCTCTAGCATTTTGTGCGTGTTGCTCTGGATTTCCAGCATCTGCTGAATCTCTTGTGTTTATTAACTACTAACCCGTATGCCTCTGGAATTTGGGATGAGTCCAGAGCACCCAGAGGAATCCTAATGTGGTCATGGGAAGAAAATACAAAGTCCTTACTGTTAGTGGTAGGAACTGACCCCGATCTTACAGCTAGCATTGTAAAGTGTTGAGTTGAATGCTATACTACCACGGTGCTTTAGAAGAGGAAAAGTTTAGAGTAAGTGTTGTCAGCCTGGGGACGACAGTCCCCTTGCTTGATAGCGTTGGTCCACAGCATATAAGGAGTTGTGAAGCCCTGGTTTAGGGGGATATGGGCAAATGAGACCAGCCTAGACGGGAATCATATTCAGCACAGAACAGTGGGCTGAAGGACCTCTTTGTGTGCTCTGGAACTCTGGCTCACAGCTGACAGATATTCCTGGCTCACAGATCACCAACACAATGCTACACCCAGGAAACGACTGTCAGCTGCCTTGCGCTCAGGAGAATGAGGGGCCGATCCTTGCTTCACATCTGCTACTGACATTTGGATCAGTGTGAGCTGCGATTGAGACGAACCCTGGATCCAAGTGCCAATGACTAATATACAGCATGAGATCACAGTCACAAACAGCGAGACACTTCTCTCATGGAACAAGAACGTCCAGATGAACAACATCCCTCTGGAATATGAAGGCCCAGCCAGTTACAGTCAGAGTAATGGTGAGTACACATGGAGCAGAAATGTCAAATACAAGAGTGCAGAACTTTCAGCTGAGAGTTTACAGGAGATTTAGAACAATAGGCCCTTCAGCCCACAAAGCTGTGCCGAACTAATTAAACTAGTTTTAAAACAAATCCCCTCTGCCTACAAAATGTCTACATCCCCCCATTTCATAGTTAGAGACCACTACAGCACAAAAACAGCCCTTTGGCCCATCTAGTCTGTACTGAACTATTATTCTGCTTAGTCCCATCGACCTGAATTCCTGCACATTCATGTGCCTATAGAGTAGTACAGAAACAGGCCCTTCAGCCCATCTAGTCTGTGCTGAATTGTTACTCTGCCCATTCCCATTGACCCACACCTCTTGTCGCACATTTCAAAGGTGTACGGGTTAGGGTCAGTAAGTTATGGGCATGCTATGTTCAACACAGTTCAGTGTTGGGGTGAGTGAAGTGAATGAAGTTATCCCCTCTGGTTCAAAAGCCCGATGCTACCATCAGGGAGGAAGTACAGGAGCCTGCAGACATGCACTCAATGTTCCTCTCTGTCATCAGATTTCTGAATGGTCCATGAACAAAGCATCACTAATTTGTTTTTTTTGCACTATTTATGTAGTTTTGTGCATTTTTAAAAATATACAATTTTTAAAATATACTGCAATGTACTATTGCCACACCAAAAAAACCCCCAAATTTTATGACATATTAGTAATAAACCTGATTCTGATTCTGATTCTGGGATAGAAGAGCAGAGGCTGATTGTGTGGCTCGCTAGTGCCCTCTCCTGGTTGCAGGATTGTAATTGCAGCCAGAATCAGCTCCGATTCGGTGAGTGACCACGACAAAGGAAGCCCTGACCACAAGATGCAAACAATATCGGTCTCTGTTTCCATAGATACCACACAGCCCTCCATTTAAAATAATTCACAAAGAGGGCCGCTTGGTGGCATAGCAGTTAGCATAATGCTACTACAGCACCAGTGAGCCGGGTTTCACATTCTGCTGCTGTGAAGAGTTTGTGTATTCTCCGCGTGACTGTGTGGGTTTCCTCCCATATTCCAAAGATAATAGGCAATAGGTGCAGAAGTAGGCCATTCGGCCCTTTGAGCCAGCACCGCCATTCACTGTGATCATGGCTGATCATCCACAATCAGTACCCCGTTCCTGCCTTCTCCCCATATCCCTTGACTTCACTATCTTTAAGAGCTCTATCTAACTCTTTCTTGAAAACATCCAGAGAATTGGCCTTCACTGCTTACTGAGGCAGAGCATTCCATAGATCCACAACTCTCTGGGTGAAATAGTTTTTCCTCAACTCTGTTCTAAATGGCCTACCCCTTATTCTTAAACTGTGGCCTCTGGTTCTGGACTCCCCCGACATCGGGAACATGCTTCCTGCCTCCAGCGTGTCCAATCCCTTAATAATCTTATATGTTTCAATCAGATCCCCTCTCATCCTTCTAAATTCCAGTGTATACTAGCCCAGTCGCTCCAATCTTTCAACATATGACAGTCCCGCCATTCCGGGAATTAACCTTGTGAACCTACGCTGCACTCCCTCTATAGCAAGAATGTCCTTCCTCAAATTTGGAGACTAAAACTGCACACAATACTCCAGGTGTGGTCTCACCAGGGCCCTGGACAACTGTACCATCAACAGATGTATTGATTAGTTGGTCATTGTAAATCGTTCTGTAATTAGGTGAGGGTCGGATAGGTGGGGTCACTTGGCAACTTGGCTTGTACCCGACTGTGGTGAAATACAATAAACAATATAAAAACACACATGCTGCTCTAACTACGAACAGTGACAGAAGATTTCAGCAGAAGTAAAACCCCAGGGTGAGGGAGAGTGGATTCCTGTGTTACCTGATGGAGCTGCACTTCCGGCCCTCCACCTTCAGAAAGATGCAAACTTGGTCAAGAGATGCCAGGACGTAAACTTTCAACCTGCAGAGAGACACTGAGTTAATGAGCGGTGAGGGAGGTACATTAAGCCACAGGCTTCACACAGGCTCAGCGGTGAACAGCACACACAAAGCCAGAAAGCACTACAGTACTGAAACAGGACAGGGATGTTAAGTTGAAGTTGTATAAGATGTTGGTGAGGCCTAACTTGTAATAAGTATAATGTACGGTTCTTATCACCTACATTGGATATCAATAAGGTTGAAAGAGTGCAAAGAAAATTGATAAGGATAGTGCTGGGACTTGAGGACCCACGTTATCGGGAAAGGTTGAATAGGTTAGGACTTTATTCCCTGGAGCATAGGAGAATGAAGGGAGAT
Source organism: Hemitrygon akajei (assembly GCF_048418815.1). NCBI lineage: Eukaryota > Metazoa > Chordata > Chondrichthyes > Myliobatiformes > Dasyatidae > Hemitrygon > Hemitrygon akajei. The sequence goes on along the minus strand of NC_133135.1, from coordinate 5,032,206 downwards.
TTGATAGAGGTATTCAGCTGTGGAAGCCAAGTCACAGAGTACATTTAAAGCGGAGTTGATAGGTGCTTGATGAGTGAGAGCATCAAAAGTTCTGGGGAGAAGGCAGGAGAATGGGGTTGAGAGGGATAGTAAATTAGCCATGATGGAATGGTGAAGAAGTCTTGATGGGCCAAATGGCCCAACTCTGTTCTCATGTCTTTTGGTTTTAAATGACTCGGTCCCCAGAGCTGCCTGTGACAATGAGTTCCTCAGATTCACCACCCTCCGGCTAAGGGACATCTTGTTATCTTGAGGCTGTGCCCCCAGTCCTAGACTCACCCACTAATCTTCTCCATGTCCACTCTAGCTAGGCCTTTTTTAGGCCTAGTATTTGACAGCAACTGGTAAACCCGTACAAGTCTAGTGTTGTACTCAGGGTTCTGGTATGTGGAATGGAAGGTTTCACACGTACTTCTGTCGAATGACCGGGTCAGATTCCAATGGGTCAATGAACCTGCTCAGAAGCTCTTCCAATGTCTTGCTATCAGCAACCCTGGAAAGCAAAAACCAATAGTTAATACACAAGAGGCCATTCACTCCCTCTGTCCCATGGCAGCTACTGACTTGGAGTCACAGAGCATGGACACAGTCTTTGGCCCACGGGTCTGGACCGACCATTAACCACCCCATTGACACCAATTCCACATAGATCCCATTGTTGACCAAATAGAGGTGTACAAGATGATAGGAGGCATAGATCGTGTGCACAGCTAAACTTTTACCCAGGCGGAAATGAATAATACCAGGATGCATAATTTTAAGATGACTGGAGTACCATAAGATAAAATTAGGCTATTTGGACCATGATATCTGCTGTGCCATCTTAGCTGATTGATCATCTCAACGCCATTCCTCTGCCTTCCCCTCCTTTGATGCCCTGACTAATCAAGAACCTCTCAACCTCTGCTTTAAATATTCCCAATGACTTGGCCTTCACAATCTGTGGCACAAATTCCACAGGTTCACCACCCCCGGCTAAAGAAATTCCTCCTCATCTTGTTCTGAATGGACATCCCTCTATTCTGAATTTGTGCCTTCTCGTCTTTGACTACCCCATGATAAGAAACATCTCCTCCGTATTCAAGGATAGTACAGGGGGAATGTCAAAAGTAGTTCTGCTTTTACACAGAGAGTGGTGGGTGAGTGGAGCACAGCAGCAGAGGCAGATACATTAGGGATATTTCAAAAATCTTAGATAGGCACACGGATGATAGAAAAAAATGGAGGACTAAATGGGAGGGTAGGGTTAGATTGATCTTAAGGTAGGTTAGAAGGGTCTGTACTGCACTGTAATGTAGTTCCTCCCCTCCCCTAACTTCTCATTCTGGCTTCTTCCCCTTTCCTTTACAGACCTGATGAAGGGCTTCGGCCTGAAATATCAAATGTATATTCATTTCCTTTGAAGAAGTGTCACAGGTAGATAGGGTCGTAAAGAGAACTTTTAGCATATTGGCCTTCATAAAACAATATACTTAGTACAGGAGATGGGATGTTATGCTGAAATTGCATGAGACGTTGGTGAGGACAAATTGGCATGTTCTGTGCGGTCCTGGTCACGGGAAAGTTGTAAACGAATATAGCGAAGACTTACAACGATGCTGCCAAGGCTTGAGGACCTGAGTTTTAGGGAAAGTTTGAATAGGTTATGACTTTATTCCCTGCAGTGTAGGAGGGCGAGGGGAGATTTGATAGAGGTATACAAAATTATGAGGGGTATAGATAGGGTAAATGCAAACAGGCTTTTTCCACTGAGAAACAGCAAACTAGAACATGGGTTAAGGGTGAAAGGTGAAATGTTTAAGGGGAACATGAGACCATAAGATATAGGAGCAGAATTGCAATTTGGCCCATTGAATCCACTCTGCCATTTCATCATGGCTGATCCATTTTTCCTCTCATCCCCAATCTCCTACCTTCTCCCTGTATCCCTTCATGCTCTGACTAATCAAGAATCTATCAGCCCCTGCCTTAAGTATATACAAAGTCTTGGCCTCCACAGCTGTCCGTGACAAAGAATTCCAGATTCACCAGCCTCTGCCTAAAAATTCCTCCACACCTCTGATCTAAAAGGACACTCCTCTATTCTGAGGCTGTGTCCTCTGGTCTTAGACTCTCCCACCACAGGAAACATCCTCTCCACATCCACTCTATCAAGGCCTTTCACCATTCGATAGGTTTCAATGAGGTGCTTTTGAATTTTAGTGAATACAGGCCCAGAGCCATCAAATGCTTTTCATATGACAATCCGTTCATTCCTGGAATAATTTTCATGAACCTTCTTTGGACCCTCTCCAGTTTTAGCACATCCTTTCTAAGGTAAGGGGCCAAAACCTAATACTCCAAGTGAGGCCTCCCAGCGCTGTATAAAGTCTCAGCATTACGTCCTTGCTTTTCTATTCCAGTCCTTTTGGAATGAATGCTAACACTGCATTTGCTTTCCTCACCGTGGAGTCAACCTGCAAATTAACTTTTAGGGAATCCTTCATAGGGATTCCCAAGTCCCTTTGCACCTCAGTCTTTTGTATTTTCGATCCATTCAGAAAATAGTCAACCCTTTAATTTCTTCTACCAAAGCACATGACCATACACTTCCCAACACTGTATTCCATCTGCCACTTCTTTGTCCATTCTCCTAATCTGTCTCAGTTCTTCTGTAGCTTCTCTACTTTCTCAAAACTACCTGCTCCTCAACCTATCTTCATATCGTCTGCAAACTTAGTAACAGAGCCATTAATTCCATCATCCAAATCATTGACATAGAATGTAAAAATAATCAGTCCCAAAACAAACCCTGTGGAACACCACGAGTCACCGGCAGCCAGAAAAGGCTCCCTTTATTCTCACTCGTTGCCTCTTTTACACTATGTACCTGAAGAAATTTTTGGTATCCTCCTTAATATTATTGGCTAGCTTACTTTTGTATTCCATCTTTACCCTCTAAATGTCTTTTTTGATGCCTTCTGTTGGCTTTTAAATGCTTCCCAATCCTGTAACTTCCCACTAATTTTTGCTCTATTATATGCCCCCCCTTTGGCTTTTATGTTGTCTTTGTGTTCTCTTGTTAGCCATGGTTGTGTCATCTTTCCTTTAGAATACTTCTTCTTCTTTGGAATGTATGTATCCGGTGCCTTCTGAATTACTTCCAGAAATTCCAGCCGTTGCTGCTCTGCTGTCATCCCAGCCGGTGTTCTTTTCCGATCAGTTTTGGCCAACTCCTCTCTCATGTCTCTAATTCCCTTCACTCCACTGTAATACTGATACATCTGACTTCAGCTTCTCCCTCTCAAATTTCAGGGTGAATTTGATCATATTATGATCACTTTCCCCAAAGGGTTCTTTTACCTTCAGTTCCGGTTCATTGCACAACGTCCAATCCAGAGTAGCTGATCCTGTAGTCGGCTCAACCACCAGCTGCTCTAAAAAGTAATCTCGTAGGGACTCTAGAAATTCCCCCTCCTGGAATCCAGTACCAACCTGATTTTCCCAATCTACCTGCATACTGAAATCCCCCATGATTATTGTAACATTGGCATTTGGCTGCATTTTCTATCTCCCATTGTAATTTGTAGGCCACATCCTTATTACTTTGGGGGTTTGTATACAACTCCAGTCGGGGTCTTTTTACCCTTGTAGTTCTTTAGCTCTATCCACAATGATTTAACACTTCCTGACCCTATGTCACCTCTTGCTAATGAATTGATTTAATTTGTTTACCAAAAGAGCAACACTAACAAAGGGTCTCAGCCCAAAACCTTGATTGCTCGTTTCCACGGATGCTGCCCGACCTGCTGAGTTCCTCCAGTGTGTTGTGCGTAGAGCAACACTGCCCCCCTACCTTCCTCTCGATCCTTGGACATTAAGCTCCTGTTACGTACCCGTGACACGTGACAGTGGTACCCTTGTCACGTGACTGGGGCTGAAGTTATACTGGACATGAGGTAATGGTGGAGTGATGTCATTTTCCCGCCAGTAGAGGTCATGTGACAGGTTTTTTTCTACAGGGTATAAAAGGAAGACCCACCCTGTCAGGTGGGGCAGTTCGTGGCAGGATTTGCCAAGATGACTTCATGTTACTGTGTGATTTAATGTGATGACGCAGTTTAGTTAAAAATGAAGTTTTATATAATGCCTAAAGTTTAAAAGGTCAGAGCCAACGGTTTCTTTGCTAATGGAGAGTGAAGTTTGGAAGACAAATCGAGAAGAATCGATTTTCGACGATGGATTGACTTCGACCTTGTGTGATCCTCATTCGGAAGGATTTCGTTTACTATTCTCACGATAGTCTCCGCTGGAAAAAGCGGGTGGTTGAGAATATTGTGGAAGGAAGGTCAGTCACTTTAAGTTGTTATATTTAATAAAATTCGACGTGGGAGTTTGACGCTGGGAATCGAAGGACATCGACGTGGAAGAGAATTTACATCGCTTTAAAAAGTCTCTCCTTTTAAAAGTACCGTGAGCTTTTGAACTGTCGGCATATCGTTTTAAAGTCTGTTCTCTTTCGGCATACCGTTTTAACGAACTGAGTTCTTTTCAATACCGCTTTGAAGACTGTTTGGGACTGCAACGCTATTAAGGACTGTTTGAGCAGCTGAGCTCGGATCATTGTTTGGGTTTGTTTACATTTGAAGGGGGTTTGTTATCAGTGTTTAATAAACGTGTTATTTGTTATAAAACCCTTCGTCTAACTCATCTATAATTATTGTTGCCTGAATATGTAACATTAAATATGGGGGCTATGTCCGGAATTGAATTGTTTGAGTTTAATAAGCTTTTTGAATTTTGTATCGGTGTTTTGGTAACGGGGATTGCTCGGTTTTTTTTGTTTGATTGGCTTGTGAGTGGTATTCGGCAACGATGAATATTGATGAGTTTCTGGATTCGCCAGACGCGGATTTGTTAGCGAAGGCGAAAAAAACTGAAGTCTCTGAACTTGCTAATCGGTTGCATCTTAAAGGGATTTTGCCAACTACATCAAAAGCTGTAATACAGAGAAAAATCGCGTCTCACTATGTGGCTTCGGGTGCTTTTGAAGAATCGATTTTAGAATCGTTTCCAATAAGTAATCTGGAGATGCAGTTGCAAATTGAACAAATGAGGTTGGAACAAAGTAAAGCAGAGTTAGAGAGGTGTAAATTGGAATCTGAGCAGAAGAAAAGAGAATTTGAATATGCAATGGTGAATTTAAGGTCTGAGAATCAGTCTTCTGATTCTAGAAAACCGTTTGTTGCTAGCCAAGAAATTAAATTGGTCCCTCCATTTAGTGAAACAGAAGTGGAGAGATATTTTCAACATTTTGAAACTATTGCTCGGATGTCAGAGTGGCCGAAAGATAAATGGTCAGTGTTATTACAGAGTGTAATCAAAGGCAAGGCACAACAGGTTTACACAGCTTTAACTGCTGCGCAAGCATTAGATTATGATATTGTGAAAGAAAATATTCTCAAATCGTATGAATTGGTCCCAGAAGCGTACAGGGAAAGATTCAGGAGTTTGAAAAAGTCTGTGGAAAAGACTTATGTGGAATTTGCCTATGATAAAGCTATGTGTTTTGAGAGATGGGTTTCTTCTAAAAATGTAAATGGGGACTATGAGACATTGAGAGAGCTGATTTTAATGGAGGAATTTAAAAGAAGTATTCCTGTTGAAGTAAGGACCTACTTAAATGAGAGGGATACTGATAAATTGCAGGACTGTGCTAGATTAGCTGATGAGTATGTTTTAATCCATAAGAATAAATTTCCTCAGGGTAGAATTTTTAAGAGGAGAAATAATATGGAGACTCCAGGTAAATCAGAAATTAAATCAGAGGTTAATGAGAGAGGTAAGGAGGAAGGAAAACCTGTGAAGGAAAGACAGTTTGGTCTTATTTGTAACTATTGTAAGAAGCCTGGCCATGTAATAGCTAACTGTTTCAAATTGAAAAAGAAAGAGAAGGAAGCAGTTCCGGATGCTTGTGTGCAACATACTGAAGCACCTGTAAAGTTACAGGGTTTGGTAAACACAAATGAGGATTTGTTAGAGTCTGACAAAGTTAGAAAGGGATATGATCATTTTATAACTGAAGGGTTTGTATCCTTGAAAGAAGGATCTACTCTGGTGCCAATAAAGATTCTTAGGGATACTGGAGCTTCTCAATCACTGATGTTAGATAGTGTGTTGAAGTTTAATGAAGAGAGTGATACTGGTGAGGTAAATTACATAAGAGGTGTTGGAAGTGATTTTATGCCTGTACGTTTACATGAAGTAAATTTAAAGTCAGGGTTAGTTACAGGATTTGTTAAGGTAGGATTACAGCATAGCTTACCTGTGAAGGGTATTTCTTTATTGTTAGGTAATGACTTGGCAGGTGGACAAGTTTTTCCTGAAGTGCATTTGACAATGGAGTCAGAGGAACCAGAGGTGAATTCTAACACAGATTCTTCTTGTGTTGTGACTAGAGCTATGGCTAAAAAGATTGATGTGCAGAATGAGTTTGTTACTCATGACTGTTCAACTCAGGATTTGAGTTTTGAGGATGTGTCAGAGACTTTCTTACCTTCGTTGTTTGAACAAGATTCTGGGAGTAAGTCTGACTATGAAGATTTATCTCTGTCTTGGAAGGAGATGATAGCAGAGCAGAATAGAGATCCTGAGATTATAAAATTAAGGGAACAAGCTTTACTAGGTAGTGAAATTGAGAAGGTGTCAGTAGGATATTACTTGGAAAAAGGAGTATTGATGAGGAAGTGGAGGTCGCCTACAATTCCTGCAAGTGAGGAATGGAATGTTGTTTACCAGGTAGTTGTTCCTAAAGTTTATCGGAATGAGATTTTGACTTTAGCTCATAGTGTGCCTTTAGGTGGACATCAAGGGGTAAGGAAAACTGTGGACAAGATTTTAAAACATTTTTACTGGCCTGGTTTAAGAAAAGATGTGGCGATGTTTTGTAAGACGTGCCATACTTGTCAAATTGTGGGTAAACCAAATCAGGTTACACCAGTAGCTCCATTACAACCTATTCCAGCATTTGGTGAACCGTTTTCTAAAGTTATTGTAGATTGTGTTGGTCCATTACCAAAGACAAAAACTGGTTATCAGTATTTGTTGACTATCATGTGTACTTCGTCTAGGTTTCCAGAGGCAGTACCACTTAGGAATATAAAAGCTAAAACTGTGACGAAGGCTCTTATAAAATTCTTTACTTATTTTGGATTGCCTAAGGAAATACAAACTGATCAAGGTAGTAATTTTATGTCTGGATTGTTTCAACAGATAGTTTATAAATTGGGAGCTAAGCAAATTACTTCGTCTGCATACCATCCAGAATCGCAAGGTGCCTTGGAGAGGTTTCATTCTACTCTCAAGAATATGATTAGGACATATTGTGTGGAGAATGAAAGTGACTGGGATGAGAGTGTAAACTTACTTTTATTTGCAGTAAGGGAATCGGTACAGGAATCTTTAGGTTTTAGTCCATTTGAACTTGTGTTTGGACATAGAGTTAGAGGACCTTTAGCTTTATTGAAGGAACAGTGGATTAGTAAGGAAGTGCATACTAATTTGTTGGACTATGTTTTGAAATTTAAGGACAGGTTACATAAAGCTTGTAGCTTAGCCAAGGAAAATTTGAAGTTGGCTCAGGAGAAAATGAAGACTTGGTATGATAAGGAAGCTAGGATGAGGATGTTTAAGCCTGGAGATAAGGTGTTGGTTCTTTTCCCAGTGCAGACAAATCCTTTACAAGCTAGATTTCATGGACCTTATGAAATTGTGTCTAGAGTTAATGATGTGGATTATGTAATAAAAACTCCAGATCGTAGAAGGTCAACACAACTTTGCCACATAAATATGATTAAACCATATTTTGAGAAACAATCTGATACTGTGACTGTTGTGGTTAGTGAGAATGAGTTGGATTTAATTGGGAACATGATAGATGATTCATCTGACTTTCATTCTAAATCTAACATTGTTTCTGTTAGGTTACCTAATTCGACTATTTTGGAAAATATGGATGAGAAATTAGCACATTTACAGCTAGAGCAGAAACAACAGATGAAGGAATTGATTTTTAAGTATAAGGATTTGTTTCCAGATGTTCCTAGAAGGACTACTATAGCTTCACATGATGTAGATGTTGGAGATGCCAAACCTATTAAACAACATCCATATAGGATGAACATGGAAAAATGTGAACTTGCTGAGAAAGAAATTGAATACATGTTAGGGAATGATATTATTAGACATTCTAACTTGAATTGGAGTTCGCCATGTGTAATGGTGCCAAAACCTGATGGTAGTATTAGGTTTTGTACGGACTATAGGAAGGTGAATGCTGTAACGAAAACAGATGCATATCCAATTCCTAGAGTAGATGATTGTGTAGATAAGGTTGGAAAAGCAAAGTTCCTTACAAAGATTGATTTATTGAAAGGGTATTGGTGTGTTCCATTAACGGACAGAGGTAGAGAGATTTCTGCATTTGTAACTCCATCTGGGTTATATGAGTATAATGTTCTTCCATTTGGGATGAAGAATGCCCCAGGTACTTTTCAGAGGATGATTAATTCTGTGATTCAGGGATTGAAAGATACTGATGCTTATATTGATGATTTAGTGACAGGAAATGATACTTGGGAAGCACACATTATTGCGGTGGAGAAATTGTTTGAAAAGCTTTCAAAAGCTAACTTGACTATTAATTTAGCCAAGAGTGAATTTGGACATGCTACTGTGACTTACCTTGGTTATGTTGTGGGTCAAGGTAAGGTAGCTCCTGTTCAAGCAAAAGTTCAGGCAATTTTAGAAATTCCCACTCCGACGGGGAAAAAAACTCTCAGAAGGTTTTTGGGAATGGTAGGATATTATCGAAAATTTTGTAAGAATTTTGCTAATGTTGCCCTTCCATTAACTAACCTTCTGCAGAAGAATGTAAAGTTTGTGTGGACAGTGTTTTGTCAGGAAGCATTTGAAAAATTGAAAACAATGATATGTGAACAACCTGTGCTTAAGGCACCTGACTTTGAAAAACCTTTTTCATTAGCTGTGGATGCTAGTGATGAAGCTGCGGGAGCAGTATTGATGCAGAGGAATGAGGGTGATGAGGTTGATCATCCAGTAGCTTACTTTTCTAAGAAATTTAATAAGCATCAAAGAAACTATTCAACAATAGAGAAAGAATTGTTATCTCTTGTTTTAGCTTTGGAATATTTTGGGGTATATGTTGGTACAACTCAAAAACCACTTATTGTTTACACTGATCATAATCCGTTAGTTTTTCTGAGTAAGATGAAAAACAAAAACAGAAGATTGTTAAATTGGAGTTTGATGTTACAAGAGTACAATATTGTGATAACTCATATTAAAGGTAGAGATAATGTGGTTGCTGATTGTCTATCTCGATATTGAATGTACAATGTTTTTTTTTTGGAGTGGTTTTTTTTATTGTAACACTCCTACTGTATTGTATATTGTGTATGTTATATGATTTATACCTTTTTTTTTTTGGGTTTTTTTTTGTAAGTAATTGTTAAAATTTTTGTTCTTGTCAGACCAAAAATGTTTTTTTTTGGAGGGAGGTGTTACGTACCCGTGACACGTGACAGTGGTACCCTTGTCACGTGACTGGGGCTGAAGTTATACTGGACATGAGGTAATGGTGGAGTGATGTCATTTTCCCGCCAGTAGAGGTCATGTGACAGGTTTTTTCTACAGGGTATAAAAGGAAGACCCACCCTGTCAGGTGGGGCAGTTCGTGGCTGGATTTGCCAAGATGACTTCATGTTACTGTGTGATTTAATGTGATGACGCAGTTTAGTTAAAAATGAAGTTTTATATAATGCCTAAAGTTTAAAAGGTCAGAGCCAACGGTTTCTTTGCTAATGGAGAGTGAAGTTTGGAAGACAAATCGAGAAGAATCGATTTTCGACGATGGATTGACTTCGACCTTGTGTGATCCTCATTCGGAAGGATTTCGTTTACTATTCTCATGATAGTCTCCGCTGGAAAAAGCGGGTGGTTGAGAATATTGTGGAAGGAAGGTCAGTCACTTTAAGTTGTTATATTTAATAAAATTCGACGTGGGAGTTTGACGCTGGGAATCGAAGGACATCGACGTGGAAGAGAATTTACATCGCTTTAAAAAGTCTCTCCTTTTAAAAGTACCGTGAGCTTTTGAACTGTCGGCATATCGTTTTAAAGTCTGTTCTCTTTCGGCATACCGTTTTAACGAACTGAGTTCTTTTCAATACCGCTTTGAAGACTGTTTGGGACTGCAACGCTATTAAGGACTGTTTGAGCAGCTGAGCTCGGATCATTGTTTGGGTTTGTTTACATTTGAAGGGGGTTTGTTATCAGTGTTTAATAAACGTGTTATTTGTTATAAAACCCTTCGTCTAACTCATCTATAATTATTGTTGCCTGAATACGTAACACTCCTAACTATAATCTTCTTTCAGCCATGATTCAGTGATGCCTACAACATCAAACCTGCCAATATGCAACTGTGCAAATTCATCTACCTTATTCCATACACTGCATGTATTAAAATTCGACACCTTCAATCCTGTACGAAGGGTCTCCGCCCGAAACATTGACAGTGCTTCTCCTTATAGATGCTGCCCGGCCTGCTGTGTTCCACCAGCATTTTTGTGTGTGTTGTTTGAATTTCCAGCATCTGCAGATTTCCTCGTGTTTGCTGTATTCACCCCTTTTGTTTTTGTCTGCCTTTTACATTGCAACTTATCTAGTTGATTGCAATTTTGCCCCATCAAGAGCCTCTCCTCAATGCACATTGCCTGTGCTTGTAAACCAGTTACCTCATCTTCAGCAATATCACTGCCTTTCCTACAATACCTCCTATATTGAAACATCAGCAGCTCAGGACATTAGTCACACCATGCTCAACCTTTTGATTCCTAACTTTGTCTAAAGACTTACCAACATCTGCCTCTACAACCTCTCCACTAAATGTTCTGACACTCCGGTTCCCATCCTCCTGCAACTCAGTTTAAACCTCACCATGCAGTATTAACAAACCTTCCCTCAAGGATATTAGTCCCCCTCCAGTTCAGGAGCAAACCATCCTTTTTGTACAGGTCCCACCTTCCCAGGAAGAGAGCCCAATGATCCAAAAAATATGCCCTCCCTCCCACCAACTCATTAACCACATGTTAAATGGTATAATCTTCCTAGCTCTAGCCTCACTAGGACTTGACATAGGCAGGAATCAATCCCAAATGCTGACTGGCCACTAGTCAAAGCTCCATTACGCTACCGTGACCCACTGCTGGCTTTTATCATCGGGCAGAGGACCTGATTGAAGTCCCCTCCTCTCCGAACTTCTGATGTCCGGATTGGCCAAGGGGAATGGTGAGAAGGTGCAACGATTTACAATGGAAGTGGTGGGCATGTGTTTGATTTCAACACCCAAGGGAAGTTACGGGAAGGTTATGGAGGCCTATGGTGGAGCTGGGACTAGGCAGAACATTTCGGCATAGACTAGATGGGCCGGAGCACCCGTTTCTGTGTTGTATGTTCTGTGATACCATGGAGTGCAGATTCCTTGATGAACTGTAAATGAAATTAATAAAACAAGAAGCTCTAGATGCTGGAAATCTGGGCGGGTCCAGGCAGCATCTGTGCAGCTTCCAAACCCATCACCCCGAGGCGGCCTCCACTTACCTCTTCTCTGTGTAGGTAGCACAGCTCTGAGGGAAGACCAGCTTCACGTGCCAATAGAACATCTTGTCCCTGCAAAAAGCAGTAAACGCGAGTCAATCCACCAGCAGTGTTTACCTGAGCAACACACACAAAATCCTGGAGGAACTCAACATGTGGGAAGTGTCAATTTTTAAAAAAAAATGTCTTCTTTGCAATAATGTCCTTGTCCCCACCTTGCTCTACACTATCCTGTATAATTTCTCTGCATGGTCCTGGGCGCACAGTAGTGGTCAGCACAACGTTTTACAGTACCAGTGACCTGGGTTCAATTCCCACCACTGCCTTAAGGAATTTGTACGTTCTCCCCATGACCATGTGGGTTTCCTCCGGGTGCTCTGGTTTCCTTCCAGTCCAAAGACACATTGGTTGTTAGGTGAACTGGCGCAATGCTGGGCGACGCACCTACTCCATGTCAATAAACACAAATCTACAAGTTACGTTTGTTGTACCTATGTGCCTGTGACACTTGTGCAAGTCGGGTTTTCATCCTCGCTGTACCTGTGCACACAGCAATAAACTCGACACTGGAAAGCACAGCCTTAAGGCGAAGAGCGGGGGGAGTTTAAAGGAGATATCGAAATCTTCATAACCACAAAACATAGGAGAGAATTAGGCCATTCGGCCCGAGTCTGCTCCACCATTCCGTGATGACAGATTTATTATCCCCTCAATCCCATTCCCGAGTTCTCCCTGTAACCTTTGACACCTGATTAATCAAGAACCTATCAATTACCACTTTCAATATACCCAGTCACTTGCCCTCCACAGTGTCTGTGTCAATGAGCAACATCTTATATTGCATCTGGGTAGCCTCCAACCTGATGGCATAAACATCAATTTCTCAAACTTCCATAATGCCCCCCACCCCAACCACTCCCTCTCTCACCTTACCTCCTTGCCTGTTCATCGCCTCCCTCTGGTGCTCCTCCCCCCTCTTCTTTCTTCCACGGCTTTCTGTCCTCTCTTAGATCCCCTTTCTCTCCAGCCCTGTATCTCTTTCACCAATCAGCTTCCCAGCTCTTTACTTCACCCCTTCCCCTCCCAGTTTCACCTCTTACCCTCCCAGTTTCACCTCTTACCCCTCCCAGTTTCACCTCTTCCCCTGCGTTTCTCTCTCCCCTCCCCCCCACCTTCTAACTCTCCAGTCCTGCTGAAGGGTCTCGACCCCAAACACCGACGGGTTATTCTCCTCCATAGCTGCTGCCTGGCCTGCTGAGCTTCCCCACCAGTTTTGTTAATGCACAGCTAGTTCTTTTAATATTACAACTGGGGCAAACCACAGTTATGTTGTATTTATATGACTCAAAGTTTCTTTCAACAGACCATATTGGAATAGAAATTGTTTAAATCTAAATGATTGCCTCTTACCAGAACTTGTTAACAAACCTTAAAATACGAGATTCTTTCAGTCTTATTCAAATCAATTACAAATCAGAATTTATAATCATTTTGTAAGACATAAAATAATAAACTGTTTTGAAACGCACAGTATGTTCCCAAACAAAGTTGGTCAGTGCAACACTATTACAGCTCAGGGGTGTTGAAGTTTGGAGTTCAATGGAGTTTGTACAAATCTGGTTCCAGCTTCGAATGGGGTTCAATTCCTGTCCCTGCCTGTCAGGAGTTTGTACATTTTTCCTGTGTCTGTGTAGGTTTCCTCCGACATCCCAAAGATATTCCAGTTAGTAGGTCAATTGGTCTCTGCTGTAATTTGGCAGAGCAGGATCGTTGGGCCGTAAGAGCTAACTGTGTGTGGGTATGGAAAGGACAGCAGAGCAGTCTCGATGGGCCAAATGGCCCAATTCTGCTCCTATATCTTATGGTCTTATGGCATCTCTAAATAAAATGCTGGAGGAATTCAGCAGGTCAGGCAGCATCTATGGAGGGGAATAGATATTTCACATTGAAGGGTCCCACCCAAAATGCAACGGTTTATTCATTTCCAGAGATGCTGCCTGACCTGCTGAGTTCCTCCAACATTTTTTGTGTATTTATGCAATTTACTGATTTATATTTCAAAGAACTTTGTAAAATTTATTTTAAAATTTCTACAGCTTGAAAATTGATCAAAATGCTTTAGATTATAGAACTGTACAAGACCATACAACCAAATTCATCCATACTAACCATATGTGGCTCCATTATCCCATTTCCCTGAATTAGGTCTGTATCCTTTTGCACTTGATCGATCCAAGTTCAGACACAGACGTCTTTCAGTTGTAATGGTACCTGCCTCTTACCCCGTGCCTGTCCAAGCACGCAAAGACATCTCCAGCAGATTGTACAAATGAGATCTACAGTACTGCCACTCTTCATGGAGAGCAAAGGTTCAGAGGGGGTCACAGAGACAGGGAGGGGCATAGGGTCTGGAGGGGGTTACAGAGACAGGGAGGGGCGTAGGGTCTGGAGGGGGTCACAGAGACAGGGAGGGAAGTACGTAGGGTCTGGAGGGGGTTACAGAGACAGGGAGGGGCGTAGGGGCTGCAGGGAATTACAGAGAGGGGGAAGGGTGTAGGGGTCAGAGGGGGTCACAGAGACAGGGGGGGCGTAGGGTCTGGAGGGGGTTACAGAGACAGGGAGGAGCTTAGGGTCTGGAGGGGGTTACAGAGACAGGGAGGGGCGTAGGGGCTGGAGGGGGTTACAGAGACAGGGAGGGGCGTAGGGGCTGCAGGGAATTACAGAGAGGGGGAAGGGTGTAGGGGTCAGAGGGGGTCACAGAGACAGGGGGGGCGTAGGGTCTGGAGGGGGTTACAGAGACAGGGAGGAGCTTAGGGTCTGGAGGGGGTTACAGAGACAGGGAGGGGCATAGGGTCTGGAGGGGGTTACAGAGACAGGGAGGAGCTTAGGGTCTGGAGGGGGTTACAGAGACAGGGAGGGGCGTAGGGTCTGGAGGGGGTTACAGAGACAGGGAGGGGCATAGGGTCTGGAGGGGGTTACAGAGACAGGGAGGGGCGTAGGGTCTGGAGGGGGTTACAGAGACAGGGAGGGAAGTACGTAGGGTCTGGAGGGGGTTACAGAGACAGGGAGGGGCGTAGGGTCTGGAGGGGGTTACAGAGACAGGGAGGGGCGTAGGGGCTGCAGGGAATTACAGAGAGGGGGAAGGGTGTAGGGGTCAGAGGGGGTCACAGAGACAGGGGGGGCATAGGGTCTGGAGGGGGTTACAGAGACAGGGAGGAGCTTAGGGTCTGGAGGGGGTTACAGAGACAGGGAGGGGCATAGGGTCTGGAGGGGGTTACAGAGACAGGGAGGAGCTTAGGGTCTGGAGGGGGTTACAGAGACAGGGAGGGGCATAGGGTCTGGAGGGGGTTACAGAGACAGGGAGGGGCGTAGGGTCTGGAGGGGGTTACAGAGACAGGGAGGGGCGTAGGGGCTGCAGGGAATTACAGAAAGGGGGAAGGGTGTAGGGGTCAGAGGGGGTTACAGAGACAGGGAGGGGCGTAGGGGCTGCAGGGAATTACAGAGACAGGGAGGGGCATAGGGTCTGGAGGGGGTTACAGAGATGGGGAGGGGCTTAGGGTCTGGAGGGGATTACAGAGACAGGGAGGGGTATAGGGGCTGCAGTGAATTACAGAGAGGGGGAAGGGTGTAGGGGCCAGAGGAGGGTTACAACTGGAAGGGGTTACAAAAACATGTAAGTGTAGGGGCAGGTGGGGGTTATGGAGATGGGGAGGGGTGTTTTTGGCTGGGGGTGGGGCTGGTGGAGGAGCTGAGATTTTGGACAATGTTAAGAGTGTTTGGAGGTGATGGGGCGGGGGAGGAATGAGGCCAGGGAACACGGGATGGATGATTCACCAGGCCCGACCCCTATCCCTGTGGCTGTCCTCAGAACATGGAGCCCACAGCTGCTACCCCCATCACCGCAGCACGTGTGGGGCAGGGAGTGAGCTCAACGCTTTTCCACAGCAGCCCAGATGTACTCCCATTCCTCTGGCAATGAAGGCCTTTTCCAGGAAGGAAGCTATTTATAGAAAACTGTAATAACAGGCCCAATAGAAAGAGGATGATTAATTGCCCAGATGTGATCCTCATTACTGGAAAGGCACTAATGTACAGATTCTACTGACCTTGGTCACCTTCTGCGCAACCAATCAGAACAAAGGAAAACAATTTTCCACCCAGACATTGTTGATGAAGCAATACACGAAAAGGACATCACATTTATCTTCCAACCTCAAAAGCGGGTAGTTCCTGAGACTCCTCATCAGAGTTTAACCAGTTACTGATGGGTCAAACCACACTGTCTCTCTGATGGGATGACCTCCCTCTGTACTGCCCCTTCATCTTACAAACGTACACAACATCATTCAAATACAAAAGACATACAAAGGTTAGGGGTTACAATAAAGTTACTAAATTAAAATTAAAATGCAACTATTACCACCTATAATACACTTAATTCTGTTCCTGGAAACATCCACTGACCCTGGAATGGTCACGTGTTCCCTCTCCAAGGAGGCCCTGGCACAAACGTAGCCCCAGAAAAAAGGCAGGCAGTTAGCTTGGGCAGAGCCCTCAACGGCCCACGGCCTGGACCCATGAATGGCCAGCTTTGACAGGCCCAGAAGCAAGCCTACCAGAACATCCAATGAGTGATACCCCCCCGCCCCCCATAAACCGGGAGCGCGGGGCTGAAGTGCGGCCAGAACGAGAGGAGCAGCCCCTTCAACCTCCATATAGACATGGTACCTGACTCCTCCCGTCCACAGGAAGGACAGGTGGACGGGGTATCACAGAACCCGCACAGGAAGCTATTCCACATTACTGCCCTGTGCAACTCCCTCCACCCCAGGTCCCCAGTATACAGGGGAAACACGCCTGCATGGAGAGACGTCCACTAGGGACTCCCTTCACTGCCTGACAGGCCGCCATGGCGTGTCCAGACGGTAGGAGAGAGCAATGAAGTGAAAAGTGTGCAGGAGCAGCCCACACAGGAACCGTCTCAGCACGTCGAGGAAAGAAACGGTGGACATCTCTGCGAGGTGCGGGACTGGCTCCCGAAGGAGATCTCAGGGTTAGTTTCCCAGGGGTTGGTGCGGCCATAGCCACTCCACTTCGCCAGCCACCCTCACGGGATGGGGAACGATCTCTCCATCGGCCCGAGTGCCTCTCCCCACAGGTTCAGGAACACTCTGACCGGAGGAGACCCTACCCCAGACCTCCGGTAGCTCCCGGCAAAAACCTGGCAGCTCTCGCACAGTGGAGCACCTGATGCTTGCTGCCGGAATCAGTGTACCCTCCTGAAGGCAAAGCCCCCGGTGAAGTAATGCTTCGTCAGTACGTGCCTCCACGGAGGGTGCTTGGAGAACATGTGTCTCTGTAAAGTCCTGAGACAGAGAGCTGCCATCTGGGTACATACCAGTGACTGACCCCCCTCCCCAATAGGAAGACTCTGGACCAGAGCAGGGACCTATTGCCTCCTGTAATCCTAGAAGTCCACCGACTTTTTCTGCGTCCTCTCTGCCCGCATACAGTATACAGCGGGCG
This sequence comes from Hemitrygon akajei, assembly GCF_048418815.1. NCBI lineage: Eukaryota > Metazoa > Chordata > Chondrichthyes > Myliobatiformes > Dasyatidae > Hemitrygon > Hemitrygon akajei. The sequence goes on along the minus strand of NC_133135.1, from coordinate 5,014,983 downwards.
GGACTAGAGTGACCAGCCAGTACCAAAGTATGGAGATTACCAGCCGGTTGATGACCTACAATGACCAGACCAGTGTCCCAGCAGTTCCCGGCCAAGTCTCCGCAGTGAAGCTTAGTTAGACCCCCAGGTAGAAGAGGTGCATGGTTTTATCTCCTCTGGTAAGGAGGCCTCCCCCGTCCCCAATGAACCATTAAAAGACTGGAGCACTTTCTCCAGTTGACCCTGGCAGAGGCTGCGACTGAGAAGACCCACTGGCAGTCTTGCATCCTCTGTAGGTCAACAGGGTCGGTGATTAAGGACATCTTTGGCATAAGCCAAAAGGATTACCTTCATCTCCGGTTTGCACAGAGCCGGACTGCCAACCGCTTCCGAAGAAAGCACAGAAAAGGCTCTATGCAGACAGAGTACACATTCTCCAACATTGGGAGCCCTGATGCACCTCCCCCCCAAAGCAAAAGGGTGCTATCAATGATCCATTGACCTTTATCAGGCACTCCGCAGCAGCGTACGGCAAACAGACACGGGCAACAAAATGCGGTTAGAGTCTAAACGCAAGCAGAGTCCCGAGGAGGTAGTCATGATCCACCGTGTCAGATGTCTTCTCCTGATCGAGAGAGAGAGAATGGCGACTGACGTGCCAGACTCATGGGATAGATGGATCAGGTGGATATTGTCCTCAATGGACTGGACTGGGACCGTGTGGAACTGGTCTGGCTGGATCATTAGGGACGGGACAGAACCCAGGTGATTGGCCATTACCCGGGCAAAGATCTTATATCCAGTGCTTAGGGGAGACACTGGGTGCTAATTCCTCAGGTGGCGAAGATCTCCCTTCTTCAGCAGCAGGACCACGACCACCTTATGCCAAGAAAGGAGCGTTTCACTTGTCACCAAACTGGCTGAGGGCACTGGTCAGTTCCTCCAACGACAGGGAAGAGTCCAGTCGCTGGACAGACTCTGGGTTGACCTTTGGCAGGTCCTTCCACAGTGTTCCTACTCACTTGCTGGGTCCAATGAGAACAGTTACATGAAATAAGCAAATTTCTTTTACAGTTCTCACCGGATCAGTGAGGGAGGAGCAATCTCCGACCAACAGCTCCACAAACCCTCCGCACATCCAAAGAGTAAAAGAAAGGTGAGGCACGGTCCAGATCTCGCAACCCCTCGAGCCACAGATCCCTCAGTGTTTCCTTCTTCCCCTGGTACCTCTGCCAAAGGAGCGGGGCCCCGTGAATAGGGTCGATTGAGACTCCAGATCAAGCAGCTCTTTCTCAACCTGCTTGATCTGGGACACCCGCTTCTTGATCGATCTTTGGCATATTCCTTACAAAAAAAAAGTTGGATGTGAGCTTTGCCCACGTCCCACCAGAACCGTGGGCACAGGCAGTGATTCTGGAACGGCACAGGCCACATGGAGACCACTGACCCATGGGAGACCTGCGCTGTGGAAACATTCAGCCAGTTGAGTCACTCACCTCCTCCAAATCAAAGCAAAAGATCCAACTAGCTCGCTCAACAGCTGCTCTGACTGCTGAGGACCAGAGCGATCTCTCTCCTCGAGGGTACAGTTAAAATCCCTCCTGAGGCCAACGCACTCGCCTCTGTCAATGGAGCCAACAGCAGAGCTATCTCACAAATCAAGCGCGCCTGCATCAGGCCGGGTTCAGGGGCGCACACGGTAACCAAGTGTAACGTACACCATCCCAGCGCACAGTGAGATGTAGCAGGCAGCCTGGCTCCAACTCGTTTACATTCAATACCTCTGGCTGGTGGTTTGGGGCCAACAATATCACCACTTTGCTCAGGAACACACGTGGACCCTCCCACACCAATCCAGGAGCCAGATGGGTTCGTCTCCCGGAAAGGTGTACAATTCCTACTGGAAGCCCAGCACACATCTCTGTTCCTTGAGGACTGAGACATGACGGATGATACACCGCTGCATAATCAGCCCATAGAATGTCCCAGAAGGCCCAGAGAAATTCATCAGTCAACCCTTCTCGTCCTGGGGACTTGCTTCTCTGCAGCTGCCCGAGGACACTGGTCAGCTCCACCAAAGACAGCGGGGCACCTAGATGCTCAGCACCCCCAGGGCTGACCCTCGGCAAGTCCTCCTACAGATCCTCTGTTCATCCTCACTGCACGGGTCTGGTGAGAAGACAGCCTCACAGAAGGAATGCATTTCCGCAACAATTCTTGCGGATCGTGACGGTGGAACCATGCTCTCCCGGTAGCTCCACCAACTGACACCCCTCCCTTTCGAGTGAGAGTAGAAGAGGGGCAAAACGAGGTCCAGATCCTGCAGCACCTGGACCCGCGACCTCACGGAAGCACCTCGGGACCTCTCAAGCTGCAGGTGCCTCAGCGCCTCCTCCTACCTCTGGTACTCATCCCGGAGGGGCTGGTCTCCATTGGTCAGCCCTAGCCGGGACTCTACGTTGACCAGCTCCTTCTTGAGCTGATTGATTCCGGACATCCGCTCAGTCGATCCGCGAGCCTATTCCTGGCAAAACAATCGGATGCCCACATCCCACCAGAGCCTCGGATGCCCCCGTTCCTGCCGCCAGGAGCCTCAGAACAGCCGGAACGAATCCCGGAACCTTCCGTCCTCCAGCAGCTGGTCACTGAAATGCCAGTACGCGGCCAGCGCATTCAGCTCCGCCCACACCCGGTGCTGGCCCGAGAATGCAGCCGGCTGTATGGATGTAGAGATGTAGAGATGTAGAGTTGGCCGACCCGCGAGTCCCCATCCCCTCTTTTATCTCCTTGAGAAAGCACAGAGATCAGGGTGAAGCGTCCACCAGATATCCACCAAGTCCAACCCCCAACACGACCAGCCCCCGGAACTTCCTCACCAATGCTCGAATACTCTGGGGACCAGTGCGATCCCGCTCCTCGAGGGCGCAATTGAAATCACCCCCAGGATAAAGCACTTGCTGTGATCTACGGACCCCAGCAACACAGACACGTCTCGGAATAGGCACTCTCCTTCATTGAGCCGGGCTCAGAGGCGTACACTTTAACAATATGCATTGGTAAGCCATCTTGTCTCACAGCAAGGTGAAGCAGATGTCCTGGCATGCGTTCCTGAACCTGCAATATCTCTGCTTGGAAAAAGGGGCCAACAAATGCCCCCCAGCCCCCACTGGAAGTAGAGCAGAGGTGACTCATGGAATCATCTCCTAGAACAGTGTGGGTTTTCTGCAGGAAGCTCACTGCTTATCCCCTATCCCAGAGGACAGAGAGATGATGGAATCTGCGGAGCCCCCTACTGCCATTTACGTTAGGGGTCACAACACTCAGCTTATTGAGACCCCTCACCAGAGCCCCTGGGAGAAGGAGCAGAGCTCTCCTTCGAGCCCTCTCCCGCCTTCACCCAACAACCCTTCTCCAGAGGCTCCGGGTGTCTCTTAATCTGCCACCTCTCCTCACGGGTCACCTCAGCTCCCCTCCCCTTCTTTTGGAGGATCGTGCAGATAAACTGAACGACCACTCCCAGACTCGACCAGTGATCAGTGACCAATTGGGCCTTGAAAGGTTTCCTTCAGTAGTCCCTCAGGAACTGCCAGATCCCCTCCAGAGAGACGGGCTGTAACTCGCAGCTGGGGTCGAGGAAGTCACCATCTCTGCTTCAGAAGAGTCCCCCTCCTCCCCTCACCAGGTTCGATGATTTCATCACCCTCTGAGCAGTCATTGTCTGCGTCAGACGTGACCACCTCACCCCTCACCCGAACGGGAGACCTGACTACGGGCTCTACCCCATCCCCAGGACCAGTGACGGGGGAGGCCCTGCCACCTCTGGATGCAGAATTCATTGCAGTCATTGTCTGCACCCAACATGACCACCTCACTCCTCACTGTGGCCCTAATGGGAGATCCGAACACGAACTCTACCCCATCCCCAGGACCAGTAACGGGGGAGGCCCTGCCATCTGTGGATGCAGAATTCCTCCCACATCCCAGATACAAGGTTGGGAAAAAAGGGTGGATAGGCAGGGAAAACCGCGCAGTGTTAAAAACCTCAGCGCCGTCTCTGTGCAGCATCGAACAATGAAAGCTTTTCCAGGTGGTCTGAAGTCCAAAGTCCTTTTCACCCAGTCGCCCTGGGCTAGGCACTCTGAACCGGAGGGGTTTTCTGCTGTTACAACCGGAATAAATCCGTCCCCGCTCTGGCAAAGTCAGACTCAAACTTTGGCAATCCACCAGCCACACCCACTGCTCAGTGTTGTGAGAGACAGACCAAAAAGCTTCACCGAACAGAATCCTTCCAGGCAAGGAAACGGTTTCAGTCCACACTACACACTCGCAAAGCCTTCTGGCGGTCTCCAAAACTGTTCTTTGGCGACTTTGCAGCAAATTTTCAACTCTAGGAGAGAGCGTTCTGACAGAGCGAGCCTCTCTCAGTATTGCCCTGCCGTGTCATCCTACGTTTCTTGAATAGGACGTGAACGCTAATTTTTTTGGACTCTGGGGTTGAGGAACTGATGTGTTGATCCACATTGCTGGTGTGACATTTAAGTCATTGACCAGCCTTGATAAATCAAACCAGCTGTCCAGCAGCGTCCTGCACGCGAGCACAGAGCGCACAATGACAGGCGTTCTGATTTCCCTTAAAGAGCTGAGTGTGTTGCTAATTGCTCAACACTATTTGCAGGCCATTTGGCCCCTCTGCCCTGTACTGGTGCACGCCCTCCACACCAGGCTCCCAACTGTAACCATTGTATGTGCACTCTATCTACTCACTTCTTGTGGTAAAACGTTGAATTCTCCCTTCGTTTGGTGAAGCCAATGGGCAAAAGCCTCAGGTTTACGCCGCACTTTCGAGCACGGTTTTTCATGAAGTTTAGCTGCAAGTAACAAAAAGAGACACAGTATTCATTCACCAAAGCAGCTTCACTAAAGGATTATACTTTCAAATGAAATATTTATTTTATATAGGTATAGCAGCATTGGGACTGGGACTGTCTGACTGGGTAACAGGTTCTTCCCTCAGGCCGTGAGACTAATGAATACCCTGCCACCACCGAGGTCTCAGCACGAGGACAGCGAGCTGTTTACTGCTTACCTGTGCTGTGCAGATATATCTGAAGTTATTTATGGTAATTTTTGCTTGGTGTTCTGTGTGCTTTGTGGATGTACTGTGGTCGGGAGGAATGTTATTTTGTTTGCTTGCATACATGTTCAGTCAGATGACTATAAACTTAAGCTTGCACTTGTTTGTTGGATTTGGCAAAATCAGCTTATTTCTGGAGAAAACAGGCATGCAAAAGAACCGGGAAGTCCTCATGCAAGACTGCTGAGAAAGTATTTGCACGCTATATGAATGCCAGCTTTAAATGGATATTTGTTTTGCTCTTTTTTGCACTTGTTTAATTTCTTTTGTAGAGTGGATTCTGGTTAATCATCAGCCACTTATTCGGGAAAACTCTTAAAGAACAAAAACTAGTGGAGAAAATAGCCATGATTCCCTTTGTTTGTTAAGGACACTGTGCTGCTTAATTGGGGCAGGAGACTGTTACCGAACAGTTTCTAACTAGTGTCAGTTAAGCGAACTTGTGTGGCCGGTAGACACTACAACGTGCTTAGAGCGAACAGTTTTTAAAATAGTGCCAGTTGCATGTGACTGTGTTCGAAAAGCAGTGATTTTTGCCACTGATAGTAGGTGAGAAATATGCAGCGAGACAATTCTAAACCGTTAAGCTCACTGCGGCTCCAAGCCTGAACGCCTGGAATTCAGAAACCACCAGAAACTGAAATGTTTTCACTACCTCAACAAGTTAAGAACTACGAAAAATGTGAAGGTATTGACAACTATCTTGAAAATAAAGATTTAGGTGATGCAATTGTAGAAAGCCTTGTATGAAGGCAGCCCTTTATCAGCACTAGGCGCCTGTTCTGATTTTGTAAAGGCCACACAAGTAGACCACTGAGAAAAGGGCCGTAGTGGGAGCTTTTGGCATATTGGAATTCATAAACTGGACTACTGTGAAATAAACTGAATCTGAATCTGAGTAGAGGAGTTGGGATTTTTTGTGGAAGACTTGCGATACAGGGCTCACCTTTGGAGTGAAGGAAGATGCCAGGCAGTTTGATAGGGGTGTACAAGATTATAAGATGCATAGATCGAGTGGACAGCCAGAGACTTTTTCCCAGAGCAAAAATAGCCAATATGAGGAGGCACAATTTTAAGATGACTGGAGGCAGGTATTGTGAGGATGTCAGAGGCAGGGTTCTTTTAAACAGAAACACAGAGTGGTGGGTGCGTAGAGCTCCCTGCCGGGGTGGTGGCAAGGCAGTTATATTAGGGGCGTTTCAGAGACTCTTAGAAAGGCGCATGGATGATTAAAAACTGGGAGGGAAGGATTAGATTGATCTTCAAGCAGGTTAGAAGGTTTGGACAACATGATGGGAAAAAGGGCTGTACTATACTAGAACGTTCAGTGTTCTATGTTTTAAGACGCTAGTGAGGACTGAGTTGGAGTATTTTGTGCAGTTCTGGTTACCTACCTACAGGAAAAATATTAACAGGATTGAAAGAATACAGGGAAAATTTACAAGAACGTTGATAGGACTTGAGACCACATGTCATAGGAAAGGGTTGAATAGGTTAGGACTTTGTTCCCTGCAGCATCGAGGAATGAGGGAGATTTGATAGAGGTATACAAAATTATGAGTGTTATAGGTAGAGTAAATGCGAGCAGGCTTTTTCCACTGAGTTTGGGTGAGACTCCAACTACAAGTCATAGGTTAAAGGTAAAAGGTAAAATATTTAAGGGCAACATGATGGGAAACTTCTTCACTCAGCGGATTGTGGAATGAGCTGCCAGCACACACAGTGCATGCAAACTCGATGTCGACATTTAAGAAGTGTGGACAGGTACATGGACGGTGGCGGTATGCAAGGCTCTGGTCTGGGTGCAAGTAGGCAGTTTAAATGGTTCAGCATGGACTAGATGGGTGGAAGGGCCTGTTTCTGTGCTGTACTTCTCCATGACTCTGAGCTCCAGAAGCCCAGGTTCGATCTTGACCTCCACGCTATCTGTGTGGAGCTTGCATGTCCCCCCTGGATCTCCCCTAGGTGCTCCGGCCCCACATCCCAAACACGTGCGGGTCAGCGGTACACTGCCTCCGTGCGAGAGCAAGGGGTTGAGGAGTGGCATCACGTGGCACAGTTTCCATGCCGTGTGATGCCACAGCTAACAGCTTACGGCTCTAGTGGACGTTGGTCGGTTAACGAAGATGTCTCGATGTGTGCTGTCTGCCAGTCTCCCAGCGTCTTCCAGAAACCTGTAATCTAAAGTCACCAACATTACTCAGGGGTCGAGCGAGGGTTCTCAAGACTTTCCACAGAACATGAATCATAGAACACCATGGCACCTTCTAGTCTGTGCAGAACTATTATTCTGCCTAGTCCCATCACCCTCCACATGGACAAATTTCAGAGTTCTATATGGATACATGCTTTGATAATAAATGAAGCTTTGAACTGTTACTCTGCCTTGTGCCATCTGGACCACAGCTCTCCATATACCTATCCAAATTTCTCTTAAATATTGAAAGCAAGCCGACATCCACCGCTTCCACTGGCAGCTCGACCCACACTCTCACCACCTCCGAGTGAAGAAGTTCCTCCTCACGTTCTTCTTAAACATTTCACCTTTTACCCTTAACCCATGACCTCTTGCCTCACCTGACCTTAGTGGAAACCCAATCTCAAATAATAATGAGGCAGCGTACAGAGAAGTCATCACCCTGACACAGTGGTGTCAAGAAAACAACCTCTCCCTCAATGTCGCAAAAACAAAGGAGCTGGTTGTGGATTACAGGAGGAATGGAGAAGGGCTAAACCTTATTGACATTAATGGATCTGGGGTTGAGAGGGTGAACAGCTTTAAATTCCTCTTCATAAACATCACTGAGGATCTCACATGGTCTGTACATATCAGCTGTGTGGTGAAAAAGGTACAACAGTGCCTGACTGGCTGAATCATTGGGGACCCGAGTCATCCCAACCATGGTTTATTCCAGCTGCTACCTTCCAGGAAACGGTACCGCAGCATAAAAGCCAGGACCAACAGGCTCCAGGACAGCTTCTTCCACCAGGCCATCAGACTGCTTAATTCATGCTGACACAACTGTATTTCTATGTTATATATTGACTATCCTGTTGTACATGGTATTTATTAAAAGTTATTATAAATTGCATATTGTACATTTAGACAGAGACGTAATACAAAGACTTTTACTCGTCATGTACATGAAGAATGTAATAAAGTTAATTCAATTCAAATGCCTGCTTGCATTTACCTTGTCTATATCTCTCATAATTTTGTAACTCCTCTATCAAATCTCCCCTCATTCTCCGATACTCCACGGAATGAAGTTCTAACCTATTCAACCAAGTCCGTGTCAAACTGTTATTCTGCCTTGTCCCATCTAGACCATAGCCCTCCATAACCTTCCCATCCATATACTTAACCCAATTACAGTCCTAACCTATTCCATGTTTCCTTATAATTGAGGACCTCAAGTCCCGACCACATCCTTGTAAATCTTCTCTGAATTCCTTCAATCTTATTAACATCAGTCCTGTAGGTAGGTGACCAAAACTGCACACTATATTCCAATGTAGGCCTCGCCAATGTTTTATACAACTTCAACATAACATCACTTTTAATCTCAATCAGACTGGATGAGATCAACCTTACCACTGAGGAGCTGCGTTTCTGTGAAATCAGCGATGGACTGGAACGCTGTTTTATCTCGAACACCACTGCATCCGCTCTCTGCCTTGTGCTTCTTCACACAGAGTAAACTAGACAGGTGACAGAAAGATCAGATTCGAGTCAATTCTATGGCTAGGCACAGCTCTATCACCATCTATAAATTTGCTGATGACACAACTATTGTTGGCAGAATTACAGCTGGTGATGAGGCATCCAGGAGTGAGATCGATCAGCTGGTTGAGTGGTGCTGTAACAGCAACTCAACATCAGTAAAATCAGGGAATTGATTGCGGACTTCAGGAAGGGGAAGTCGAGGGAACACACATCAGTCCTCATCGAGGGATCAACTGTGGAAAGAATGAGCAGTTTCAAATTCCTGGGTAGCAACATCTCCGAGGGTGTATCCTGGGCCCAACATTTTTATGCAGTTTGGAAGGCATGCCAGTGGTTATATTTCATTAGGAGTTTGAGATTTGGTTTGTCACCAAAGACTCTCACAAATTTCTGCAGATGTGTTGTGGAGAGCATTCTAACTGGTTGCTATGGAGGGACCACTGCACAGGATCAGAAAAAGCTGCAGAAAGTTGTAAACTCAGCCAGCTCCTTCATGGGCACCGGCCTCCTCAGCATCAAGGACATATGCAAAAGGTGATGCCTCAAAAAGGCAGCATCCATCACCCAGGAGAAGGTGGTACAGGAGCCTGAAGACACACACTCAATAATTCAGGAACAGCTTCTTCCCCTCTGCCATCAAATTTCTGAACTGACAATGAACCCACAGACACTACATCACTGTTTTTTAGCTCTCGTTTTGCATGACTTATTTAACATATATTAAATAATAATAAAACATACAGTTTTTATTATGTATTGCTACTACAAAACAACACATTTCATGACATATGCCAGTGATATTAAACCCGTTCCTGATTCCGACATGCAGGACACAGCTTGGTCATGAAGATGAATCATACACCACCTTCTGTATGTAGACAACCGAAAGCCCTGGAACAATCCCACCAAAGAACCTTATGTCCGATTTTGAGTATCATCTGGAAGGACAGATGCCCTAACACTAGTGTACCGGAAATCCCCAGCCACTTACTTGTCCAGAATACATAGATCCCGGATCAGCCTCTACAGCCATTTGAAGACCCACCAATAGACAACCCCTTGAGGAGAACATTATAGTTGATTCCAGTGATCACACTACCATAGTAAACACCTGCACCTCTTTCCTTCCGTACACCTCCTTCCCTCCATACACACCTCCCCAACAGCACCAGGGGAGCACTTTCTTCAGATTGCAGTGGTTTAAGAGACGGCAGGGGACAGGCAAACTGATTATTCCTGAAGCTGCAAGAAACTGCAGAGAGTTGTGGACACAGCTCATCACGTCACAGAAACCAGTCTCCTCTCCACGGACTCTCTACACTTCTCACTTCCTTGGTAAAGCAGCCAGCATCAACAAAGACTCCCCCCAACCCCTGACATTCTGTCTTCTCCCCACTCCCACAGGGCAGAAGATACAAAAGTCTGAAAGCACATACCACCAGCCTCAAGGACAGCTTCCACCCCACTGTTATCAGACTCCTATTCAGGCCTCTTATACACGCTTCATTTCCCGATCTGCCCCGTGACCTTTGCACCTCGTCTACCTGCTCTGCACTTTCTCTGTAACTGTAATGTTATATTTATTCTGATTTCTTTGTACAATGTTGAATGTATAAATTTAATTTGGAGATACCGCACAGTAACAGGCTCTTTTGGTCCAACGACCCTGCGCTGTCCAATGGCCCTCGTGTGTCTTTGGACGGTGAGAGGAAACTGGAGCACGTAGAAGAGTACAGCACAGAAACAGGCCACTCGGCCCACAAAGTTGTGCCAAACCAAATCAACACCAAACCAAATCATTAAAAAGCAAATCAACACCCGAACACTGATCCCTCATCTACCTATGACATGTCCCTATCCCTCCATCTTCCGTACATCCATGTGTCTATCCAAATGTCTCTTAATGCCTCCAGTGTATTTGCCTCTACCACCACACCAAGCAGCGCATTCCAGGCATCCATGACTCTCTGAGTAAAAACTTACCCCTCACATCCCCCTTGAACCTACCCCCTCTCACCTTCAGTGCAAGCCCTCTGGTATTAGACATTTCAACCCTGGGAAACAGATACTCTCTGTCCACTCTATGCCTCTCATAATCTTGTAAACCTTTATCAGATCTCCCCCTTTGAACTCAAAGCCTCGACTAATAAAAGCAAGAATTCCATAGCCTTCTTAACCAACTTAAAGCCCTCTGAAGCCATTTTCAATGAGCTATGAACTTGGATCCCAAGATCTCTTTGCTAAGCAACACTGCTAATGCCTTGCCCTTAAAAGTGTACTTGTCTCCTTGTATTTACCCTAAGGTGCACCACTTCACATTTATCTGGGTTAAAACTCCATCTGCCATTTCTCTGCCCATATCTACAACTGGTCTCTATCGTGTTGTATTCATTGCCAGCCTTCTACACTGTCTGCAACTCCACCAATCTTGGTACCATCTGCAAATTTACTAACCCACCCATCTACATATCCATCCAGGTCATTTTATGCATTACAAACAGCAGAGTTCTCAGCACAGATCCCTGCCGAAAACCACTAATTACAGACCTCCAGCTTAAAGAAGCTCCTTTAAACACTACCCTCTGACTTCTACATGCAAACCAGTTCTGAATCCAACAGCCAATTCGCCACAGCTCCCATGAATCTTCTGGATTAGTCTCCTTTGAGGGGCTTTGTCAAACGCCTTACATTCACCACCCTACCCTTATCACTTTGTCAAAAAACTCAAATCAAATTGGGAAGTCAAGACCTGCCACGCACAAATCCATGCTAGCTCTCCACAATTAGGCCATGGGATTCCAAATGCTCAGATGTCCTATCCCTGAGAATTTTCTCCAGCAATTTCCCTACGACTGACATGAGATTCGCTGGTCTATAGTTTCCAGGATTTACCCTTGCTCCCTTCGTAAATAGAGATATATTAGCCACTCACCCTCTGGGACCTCCCGTGTGGCTAGAGGGAACACAAGCACACTGGCCAAGAGTCCAACAATCTCATCTCTTGCCTCCTTCAATAACCTGGGGTAAATCCTATCAGGTGGGGACTTATCCTCCTTATTAATCATTAGGAGGCCCAACACTTCCTCCTCCTTGACCCCTAAATGTCCGAATGTATTTATACTCTCATCACTGATCTCCTGGTCCTCCATATCCTTTTCCTTGGTGACTACTGAAGTCAAATATTCATTAAGTACCTCACTCACATTCTCTGCATCTGAGAAAATGTTACTGCCTTTATCCTTCAGTGGCCCCACCTTCCCCCGAGTTATCCCTTGAACCTTGATGTATGTATGCGTGTTTTGGAAGTCACCCTGATCCTACTTGCCAGACTTTTCATGGGCCCTCCTGGCATTTTAATTCCCTTCTTTAGTTCTTTTCTGGCTATTTTATACTCATCACGTGCTTTGTTTGACCCTGATTTCCAAAGTTTTACATAGAGTCATAGGGAAGTACAGCACCAAAACAGGCCCTTCACCCCATCTAGTCCATGCCAGAAACCATTTACACTGCTTACTCCCAACGACCTGCAGTGGGACCACAACCCTCCATATTCCTACTATCCATGAACCTTTCCAAACATCTCTGGAATGTTGAAAATGAGCTCGCATGAACCACTTGTGGTGGCAGTTCATTCCACACTTTTCCTTTCTTCTTAACTAAATTCATCACCTCTCTGGACATCCAAGATTCTCTTATCTTTCCATTCACGTCCTTCCTTCTAACATGAACATACTTTGCCTGTACTCTGTGCAATTGATCTTTAAACACCTTTCACATATCTAACGTGGATTTGTCAGCGAAAAGATGTTCCCAATTAACCTTTCTTAGTTCCTGCCCAACACTCTTGTAATTTGCCCTACTCCAATTTAAAACTCTCCCACAAGGACCATACCTATCCTGAAAGATAAGGAGGTGTGGTCACTGTTCACCCAAAGGTCAGGCACCTGGCCAGGCTCATTACCCAACACCAGGTCCAGTATAAACCATCCTCTCTTTGAACCAGCTACATATTGACTTAAGGATCCTTCCAGGACACATTAAAACCCTTGCCCTAAGGAGGTGTCAGTACCTCCAGTTGAACTTTGACTTTTTGTGTGTTTCCCCCAGCCGTCAGTCTGTGGTTTTGTGTTGCCATGTGCTCCTGTCTCCGCTCCTGCTCTACTCCGGCCCCTGTATCACTGAGTACTCCGTCTCTCACCTGTTTCTCATTATTACCTGTTTTGCTGCCACCTGTATCTCATTGTGCTCCACCTATCATCTGCCTCTCTGTTTATTGCTCAGTGTATTTCAGTCCTGTGTTTTCACCTGTTTGTAGCCAGATTGTGCCAGTGAATTTTCCTGAGCCTGTCCAGCATTTGTATCTGAATATCGACTCTGCCTGTTTCCTGATTCTGGTTTTTGGATTTCTCTGGATGTTTTGATCTCTGCCTGAACTTTCACGCTGACTTTGTTGCCCCTCTGGATTTGCTACTCAGTAAATATCACAGTGTGAACGGTACGTGGTCTGTGATTGGGTCCCTGCTTCAGCGTCCTGACAGAAGGTCCCAGTTTATATTAGCAAAGCTGAAATCATGGGGAGAACATACAAATTCCTACAGACAGCAGTGGGAGTGAACCTGTATCGCTAGTACTGTAAAACATCGCGCTAACCACTAAGCTATCAAGCTGCCCCACTTCTGTTTTAAAATGGTCCGTATATCTGGCATGAAAAACAAAAGTTTTCTCCATACCTCAGTATGTGTGACAATGATGAACGAATTCCAAACGTGTGGTGGGAGGGTTTGGTGTGAATGGTGACCAGAGATGGGTTTAGGAGCAGGGAGATGGACAATGGCATGAGCAAAGTTTGGTTACTGTAGGTGGAAAGGGGGAGGCTGATGTGGGGTGAACACTCCAGGCAGGAGCAGGGGGCCTTTCATTTCCACGCAAGGGCCGAATGGTGAAAGCATGACGTACCTGCAGGAGAAAGTCATGCATCGAGGGCACTTGTATTTCGCTTCCGCAGTCCCACACATTTCACACCTGTTGGACACAAAGGAAAACCGTCACATCTAAACCTACTCTGGAGACTATAAGAGATAGGAGCAGAATTAGGCCATTTAGCCCATCAAACTTGCTCTGGAACCCCATTATGGCTGATTTATTATCCCACGCAAATGACAAAAACTAACAAAAAACACAATCTAAACCTCAAACCGCAGAGTCAGTGACACAGGCTGGGGACGTTCAGTTCAGTTTAGCTCTGTGCTGTGTGATTCGTTGACTGTAGGCCACGGATGCCAGTCCACCACAATCAAAGTCACGCAAAACAGCAATTTAAAAAAGTGTAATCGGAAACCAGAACCACATAACATCAACTGCAGAGACCAGTCCACAAACCACATTGATTAAACCTTGCCCAAGACCCTGGCACCATCCTCCAACAGCATCGAGGGAGAGGGAAACCAGTCAAACACAGACAGCTTCTTCCAGAAGCAGTAGGTAAGATCGAGACAGAGACTGGAACACGTAAGTACCCTAATCACCACAGTTTAGCTTCAGTGGTCATATGAGCATTGAAAACTAAAATGGACTTTGTATTTTTGTTCTAATCATTTCTTGTAAAAATTGTGTACAATTTATACATAATGTTGGAAAGGAACAAAGCCAATATTTCAGGACGAGACCTTTCATCAGTCCTGATGAAGGGTCATGGACCAAAACATCAACTGTTTATTCCTCTTCATAAACGCTGCCTGGCCTGCTGAGTTACACTTTCGGTAGACGGAACAGAGGTGCTCGACGAAGCGGCCCCACAATTTACAGTGGGTCTCACCAACGTAGAGCAGGCTGCATCAGGAGCACCAGCGTTAACAGGTGAGTTCAGCAGATTCACAGTGTCACCTCACCTGGAAGGACTGTTTGGGGCCCTGAATGGAGGTAAATAGTTAGGTGTAGCAGTTAGGCCAATTGCTGGGATAAGTGCCAGGAGGGAGATTAGTAGGGAGGGACAAATGGACAAGGGAATCACAGAGGGAGTGATCCTTGTGGAAAGTGGAGATGAGGTAACGATATAGTTGGTGATAGGATCCTTTTGCAGGTAGCAGAGGTTACAGAGAATGATGTGTTGGATGCAGAGATGGTAGGCGAGGACAAGAGGAACCCTGTTAAGGCAGTGGGATGAGTGTGGACGCTCAGGAAATGGAGGAGATGTGGGTGAGGGCAGCATCGATGGTGGAGGAAGGGGAGAACCTTCCTTTACAGGAGGGCAATTCTGATGTTCTGGAAAGGAGAGCCTCATCCTGGGAACAGATGCAGCAGAGACGAAGGAACTGAGAGGGTGGGAACAGCTACAAGTCCGTCCTGTAATCAATACATTTAAGGCCAGTGTGCTCTCTCTAGCTGTGACGCCACTCTTCAGGAACCGTGGCTCTGTATTTCCAGATCCCCTGTTACTGTAACCCTCTGCCATGTGCCGAGGACTACTTACCCCGCCAGGGCGAGCTTGTTTTTCACGGCCCTGCTCCGAGGCTCCTCCGTCATGGAAGCCGGTCGCGAAGCCGGTCGCGGAGCCGTGCATTCCGCGCTCATTTCTGCACCCGCGGAGCTCGTGCACGGCCCCGGGAGCGCGCGCGCCGCGGCCCCGCCCAGCCGTGTGCGCGGCTCCGGGCTGCTGCGCCGTTCCGCTGGCGTGGACGCGCTCGGGATCGGGGCCGTGGTTGATCCTCCAGCGCTTAGGGTCGGTTCTACCGTCGCCGGACCTCCGGCACCCGGTGTCGGTCCTCCCAGGCTCGTAGCTGGCCCTCCCAACAGGTTCAGCGTCGGCCCTCCCAGCTCCGCCGTCTCTCCGCCCTCCATGCCTGGGACCGCGTGGAGCCGCCGGCTGGGCCTCGGCACCTCTGCGCCCCGCCTCCCCGCAGCCCTTCCGCTTCCTGTGGCCGCGGGGCGGGGATAGGGATAACTCGGGGAGCAGGTCCGAGCCCCGGCCCGGGGCGGGGATAGGGATAACTCGGGGAGCAGGTCCGAGCCCCGGCCCGGGGCGGGGATAGGGATAACTCGGGGAGCAGGTCCGAGCCCCGGCCCGGGGCGGGGATAGGGATAACTCGGGGAGCAGGTCCGAGCCCCGGCCCGGGGCGGGGATAGGGATAACTCGGGGAGCAGGTCCGAGCCCCGGCCCGGGGCGGGGATAGGGATAACTCGGGGAGCAGGTCCGAGCCCCGGCCCGGGGCGGGGATAGGGATAACTCGGGGAGCGGGTCCGAGCCCCGGCCCGGGGCGGGGATAGGGATAACTCGGGGAGCGGGTCCGAGCCCCGGCCCGGGGCGGGGATAGGGATAACTCGGGGAGCGGGTCCGAGCCCCGGCCCGGGGCGGGGATAGGGATAACTCGGGGAGCAGGTCCGAGCCCCGGCCCGGGGCGGGGATAGGGATAACTCGGGGAGCAGGTCCGAGCCCCGGCCCGGGGCGGGGGTAGGGATAACTCGGGGAGCAGGTCCGAGCCCCGGCCCGGGGCGGGGATAGGGATAACTCGGGGAGCAGGTCCGAGCCCCGGCCCGGGGCGGGGGTGTTGTAGAGCCTGAGGTGCAGGAACGTGGCACGGAATGGTAGAAAGCGAGGAGCGATGAGAGGGATTTTAAATGAACACACAGATGCTGGAGAAGCTCAGCTGGTCATCTATGGGGAAGAGTTAACGGTCAACGTTCCGGGTCGAGACCTTCCTCAAGAACGGAATAGAAAGGGGAAAGATGGGGCAGGCAAGGAGAAGTACAAGGTATACGTACACGACGCTGGAAGAACCCAGCAGGTCAGGCAGCATCTGTGGAAAAAAGTCCAGTCCTGATGAAAGGTTTCGGCCCGAAGCGTTGACTGTTTACTCTTTTCCATAGATGTTGCCTGGCCTGCTGAGTTCCTCCTGCAGTTTATGTCTGTTGCTCGGATTTCCAGCATCTGCAAATACAAAAAGAAAGGGAATGGCAGTAGTAAATAAATAAACAAAAATCAAGAACATGAGTCGAAGAGCCCTTGAAAGTGAGTCCATAGTTTGTGGGAATATGTGGTGAGTTATTCCGTTTGGTTCAGCAGCCTGATGGTTGAGGGAGAGAGTAACTGTTCCTGATCCTGAGGTGTGGGTCCTGAGGCTCCTGTACCATCTTCCTGGTGGCAGCAGTGAGAAGAGAGCGTGGTCTGGCAGGTGGAGGTCCCTGACAATGGTTGCGACAACACTCCCATGTAGATGTACTCAATGGTGGGGCAGGTTTTACCCGTGATGGACTGGGCCATATCCACTAATTTTTGTAGGATTTACTTTTTGGCTTCTTTTGCATGTCACTTGTTTGTCAATCTTTTATTTATGCATAGTTTTATTTGTAAATTCTATTGTCTTTCTTTATTTTTCTGTAAATGCCTGCAAGTAAATGAATCTCAATGAATATGTGCATTCGTGGCCACTTTATTGGGTACAGCTGTACACTTGCTCATGAATGCAAATATCTAATCAGCTAATCAATTATAAATTTCACATTGCACATTTAAATGGAGATGTGAAGATTTTTACTCATGTATATGAAGGATTTTAGAAATGAAGACAATTCAATTCATGTAGCAGCAACTCAATGCATAAGTGCTTTCAGACGTCTAGAGTCAGAGAAGAACAGCACAGAAACAGGCCCTTTGGCCCATCTAGTCTGTGCTGAACCATTTAAACTACCTACTCTCATTGACCTGCACTGGGACCATCCCCCTCCATCCATATATCTATCTAAACTTCTCTTAAACATTAAAATCAAGCGTGCATGTACCACTGGTGCTGGCAGCTCATTCCACACTCTCATGACCTTCTGAGTGAAAAGGTTTCCCCTCATATTCCCCTTAAATTTTTCACTTTTCACCCTTAAGCCATGACCTCTAATCGTAGTCCCACCCCAAACTCGGTGGAAAGGGCTGTTGGCATTTACCCTATCTATACCCCTCATAATATTGTATTCTATGTTACAAGCAAAACATTCCTAACCTGTTCAATCTTACAACTCAGGTCCTCCAGACCCAGCAACACCCTTGTAAATTTTCTCTATTCTTTCAACCTTGTTTACATCTTTCCTGTAGGTAGGTGACTAAAGCTGCACACAATACTCCAAACTTGGTTTCACCAATGCCTTATACAACTTCAACATGACATCCCATCTCCTGTACTCTATACATTGATTTATGAAGACCAATGTGCCAAAAGCTTTCTCTATGAACCTATCTGCCTGTGATGTCACGTTCAATGAATTTTGGGCCTATTTCCCCAGATCTCTTTGTTCTACGACACTCAGTGCCCGACCATACACTATGTAAGATCTACCCTGGTTGTTCCTACTGAGGTTCAAACCCTCACACTTGTCTGCATTAAATTCCATCTGCCATTTTTCAGCCCATTTTTCTAACTGATGCAGATCCCTCTGCAATCCAAGGTTAATTCCTGGGATGTCTGGACTGTCTTACGCAGAGAGGTTAGAGAAACTGGGCTTGTACACGCTGGAATTAAGGAGATTGAGAGGGGATCTGATTGAAACATATAAGATTATTAAGGGATTGGACAAGATAGAGGCAGGAAATATGTTACAGATGCTGGGAGAGTCCAGTACCAGAGGGCATGGTTTGAGAATAAGGGGTAGGTCATTTAGGACAGAGTTAAGGAAAAACAACTTCTCCCAGAGAGTTGTGGGGGTCTGGAATGCACTGCCTCGGAAGGCAGTGGAGGCCAATTCTCTGGATGCTTTCAAGAAGGAGCTAGATAGGTATCTTATGGATAGGGGAATCAAGGGATATGGGGACAAGGCAGGAACCGGGTATTGATAGTAGAAGATCAGCCATGATCTGAAAATGGCGGTGCAGGCTTGAAGGGCCGAATGGTCTACTTCTGCACCTATTGTCTATTGTCTAATCCATGATAGCCTTCCTCACTGTCCACTACACCCCCAATCTTGATGCCATCCTCAAATTTGCTGATCTAGTTAACCACATGGTCATCCAGATCATTGACACAGAAGACAAACAACAAAGGACCCAGCACTAATCCCTGCCACAGGCCTCCAGTCAGAGAGGCAACCATCTACAGTACTACCACTCTCTGGCTTCTCCCACAAAGCCAATGTCCTATCCAATTTACTACCTCATCCTGAATGCCGAATGACTGAACTGTCTTGACCAGCCTCCCATGCGGGTCCTCATCAACTGCCTTACTAAGGTCCATGTGTACAACATCCACTGCCTAGCCTTCATCCACCTTCCTGGTGACTACCTTGAAAAACTATAAATGAACTTACACGCATAAAGTCATGCTGACTATCCTTAATCAGTCCATGTCTACCCAAATACTTATATATCCAGTTCTTAAGAATACCTTCCAGTAACTTTCCCACAACTGGTGTCAGACTCAGTGGATTATAATTCCCTGGTTTACATTTAGAGCCTTTTTTGAACAGCACAAACAACACTGGCTATCGTCCGATCCTCTGGTACTGCTCCTGTCGCTAATGATGTTTAATATATCTGGAGGGAACACCTTGTCAGGCCCTGGGGATTTATCCTCCATGATTTGCCTCAGGGTGGCAAGCACCCCCTTCTCTATAATCTGTACAGGGTCCATGAAGTTGATGTTGCGTTGCCTCACTTCTGTAGACTCCCGAGTAAATACAGATGCAAAAAATACATTTCTGATCTCCCCCTCTCTTTTGGCTCCACACATGGATTCTCATTCTGATCTTCCAGAGGATCAATTTTGTCCCTTGCAATCTTTTTGCTCTTAAAATATCTGTAGAATTCATTAGGATTCTCCTTCACCTTGTCTGCTAGAACAACTTCATGTCCTCTTTTAGCCCTCCTGATGTATTTAAGTGTTCTCTTGCATTTCTTGTACTCCATAAGTACTTCATTTGTTCCTACTTGCCTATACCTGCTATACACTTTTTTTCTCTTAACCCGTGCCCCAATATCACTTGAAAACCAAGGTTCCCTACACGTGTTATCTTTACCTTTTATTCTACAGGCACCTACAAGCTATGTACTCTCAAAATTTTATTTTTGAAGACCTCCCATTTTTCAAGTGCACCTTTGCCAGAAAATAGCCTTTCCCAATCCACACTTGCCAAATCCTTTCTGACAGTATCAAAATTGACCTTTCTCCAATTTAGAATCTCAACCTGTGGACCAGATCTACCTCTTTGCATATTTACTTTGAAACTAATGTCATTGTGGTCACTGGATGCAAAGTGTTCCCCTACACAAACTTCTGTCACCTGCCCTGTCTCATTCCTCAATAGCAGATCCAGTGTTGCAGGCTCTCTCACTGGGACTTCTACATACTGATGAATGAAACTTTTCTCAATGCATTTGGCAAACTGTCCCATCTAGTTCTTTTACAATATGGGATTTCCAGTCAATATGTGGAAAGTTAAAATAACCCACTATAACAACCTTGTGTTTCTTGCATAGAGGTCATGGGTTAAGGGTTACAGTTGAAAAGTTTAAGGGGAAGATTAATCAAAATCAATTCAATGAATGGAAAAAAAATGTTATCAATATATATTTGGCAGGGTAAAAGGCCGAGAGTTTGTCTCAAAACTTTGCAATTAGCCAAGGAAAAGGGGGGATGGGGCCTACCTTCTCTTAGAGATTATTATTTTGCAGCACAGTTGAGAGCTGTGATATGTTGGTGCAACCCATCATATGACACTCAATGGAAAAACATTGAGGAGCGGGTACTTCCCATCCCCATACAAGCAATTTTGGCTGATAACAACCTACAAAGGTACATAAAAACTAATGGTAACCCATGGGTGAAATAGACTCTTAAAATATGGAAAATTATTATAAAAGAATATAAACTAGAGGGAGATATAGCAATTCTTAAATGGTGTGCATATGACTCGGATTTTACACCGAATAAACTGGATGCTAGATTTAAGGACTGGACAGCTAAAGGAATAACAGTTCTTTGCAATATAATGAAAGAAGGAACACTTCAGTTTTGAAATGCTTAAAGAGAAACACTTATTAGAAAAACAAGACTTTTATCGATATTTACAGATGCAACAATATGTTAATAGGACAGTTAAAAATGTAACCAAGTTTGATAGAGCTATTTAGAAAAGCATATAATTCAGAAAACAGTAGTAGAATCATTTCAAGGGTATATAAGGGTTTGTCAAATCTTAAAAACACATTCCACTTCATACAGTAAAACAAAATGGTAGAAGGAAGAATGAACAATAATATGGAGGTATCAATGGAAGTGTACCAGTTCACAGAAATGGAGGGAGTTTGGATGGAAAAACTTGATAAGGTATTTTATTACACCCTCTCAGAAATCCCATTATGATAGTAACCTCCCTGTTTGCTGGAGAAATTGTGGAAATCGAAATACAAACCATTATCATATTTTCTGAGAATGCCCCGGTATCAAAGACTATTGGAGTGGGATACACAATGCCCTACAAGACATCTTTAAATGTGAAATACCCTTAGAAAGTAAGACCATATATTTTGGGTATATACCTCAATAATGGTTGAAAAGAGATAAATATTCAATGAATATACTGTTGGTGGCTGGTAAAAAGACTCTTACTGGGAAATGGTTATCACAGGAGAGCCCAACCTTAAATGCATGGAATGGAAATTACAATGGATATTTACAAAATGGAGACGATAACAGCATCTGTTAATCATAAGTTGGAACAATTTGATACATACTGGGAAAAATGGTTTAACTACATAATGCCTCATAGGCCTGATTTTATTCTCACAAATCAATGAATATGTTGTAAAAAAAGATCACTCCCTACTTGTACATAGTATTCTCCTTTCACTTGTTCTTTCTTTCCTCTCTTTTCCATGAGTGTATACCTCAGATAAATATTACGTGGAGATTTGTGGCATATATGTACAATATCAAATACATCTTATGGAAATGTTTGCTTGATGAACTTCAATAAAAAATAAATTACAAAAAAAAAAGAAAAGTTTAAGGGGAACACGAGGGGGAACTTCTTCATCAGACGGTGGTGAGAGTGCAAATGAGCTGCCAGCACAAGTGGTGGATGTGGTTTTGTTTTCAATATTTAAGAGAAGCTTGGACAGGTACATGAATGGGAATGGTATTGAGGGCTATGGTGCGGGTGCAAGTCGATGGGGTTAGGCAGTTTAAATGGTTTGGCACGGAGTAGATGGGCAGAAAAGCCTGTTTCTGTGCTGTAGTTTTCTATGACTATGACTCTATGGTCAAGAGGTTCATTTGTTGTTCAGACCAAACATCAGAATGGGGAAGAAATGTGATCTGAGTGACTTTGACCTTGGAATGAATGGTGGTGCCAGATGGGGTGGTTTGTATATCCCAGAAACTGCTGATCTCCTGGGATTTTCACACACAACAGTCTCTGGAGTTTACAGAAAAAAAAATCCAATGAGTGGCAGTTCTGTGGGTGAAAATGCCTGGTTAATGAGAGAGGTCAGAGGAGAATGGCCAGACTGGTTCAAGCTGACATGAAGACGACAGTAACTCAGATAACTAGAGACAGTGCAAGAGGGAGGATAGGCAGGTGATAGAGAGACGCGCTCAGACCGATGGCTTGGGATATGTCTATTTTAATGCAAGGAGTATTAAGAACAAAGCAGATGAGCTTAGAGTGTGGATCAGTACTTGGAGCTATGATGTTGTGGCTATTACAGTGTCTCGGTTGGCTCGGGGGCAGGAATGGTTACTTCGAGTTTGAGGCTTTAGATGTTTCAGAAAGGACAGGGAGGGAGGCAAAAGAGGTGGGGGTGTGGCACTATTGATCAGAGATAGTGTCACGGCCATAGAAAAGGAGGAAGTCGTGGAGGGATTGCCTATGGAGTTTCTGTGGGTGGAAGTTGCGAACAGGAAAGGTTCAATAACTTTACTGGGTGTTTGTTATAGACCACCCAATAGTAACAGGGACATCAAGGAGCAGATAGGGAGACAGATTCTGGAAAGGTGTAATAATAACAGAGTTGTTGTGGTGGGAGATTTTAATTTCCCAAATATCGATTGGCATGTCTCTAGAGAGAAGGGTTTAGATGGGGTGGAGTTTGTTAGGTGTGTTCAAGAAGGTTTCTTGACACAATATGTAGATAAGCCTACAAGAGGAGAGGCTGTACTTGATCTGGTATTGGGAAATGAACCTGGTCAGGTGTCAGATCTCTCAGTAGGAGAGCATTTTGGAGATAGTGATCACAACTCTATCTCCTTTACCATAGCATTGGAGAGGGATAGGAACAGACAAATTAGGAAAGTGTTTAATTGGAGTAAGGGGAAATATGAGGCTATCAGGCAGGAACTTGCAAGCATAAATTGGGAACAAATGTTCTCAGGGAAATGTATGGAAGAAATGTGGCAAATGTTCAGGGGATATTTGCATGGAGTTCTGCATAGGTACGTTCCAATGAGACAGGGAAAGGATGATAGGGTACAGGAACTGTGGTGTACAAAAGCTGTTGTAAATCCAGTCAAAAAGTAAAAAAGAGCATATGAAGGGTTCAAAATGCTAGGTAATGATAGAGATCTAGAAGATTATAAGGCTAGCAGGAAGGAGATCAAGAAAGAATTTAGGAGAGCCAGAAGGGACCATGAGAAGGACTTGGTGGACAGGATTAAGGAAAACCCCAAGGCATTCTACAAGTATGTGAAGAGCAAGAGGATAAGATGTGACAGAATAGGACCAATCAGGTGTGACAGTGGAAAAGTATGTATGGAACCGGAGGAGATAGCAGAGGTACTTAATGAGTACTTTGCTTCAGTATTCACTATGGAAAAGGATCTTGGCAATTGTAGGAATGACTTACAGTGGACTAAAATGATTGAGCATGTAGATATTAAGAAAGAGGATGGGCTGGAGCTTTTGGAAAGCATCAAATTGGATAAGTCACCGGGACCAGACAAGATATACCCCAGGCTACTGTGAGAGGTGAGGGAGGAGATTGCTGAGCCTCTAGAGATGATCTTTGCATCATCAATGGGGATGGGAGAGGTTCTGGAGGGTTGGAGGGTTGCGGATGTTGTTCCCTTATTCAATAAAGGGAGTTGAGATAGATTAGGAAATTATAGACCAGTGGGTCTTACTTCAGTGGTTGGTAAGTTGATGGAGAAGAACCTGAGAGGCAGGATTTATGAACATTTGGAGGGGCATAATATGATTAGGAATAGTCAGCATGACTTTGTCAAAGGCGGGTTGTGCCTTACGAGCCTGATTGAATTTTTTGAGGATATGACGAAATACATTGATGATTGTAGTGCAGTAGATGTAGTGTATATGGATTTCAACAAGGCATTTGACAAGGTACCCCATGCAAGGCTTATTGAGAAAGTAAGGAGGCATGGGATCCAAGGGGACATTGCTTTGTGGATCCAGAACTGGCTTGGCTACAGAAGGCAAAGAGTGGTTGTAGATGGGTCATATTCTGCATGGAGGTCGGTCACCAGTGGAGTGCCTCAGGGATCTGTTCTGGGACCCTTACTCTTCGTGATTTTTATAAATGACCTGGATGAAGAAGTGCAGGGTGGGTTAGTAAATTTGCTGATGACACAAAGGTTGGGAGTGTTATGGATAGTGTGGAGGGCTGTCAGAGGTTACAACAGGACATTGATAGAATGCAGAACTGGGCTGAGAAGTGGCAGGTGGGGTTCAACCCAGATAAATGTGAGGTGGTTTATTTTGGTAGGTCAAATATGATGGAGGAATATAGTATTAATGGTAAGACTCTTGGCAGTGTGGAGGATCAGAGGGATCTTAGGGTCCAAGTCCATAGGGCACTCAAATATGCTACGCAGGTTGACTCTGTGGTTAAGAAGGCATATGGTGCATTGGCCTTCATCAACCGTGGGATTGAATTTAGGAGCCGAGAGGTAATGTTGCAGCTATATAGGACCCCGCTCAGACCCCACTTGGAGTACTGTGCTCAATTCTGGTCAACTCATTACAGGAAGGACATGAAAACTATAGACAGGGTGCAGAGGAGATTTACAAGGATGTCGCCTGGATCGGGGAGCAAGTCTTATGAGAACAGGTTGGGTGAACTCGGCCTTTTTTCCCTGGAGCGAATGAGGATAAGAGTTGATTTGATAGAGGTGTATAGGATGAGGCTTTTCCCCAGGGATGAATTGGCCAGCACGAGAGGGTACAGTTTTAAAGTGCTTGGAAGTAGGTACAGAGGAGATATCAGGGGTAAGTTTTTTACGTAGAGAGCGGTGAGTGCGTGGAATGGGTTGCCAGCGACAGTGGTGGAGGTGGATGCAATAGGGTCTTTTAGGAGATTCCTGGACAGGTACACGGAGCTTAGAAAAATAGAGGTCTGTGGGTAACCCTAGGTAATTTCTCAGGTAAGGACATGTTCGGCACAGCTTTGTGGGCTGAAGGGCCTGTATTAAGTTGTAGGTTTTCTATGTTTCTGTAACCATCCATTACAACAGTGGCGTGTAGAAGGGCATCTGTGAATGCACAACATGTTGAACCTTCATGTGGACGGGCTACAGCAACAGTAGACCACTCTGGGTCCTGTACCTAACAGAGTGGCCACTGGGTGTATGTGTACTTTGATAATAAATTTTACTTTGGACATAGTCAGCAGATGGTACTAGAACAAATTGCTTTTGTAAAGGAGGAGATATTAGTGGACAGAAAGCTGGATAATGGATGTATTGCTGAGGCTTTATAAGGCATCAGCTAGACCACACGGAATATTGTGAGCAGTTTTTATCTAAGAAAGGACGTGCTGGCATTGGAGAGCGTCCAGAGGAGGTTCAGGAGAATGATTCTGGGAATTGAATATTTAACATGTGGGGAGTGTTTGATAGCTCTGGGCCTGTACTCACTGGAGTTTAGAAGAATGAGGGTAGGTATTATAGAAAGCTATTGAATATTGAAAGGCCTAGATAGAGTGGATGTGAAAAGGATGTTTCCTATCGTGGGAGAGTGTAGGACCAGAGCACACAGCCTCAGAATAGAAGGACATCCTTTTAGGAAAGAGATAAGAAGGAATTTCTTTAGCCGGATGGTGGTGAATGTTTCCATTGAATATCACACCATGTAGCACATTCAGGCACCCACCACTCTCTGTATAAAACACATCTCACTTAAAATCCCCTCTCTCACTTTAACATCGCTCCTTGCCTTCCTTCCCATTCCGTGCCCCATGTTTCTGCACTGAGCAGATGCAGTGGGCCGAATGGCCTAATTCTGCTCCTTTGTCTTGTGGAGCACCGAATGAACACCAGAGGGCAGCACCATCAGGAGGCGCAAGCCTGCAACCCGTTACGGGTTTGAGCGCACCCAGTCGAGGCGCTTCCAAACCCTCTCAGCTGTCCTCTGCTGCCCTCTGGTGTTCACTCTGTGGAACAACAAGCTGGACCAGAACAATCTGCAGTCATGCCACTCAGGGATTTCAGCTATATTATTTTTTTCTTTGTGACTGAATGTTTTCCTGAAATCATAATCATATGTGCTATTTGTGCTGTGTGCTGTGGGTGATATGTTTTGCACCTTAGCCCCGGAGGAACTCTGTTTTATTTGGATATATTCATGTATGATTGAATGATAATTAAATTTCAACTTGAGTTTGAGAAGTCCCCAGACCTGGTGAAATCTATCCCAGGAGGGCAGGAGAGAAGCTTTGTCAGCGACGTCTGAATCTCTGGTCACAGGGTGCTATGCTATGGGAAGGATGTGATTGCAGTGGAGAGGGATCAGAGAATGTGAACAGCCTTGCAAAATATTCCATTTTCATTCTGCAGACCTTGGTGTACAAAATGATGAAGGATATAGGTAAGGTAAATTCAAGCAAGCTTTTTCTACTGAAGTTGATTGAGACCAGAACTAGAAAGCTATGGTCCATGTGCCAGATGAATAGAAGTAGGCATAGATTAGATGGGCCAAAGGGCCTGTTTCTGCACTGCATCGTTCTACGACTCTATCCTTCAAACAGATGTCAGCTAATCAGTGAAGGAGACGGAAGATAAATCAAGAACAGGAAAGAGGTATAAAGATACACACTGAAGAGTAAAAAAGTGCAGATAGGATTTACGAGGACATTGCCAGGACTAGAGGACCTGAGTTATAGAAAGAGGTTGTCCAGGCTAGGACTTTATTTCTTGGAGAATTCCTTACAGAAGTGTTTAAAATCATGGGAGGCATAGATAAGGTGGATGTGATGGAGACCAAAACTAGGAGGCATAGGTGTAGGGTGAGGGGGAAAAGATTTAAAAGGGAGCTGAGGGGGCAACATTTTTCCACCCAGAGAGTGACGAGGATATGAAACAGGCTGCCAGAGAAAGTGGTTGAGGGCAGGCACAATAGTATCAAGTAAGAAGCATTTGGATATGTCCATGGAGGGGCAAAGTTTGGAGGGATATGGGCCAAATGCAGGCATTGGGATTGGCTGGGTGGGCACCATGGTCAGCATAGAGAGGTTGGGCCGAACGTCCTGTATTTGTTCTCTATTGCTCTGTGATTGTAAATGCAGAATATTACTGAACTTTATTTGTTTGTAACAAGTCTTGGTAATGTTCTTTTAACAACTCTTCAAAATGCTTTCACTTTTTACACAATTTATCATGGTGGATATACAATTTATTTAGAGATACAGCAGGCAACAGGCCCTCCCAGCTCAATGAGCCACACTGCCCAACAGCCCATCGATTTAACCCTAGCCTAATCACAGGACAGTTTACAATGACCTATTAACCTATTGACCATTACATCTTTGAACTGTGGGATGAAACCACACTTACATGGAAAGAAACATACAACCGTCTTACAGAGGATGCTGGAATTGAACTCTGATGCCCCAAGCTGTAATAGGGTTGCACTAACTGCCACACTTCAGTGGCACCCCAATGCATGCTGGTCATGTTTCATGGCCAAAACCAAATGGTTTTCTTCAGTTTACTTTGGAGATCTTTCTTGTTCCTTAAATCTGCAAATCCATTAGGCTGACACAATGGTGCAGAGGGTAGAGCCACTCTTTCACAGTTTCAGACACCTTGGTTTGATCCTGATTTATGGTGCTTTCTGTGTGGAGTTCAGAAGTTCTGTCCTGGACCCAGCACACAAGTGCAATTGTGAAGAAATCACAGCAGCACCTCTACTTCCTCAGAAGTCTGAGGGGATTTGCCTTGACATCTAAAATTCTGATAAATTTCTAGAGACGTGTAGTGGAGAGTATATTGACTGGATGTGGAAACACCAATGTCTTTGAATGGAAAATCCAATAAAAGATAATGAAGAGGAGAAGAAGAATAACCCTTAACTCAGCAGTGGAGTTATCGGGGCACCGTCATGACAGTGTTTCCGTAGCAAGCTATTCTTGTTTTTACAAGGCCAAGTTGCCAGCTCGACGCTCAACCCGACTTAGATTCGAACTCGGGCAAAACTCAGCCCAATTCATCATGGATAAAGCCTTCCCAACTGATGAGCACATCTACATGGAACACTGTCATGGGAAAGCAGCATCCATCTTTAGGGATCCCCAGCACCCAGGCCATGCAGTCTTCTTGATGCTGCCATCAGGTAGAAGATACAAGAGCTGCAGGACACACTCCACCAGTTTCAAGAACAGTTACTACAACACAACCATCAGGCCCTTGAACAAAATTGAAACTGAGCGGTTCCCACAACCAATGATCTCACTTTAAGGACTCTATCTCATTATCTCATGCTCTTGTTATTTATTGCTATTTATTTATATTTGCATTTGCACTGTTTATTTTCTTTGCACTCTGGTTGATCTTTCACTGATCCAGTTATAGTTACTATTCTTTTGATGTTCTGAATATGCCTGCAGGAAAATGAATCTCAGGGTTGTATATGGTGACATACCCACTATGAACTTTAATAAGAAAATTTGTTTTGAACTTTGAAAGAGTCTCTGTATGTCCTCCCGGTTGTGTGTGGGTTTCTTCTGGCTGTTCCAATTTGCTCCCACAGTGCAAAGACTTAAGAGTTAGTAGGTTAATTGTCCTGTGTGATGGAGGTGAAATGGGGGAAGCACACAGAGTAACAGGGAGCAGTGAGGCCGAACAACCTGTTTCTCTGCAGTTCTCTATCACCAAAGCTTCCGGACCTCGAGAGTGAGGCCCCATCATTTACGCTCCGTTGTCAATAAATAGGAATTGGAATATCATTTGTAAAGGAGGACAGAAAGAGAGAGAGGGAGAAACACACACTGAGAAACCACACAGGAAAAAGAGCTGCACAGCTCAGATAATCAACAACATAATTACCCCCAAAATTACGATAAGACGATTAAATTAGGCCATTTGGCCCGTTGAGCCTGTTCTAGACAAGTCTAGGACCAGAGGGCAGAATAGCTTAGAGATGAGGAATTTCTTTAGCCAGAGGGTGGAGAATCCATGGAATTTACTGTCACAGATGGCTGTGGAGGCCAAGTCATTTAAAACCATTAGACTGCAGTAAAAGTGGAATTAGGCCATTTGGCCCATCCAGTCCGCTCCACCATTCCATCATGGCTGGTTTATTATCCGTCTCAACCCCATTCTCCTGCCTTTGACACCCTGACTGAAGAAACTATCAACCTCCATTTTAAACACATCCAATAACTTGGCCTCCAGAGTCTTAAATTCCACAGATTCAGCACCCTCAAGTTAAAGAAATTCCTTCTGTTCTTTTTCAGAATCCCCAGCTGATCCCAACCCAGTTCCATTTAAGAATGAGTTCCCTGTTGTCAGCATGGTGACGCTGGGCTGAAGGGCTTGTTCCCATGCTCCATAATGGTGTGACCCTGATCGTTTTGGTGCCCAAGCCTTGAACGCAGTGACTTACCTCCCCAGGCATCCAGGGCGTAACGTGCTGGAAGTGGTGGTAGCGTAGAGGTTAGCGTAAAACTATTACATTGCTAGAGGCCTGGGGTCAAATTCCTGCTACTGTCTGTAAGGAGTTTGCTTGTTCTCCCCATTGATGCGTGTGTTTCCTCTGGGTGCTCCTGTTTCCTCCCACATTCCAAAGATGTATGGGTTAGTGGTGTAATTGGACAGCATGGGCTTGTTGGGTTGGAAGGACCTGTTACCATGCTCTATCTCAAAATAAAATAATACTGAAAGTCCCCCACCCATTGGGTGAAGAAATTTCTCCCCATCTCAATTCACAATTGCTGAATTAAAGATCAGGAAGAGAAAGGTCATAGAATCATAGCGAAGTACAGCACATAAACAGGCCCTTCAGCCCATCTAGTCCATACCAAAACCATCTAACCTGCCTACTCCCATCAACCTGCAGCAAAACCTCCATACACCAACCATCCAAACCCTTCCAAACTTCACTCGAACATTAAAATTGAGCTCGCATGCACCACTTGTGCTGGCAGCTTGTTCCACACCCTCACGACCCTCTGAGTGTTAAAGTTTCCCTTTAAACTTTTCACCCTTAACTCATGACCTCTGGTTTTCATCCCACACAACCTCAGTGGAAAAAGGCTGCTTGCATTAACCCCATCTATACCCCTCATAATTTTGTATACCTCCATCAAATCTCCCATCAATCTTCAATGTTTTAAGGAATACAGTCCTCACCTGTTCAATCTTTCCTTATAACTCAGGTTCTCCAGACCCAGCAACATCCTGGTAAATTTTCTCTGCACTCTTTCAACCTTGTTTACATCTTTCCTGTAGGCAGGTGAGCAAAACTGCACACAATACTCCAAATTTGGCTTCACAGATGTCTGGTACAACTTTATCATTACATCTAAAGTGTGTGTACTTCAATGCAAGAAGCATCAGGAACAAAGGTGATGAACTAAGAGCTTGAATACATACATGGAATTATGATGTAGTGGCCATTACGGAGACTTGGCTGGCACCAGGGCAGGAATGGATTCTCAATATTCCTGGATTTCAATGCTTTAAAAGGGATGGGGGGGGGGGGGGGGAGGGAGGAGGGGTGGCATTACTGGTCAGGGATACTATTACAGCTGCAGAAAGGATGGGTAATGTAGCAGGATCCTCTTTTGAGTCAGTAAGGGTGGAAGTCAGGAACAGGAAGGGAGCAGTTACTCTACTGGGGGTATTCTATAGGCCCCCTGGTAGCAGCAGAGATACCAAGGAGCAGATTAGGAAACAGATTTTGGAAAAGTGCAAAAATAACAGGGTTGTTATCATGGGAGACTTTAACTTCCCTAATATTGATTGGCACCTGATTAGTTCCAATGATTTAGATGAGACAGAGTTTGTTAAGTGTGTCCAGGATGGATTCCTGTCAGTATGTTGACAGGCCGACTAGGGGAAATGCCATTCTAGATCTAGTATTAGGTAACGAACTGGGCCATGTCACAGATCTGTCAGTGGGTGAGCATCTGGGGGATAGTGATCACCGCTCCCTGGCCTTTAGCATTATCATGGAAAAGGATAGAATCAGAGAGGACAGGAAAATTTTTAATTGGGGAAGGGCAAGTTATGAGGCTGTAAGGCTAGAACTTGCGGGTGTGAATTGGGATGATGTTTTTGCAGGGAAATGTACTATGGACACGTGGTCAATGTTTAAGGATCCCCTGCAGGATGTTAGGGATAAATTTGTCCCGGTGAGGAAGATAAAGAATGGTAGGGTGAAGGAACCATGGGTGACAAGTGAGGTGGAAAATCTAGTCAGGTGGAAGAAGGCAGCATACATGAGGTTTAGGAAGCAAGGATCAGATGGGTCTATTGAGGAATATAGGGTAGCAAGAAAGGAGCTTAAGAAAGGGCTGAGAAGAGCAAGAAGGGGGCATGAGAAGGCCTTGGCGAGTAGGGTAAAGGAAAACCCCAAGGCATTCTTCAATTATGTGAAGAACAAAAGGATGACAGGAGTGAAGGTAGGACTGATTAGAGATAAAAGTGGGAAGATGTGCCTGTAGGCTGTGGAAGTGAGTGAGGTCCTCAATGAATACTTCTCTTCAGTATTCACCACTGAGAGGGAACTTGATGACGGTGAGGACAATATGAGTGAAGTTGGTGTTCTGGAGCATGTTGATATTAAGGGAGAGGAGGTGTTGGAGTTGTTAAAATACATTAGGACGGATAAGTCCCCGGGGCCTGACGGAATATTCCCCAGCCTGCTCCACAAGGTGAGGGAAGAGATTGCTGAACCTCTGGCTAGGATCTTTGTGTCCTCATTGTCCACGGGAATGGTACCGGAGGATTAGAGGGAGGCAAATGTTGTCCCCTTGTTCAAAAAAGGTAGTAGGGATAGTCCAGCTAATTATAGACCAGTGAGCCTTATGTCTGTGATGGGAAAGCTGTTGGAAAAGATTCTTAGAGATAGGATCTATGGGCATTTAGAGAATCATGCTCTGATCAGGGACAGTCAGCATGGCTTTGTGAAGGGCAGATCGTGCCTAACAAGCCTGATAGAGTTCTTTGAGGAGGTGACCAGGCATATAGATGAGGGTAGTGCAGTGGATGTGATCTACATGGATTTTAGTAAGGCATTTGACAAGGTTCCACACGGTAGGCTTATTCAGAAAGTCAGAAGGCATGGGATCCAGGGAAGTTTGGCCAGGTGGATTCAGAATTGGCTTGCCTGCAGAAAGCAGAGGGTTGTGGTGGAGGGAGTACATTCAGATTGGAGGGTTGTGACTAGTGGTGTCCCACAAGGATCTGTTCTGGGACCTCTGCTTTTTGTGATTTTTATTAACGACCTGGATGTGGGGGTAGAAGGGTGGGTTGGCAAGTTTGCAGAAGGCACAAAGGTTGGTGGTGGTGTGGATAGTGTAGAGGATTGTCGAAGATTGCAGAGAGACATTGATAGGATGCAGAAGTGGACTGAGAAGTGGCAGATGGAGTTCAACCCAGAGAAGTGTGAGATGGTACACTTTGGAAGGACAAACTCCAAGGCAGAGTAGAAAGTAAATGGCAGGATACTTGGTAGTGTGGAGGAGCAGAGGGATCTGGGGATACATGTCCACAGATCCCTGAAAGTTGCCTCACAGGTAGATAGGGTAGTTAAGAAAGCTTATGGGGTGTTAGCTTTCATAAGTCGAGGGATAGAGTTTAAGAGACGCGATGTAATGATGCAGCTCTATAAAACTCTAGTTAGGCCACACTTGGAGTACTGTGTCCAGTTCTGGTTGCCTCACTATAGGAAGGATGTGGAAGCATTGGAAAGGGTACAGAGGAGATTTACCAGGATGCTGCCCGGTTTAGAGAGTATGGATTATGATCAGAGATTAAGGGAGCTAGGGCTTTACTCTTTGGAGAGGAGGAGAATGAGAGGAGACATGATAGAGGTTTACAAGATATTAAGAGGAATAGACAGAGTGGACAGCCATCGCCTCTTCCCCAGGGTACCACTGCTCAGTACAAGAGGACATGGCTTTAAGGTAAGGGGAGGGAAGTTCAAGGGGGATATTAGAGGAAGGTTTTTCACTCAGAGAGTGGTTGGTGCGTGGAATGCACTGCCTGAGTCAGTGGTGGAGGCAGATACACTAGTGAAGTTTAAGAGACTACTAGACAGGTATATGGAGGAATTTAAGGTGGGGGGGTTAGATGGGAGGCAGGGTTTGAGGGTCGGCACAACATTGTGGGCCGAAGGGCCTGTAATGTGCTGTACTATTCTATGTTCTATCCCATCTCCTGTACTCAATACATTGATTTATGAAGACCAATGTGCCAAAAGCTTTCTTTACGACCCTATCTCCCTGTGATGCCACTTCCTGTGAATTATGGACTTGTATTCCCAGATCCCTTTGTTCTCCCACACTCCTCAGTGCCCTACTGCTCACTGTGTAAGAAGACCACCTACCCTGGTTGTTCCTACCAAAGTGCAAACCTCACACTTGTCTGCATTCAATTCAATCTGCCATTTTCAGCCCATTTTTCCAGCTGATGGAGATCCCCGTGCAAGCCGTGTTAGCCTTCCCCACTGTCCACTACACCACTACAGGTGGTGAGGTGGGTGAATGTGCTCTAGGGGATTGGCAGTGGAGAGAGACAGCAGCTTTAAATTCCTGGGACATGATACAATCATGAGGAAAGCACACCAGTGTCTTTACTTTCTTTAAGGTCAATTTGTTCATAAGACAATAGACACAAGAACAGAATTAGGCCATTTGGCCCATCGAGTCTGCTCCACCATTCCATCATGGCTGATTATTATCCCTCTCAACCCCATTCTTCTGCCGTTTCCCTGTAACCTTTGACACCCTGACTAATGACGAACCTATCAGCCTCTGCTATAAATATGCCCAATAACTTGGCCTCCACAGACATCTGTGGCAATTAATTCCACAGATTCACAACCCGCTGGGAAAAGAAATTCCTCCTCATCTCTGTTCGAAAGGGAAATCCTTGCTTTCTGCTGCTGTGCCGTCTGGTCCTAGACTCCCTCACTATCGGAAACATCCTCTCCAAATCCATGTGTTCACACGTTGGGTGACCTGTCCTGAGGTCTACTTGCCTACAATCACAAGGAAGGCACACCAGCATCTTTACTTTCTTAGAAGGTTACAGTTAAGTTGTCACCAAACTCTAACCAACGCCTACGGATGTAGAAGTGTTTGGATAAGTGGATGGATGGAAGGGGTATGGAGGACTATGGTCTAGGTGTGAGCTGATGAGATTAGGTAGTATAAGAGTACAGCAGAGACTATTTGGGCCAAAGGGCAGGTTTCTGTGCTGTAGTGCTCTATGACTTGAGATGTACTATTGCCAGTGTCCTGACTGGTTGCATCACACTCTGGTATGGCAATTCAAATGTACAGGAACACAAGAAACTACAGAGAGTAGTGGACATTGCTCGATACATCATGGGCACATCCCTCCTCCTCATCAGCCGTATCTACAGGAGGTGCTGCCTTACGAAGGCAATGTCCATCATCAACGATGCCCACCATCTGGGCTGTGCCAGATTCTCACAGCTCCCATCAGGCAGGAGGTACAGAAGTCTGAAGTCCCACAACACCAGGTTCAACAACAGCTATTCCCTTCAACCATTTGGTTCTTGAAGCAACCAGCACAACCCTAATCACTACAGGCTAACGACACCTTAGAAGCCACTGTGTCTGAGCACCACCCTACTGACAATAAACATGACTTTGATTCTGACCCTTGGCCCTGGGATCCCATCTTCTGAATATCAGCCCAATATTTCGCAACACACTTTCAGTAATTCCCTACGGATCAAGGATGATTTCTAGGACCAAATCTCATCTCTGCAGTTCTGAAGTTCAACTGGGTTGGAGTTGAAATTGGTCCATTGTTGACACAATGAAACATTAAACACAAGCGGTTCTGCAGATGCAGTTGATGTTTCAGGCCAGCACTCTTCATCCATTCCTGATGATGTGGCTGAGGTGTAGAACCTTGGGGACAGTTGATGAGAAAGTGCAGAGAATGAAGTGTAGGCTTGGAGGGATTAGTGCAATGGTTGGCACAGATTTGCAGGGCTGTGTCAGCACTGACTCGATGGTGTGAGCAGTTGGTGTAATACGTTACAGCACCAGCAATCACCCTTTGGTGTTCAAGTCCTGCTACTCTCTGTAAAACCCTTGTACATTTTCCCCATGATAGCGTGGGCTTCCTCTGGGTGCTCCGGTTTCCATCCACATTCCAAAGACATACAGGTTAGGGTTATTACGTCGTGGACATGCTATTGTTATGTATGCTGTACAAACCAGATGGAAATGGGGTCCAGAGCTACCCCCCCCCCCCCCGGGAACTATGCTGCTAATGAGAGCGAGGTCATAAGCGGTGACTCCAACGGTACAACAGAACAAGAAGACGATGGAAGGTTTTCCTGCTGCAGCTGCTCATCTCTCTCTCTCTCTCTCTCCAACATTGCAACACAACAACTACCTCAGCACAAACTGAACTGAACTTTATATTCTCTTATGACAATTCATTTACCCCTAGACTTTGATAGAGCTTGTTTTCTACTGTTGATTATTATTCCTACACATCTGTTTTTGTTATTGCTAACCTGTTTTATATGTATATTTGCATTTTTGATACTGTATTGTTTAGTTTACTAATAAACACCTTTAGTTTCAGTACCACCAGACTCCAACGTATCATTCCATTTCTGCTGGTCTGTTAACCCAGTTACGGGGTATGTAACACTATGTTGGCACTGGAAGTGTAGTGAAGCTTGTGGGCTGCCCAGTATAATCTTAACTGATTTAATTTGACATAAAGTGATGCATTTCACTTCAATGTTTTGAGTCACATGTGACATATAAAGATAAACTTATAGTTTCTTATTCCAAACACCATCTCATAAGTACTTGACTTTGTGTTATGTTTGTGAGAATATTGTTGGTTAAGAAGTGATTGGGAGATGGTTGCTGAACATTGTAGGCAGGACATCTTGACACCAGAATGTGTGATGACACTTGCCATCTGCCCCCAGCACATCCTTAGATTTTGTTGGTTGTTAACACAAACGATACATTTCCATGTATGTCTCAAAATAATCTGAAATATGAACAAAAGTTCTAAATGAAGGCAGTCATCAAGGCCATTTATACAGAAAGGTGCTGGAAAAAGTCCAGTAACACCATGAAGGACCCTACCCACCCTGCTCATGGTCTGTTTGGCAGGGAGGAGGCTACATAGCACCCACACCAGGACCACCAGACTCAAACACAGTTACTTTCCCCAAGAACAAGGCTGATCAACACCTCCACCCGCTTACCCACCCTGCCACACACCCAATCACCACTACTTCAGCATTTCCTGTCAGTCACCTTATGTACAGACACTCCTGTGCCTGCCATCACTTTATGGACAGACAATCAATCGATGTACAGTATATATGCTATCTTATGTATTTATATTTATTGTATTTTATTATTATTGTGTTCTTTATCTTATTGTGTTTTTATGCTGCATTGGCTCTCTGCTATGCCACAGGGCTGATTTGTTATTCCTCTCAACCCCATTCTCCTTTCACGTAACCCTTACTCATCAGGAATCTATCAACCTCCAGTTTAAATAAACCTAACAACTGGGCCTAATTAGCCATCTGCAGCAATGAATTGCACAGATTCACAAACCCCTGGCTTAAAAATTCCTCATTTCTCTTCTAAAGCAAAATACTTCAATTTTGAGGCTGTACCCTTTGGTCCTAGACTCCTCCACTATGGGAAACATTCTCTCCATGATCACTCCATAAGGCCATATGACATCGGAGCAAAATTAGGCCATTCAGCCTGCTCTGTCATTCCATCACGGCTGATCCCGGTTCCCACTCAATCCCATACACCTGCCTCCTCACCATATCCTTTGATGCCCTGACCGATCAGGAAATGTTCAACTTCCGCCTTAAGTATACTCATGGACTTGGCTTCCACTGCAGTCTATGGCAGAGCATTCCACAGATTCATTACTCTCTGGCTAAAAAGAAATCCCTTCTTACCACTGTTCTAAAGAGTCACTCCTCAATTCTGAGGATGTGCCTCTAGTTCCGGATACTCCCACCATAGGAAACATCCTCTCCACATCCACCCTATCTAGTCCTTTCAACATTCGGTAGGTTTCAATGAGATCCCCACACGTTCTTCTAAGTTTCAGTGAGTACAGGCCCAAAGTTGCCAAATGTGCCTCATGTGTTAACCCCTTCATTCCTGGAATCATCCTTGTGAACCTCCTCTGGACTCTGTCCAATGACAACACACCCTTTCTGAGATCTGGGGTCCGAAACTGTTGACAATACTCCAGTGTGGCTCAACTAGTGTCTTATAAAGCCTCAGCATTATCTCCTTGCTTTTATATTCTATTCCCCTTGAAATAAATGGCAACATTGCACTTGCCTTTTTTACCACAGACTCACCCTGTAAATTAATCTTCTGGGGGTCTTGCACGAGGAATCCTAAGTCCCTCTGAACCTCTGATATTTGAACCTTTTCTCCATTTAGGTAATAGTCCACACTGTTCCTTTTACCAAAATGCATTGTCATACATTTCCCAACACTGTATTCTATCTGCCACATTTTTCCCATTCTTCCAATTTGTCTAAGTCCTGCTGCAATCCCATTGCTTCCTCAGCACTACCTACCCATCCACCTATTTTCGTATCATCGCAAACTTCGCCACAAAGCCATGAATTCCATTAATCTAAATCATTGGCAAACAATGTGAAAAGTAGTGGTCCCAATATTGATCCCTGTGGAACACCACTAGTCACTGGCAGCCAACCAGAAAAGGCCCCCTTTTATTCCCAGTCACTGCCTCCTGCCTGTCAGCCATTCCGCTATCCATGCCAGTGTCTTTCCTGTAATGCCATAGTATTGTATCCTGTTAAGCAGCCTAATCAAACATCTTCTGAAAATCCAAGTAAATTACATCCACTGCCTCTCCTTTGTCTCACTCTGCTTGTTACTTCCTCAAAGAACTCTAACAGATTTGTCAGACAAGATTTCCCTTTACACAAACCATGCTGACTTTGACTTATTTTATCATTAGTCTCCAAGTATGCTGAAACCTCATCCTTAATAACAGACTCCAACACTTTCCCAACCACTGAGGTTAGGCTAACTGGACTATCATTTCTGTTCTTTTGCCTCCTCCCTCTTAAAGAGTGGGGTGACATTTGCAATTTTCCAGTCCTCCGAAACCATGCCAGGATCAAGTAATTCTTGAAAGATCACGAATAATGCATCCGTTATCTCTTCAACAAACTCTCTCAGAAATCTGGGATGTCGTCCGTCTGGTCCAGGTGACTTACCCACCTTAGGACCTTTCAGTTTACTGAACACTTTTTCCTCACCCCGGCTCCCTGACACTCACGGACCTCTGGCACACTGCTAGTGTCTTCCACAGTGAAGACACACGACAAGTAACCATTAAATTCATCTGCCATTTTTTTGTCCCCCATTACTACTGACCAGTGTCATTTTCCACTGGTCCAGTATCAACTCTCACCTCCTTTTTACTCTTTATATACTGTATCTGAAAAAAACTTTTTGGTATCTTGCTTTATATTAATGGTTAGTCTGCCCTCATATTTCATCTTTTCCCTTTTAGCTTTTTTAGTTGCCTTTTGTTGGATTTTAAAAGCTTCCCACTCATACAACTTCCCACTCACTTTTGCTGTCTGTAAGTGCCCTTTCCTTGGCTTTTATGCAGTCCTTAAATTCCTTTGTCAGCCACAGTTGGCTATGCCTGCTATTTGAGAACTTCTTCTGTGGGACATATCTATCCTGCGCTTTGTGAACTATTTCCAGGAACTTCAGCCATCTCTTCTCTGCTGTCATCCCCGCCAGACTCTATCTTGGTCTTTCAATATTTGCTAGGATTCAGTGAGATCCAAACAAGCTGGTACAGAAACAGCACTGCAGTGGACAGAAGGCTCTACAGCAGGTTGTCA
The DNA here is from genome assembly GCF_048418815.1 of Hemitrygon akajei. Lineage (NCBI taxonomy): Eukaryota > Metazoa > Chordata > Chondrichthyes > Myliobatiformes > Dasyatidae > Hemitrygon > Hemitrygon akajei. The sequence continues at coordinate 4,975,825 of NC_133135.1, read as the reverse complement.
AAAAACCAATGCACCACTGGCACTAGCCTTCCCTTCTTTATCTTATTGTAAATTTTTTTGTTGTGCAGTAGACCTGGAGTTAACAACTATTTTGTTCTCCTTAGCACTTGTGTACTGGAAATGACTGAACAATCTTGAGCTCTCATTTCCTGGCTTCCAGTGCAGAGCTCAGTAAATGGGTCTCCATGGTGCTGTGATGACACTCATGAGTCTAAACAAATTTCTTTTAAATACAGACATTGAAAACTACAGACACTAGAAGTCCAGAGTAAAACACACAAACTGCTGGGGACTGTACTGTAGCGGTTAGTGTAATGTTTTACATTGACAGTGACCGGGGTTCAAATCCCACCATTGTCTGTAAGGAGTTTGTATGTTCTCCCAGTGACCCTGTGGGTTTCCACCCGCATTCCAAAGACATATGGATTAACAGGTTAATGGGTGCAATTGCGCAGAGAGGACTCGTTGGACTAGGAGGGCCTGTTCTCTAAATACATACAAACGTTTGTAAATAAACACGACAGGTCAGGCAGCACCTATAGAGAGGAATACATCGTCGGTGTTTCAGGCCAAGACCCTTCATCAGGACAGACACCAGGTTCAAGAACAGCTTCTTCAACTTTTCAGTTCTTGGACCAGCTGGCAAAACCCTATTCATTACCTCAGCATAGTAACACTATGAGCACTTTGATCACTCTATTCAAATGAATTTTTTTAAAATTCTGATTATATTACTTTAAGAACTGTGTACAATTTATGTAATGTGTGATTCTCTGTGCCTGTGATGCTGCTGCAACTAAGTTCTTCATCCAGTCCTGACGAAGGGTCTCGGGCAGAAACGTCGACTTTTTATTCCTCTCCATAATTGCTGATTTCCTTCAGCATTTTATATATTTTTATTATTTACTTAGCAATACCGCGTGGAACAGGCCCTTCGAGCTGTGCCAGCCAGCAACTCCCAATTTAACCGTAACCTAATCACAGGACAATTTACAATGACCAATTCATCTACCTGGTAGGTCTTTGGGCCGTAGGAGGAAACTGGAGCATCCGAGGAAAACCCACACATTCCACAGGGATGATGCATAAACTCCTTCCAGAGGGCGCCAGGATTGAACTCTGAACTCCAGCATCCTGAACTGTAATAGCGTTGTGCTAACCGCTATGCTACTGTGGTACCCACGCAATCATCTTGAGTGTGTTGACTGATAAATTGTTTGTGGATTGCCTGGTTCCAGCCCCACCACCAGCTGTACAAAACATGCACAGTAACATTCATGGGTGTTGATCATCAATATTTAATACATAATAATAAGCTGCAACCAATAGCAAGCAATCGGTTTGATTTGATTCCTTCCATTAGCCAAGCATCGCAGTCTCTCTACAGTTACTATGTGTATTGTACCAATCTGCCCACCATAATTACTCATTTATATAAATAATGTTTGCAATGGAAGGAAAACGGATGTAATGCAGACAAACGGGATTAGTGTAGATGATATAAAAAGGGTCAGTATGGACATTGTGGCCCAAAAGGCCTCTTCCTGTGCTGTAAGCCCCTGACTCCATGAGCCTTAATAACCAAATAACTATATTTAACACAGACATTACTGAATGTAGCCAGTACATATATTTCAAAATAAAAACAATATCAAAGTCGTCATGAAATGATTAGCACCTTATTAACAAAAGCACGTTTTTTCTTCTTCTTAAGCCCATCACCCCCACTGGGGCATTGGCCACCGAGAGCAGCTTGCCAGAGTCCTCTGTCCTGGGTCAGTCTTTCAATTCATTCCCAGGTACAGCCCACCTTCGAAGCGAAGATCCTTCCTCTCCCGGGGATGAGGCCTTTGGAGTTCTGTTGGCATTTCTGTAGCTCTGGGCTTTTATGTTAAGGGGTTTCCAACACCACGCCCAACCCTCCTCCTTTCGCAGCCAGGCTTGGGATCCATGCACGTCAGGCATCCAGAAGCAGTGAGACAGGAGTGAACCTGTCTAATTCCTTCTGCTCCACACAATCACCTATGTGGCTGGGGAGGTTTGAGTGGGGGGGAAAGGGGAACACTTTGGGATTTTCACTGTGCGACCACCATCTGGGTCTCGATGCCGAATTTCAGCCGCAGTTCACCTTGCCCAATGAGTGGGGCCCCCGCTAGTGGAGGTTCAGCGTAACAGTTGGAAGAGAGTGGCCCTAGTGTGCCCCCAGTTGTCTTCAACCCAGGAGTTCCTGGTGCCTGCTGTCCACCTGTCTAATGATGTTCTCACTGGCTGGGGCAAGGAGGAGCAGGAGCTGAGTAGAACGAGGATCAGTGGTGGAAAGGGTGAGCAGCTTCAAGTCCTTGGGGTCAACCTCTCTGATGATCTATCTGTGGCCCACCATATTGATGAAATCAAGGAGAAGGCATCTAATTGGCTATTAACAGTTTGAGGACGTTTGGATGCTACCCAAGACTCTAGCAAATTTCTACGGATGACTGGTTATATCAACGTCTGGTATGGAGTTTCTAAGCGGAGGATTGAAATCTCAGCCAATTCCATCACAGGCACAACCCTCCCCACAATCAAGGCTGGCCTCAAAAAACAATGTCTCAAGAAGTTGGCATGCATTTTTAAGGACCCCCATCACCCAGGGCATGCCCTCTTCTCATTGTTAGTTTCAAGGAGGAGGTACAGGAGCCTGAAGATCCACACTCAACATTTCAGAAACTGCTTCTTCCTCTCATGAACTGATGAACACTACCTCACTATTTTGCTCTCTTTTGCACTGTTTATTCTTACATTAGTATTGTAATTCATAGTGATTTGTATGTATTACACTGTACCACTGCTGCAAAGCAGCAAATTTTGTGACATGTCAGTGACAATAAACCTGATTCTGATTCTGAGCTTGGTGGAATGGAGAATCCAATAAGGGGTGAAGACCAGTACGTCCTCCACAGGAGACTTTGAGATCTGAAATGCAGTTCATATGTTGTTCACTTGCCTTTTGACACCAATGGATCCCATCAAATATATAGGGACAGAACTAAGCCATTCGGCCCATCGAGTCTGCTCTGCCACTCAGACACAGCTCCATTTCCCTGCCAGTTCCCTTTCACCCTTAACCCCCTTACTGAGTGTGAGGAAAATGGAGGGATATGAACATTGTGTAGGCAGAAGAGATTAGTTTAGTTGGCCATTTAATTACTAATTTAATTGCTTCAGCACAGCATTGTGGGCTGAAGGGCCTGTTCCTGTGCTGTACTGTTCTGTACATGTACATATTTTGATAACACATATACTTTGAACTTTGAATGTTCTGGGCTTTTCCTGTGCATATGATAGGTTAATGGGTCATTGGAGATGGATAATGGAATTGATGAGAATATTTTACAGAAAGTATTAGTGGGAGGGATGGGATTGTACAGACTTGATGAGCCAAGTGGTTCCCTTTCATTTGGTTAGGAAATGCTTGCTGCCACATTTCCCACTGATCCAAGAACCAAGCAATCTCTATTCCAGATGTAACCAATGACTTGGTCTCCACTGCTGCCTGCAGCGATGAATTTTATCCTCTGGCTTTTCCATCTTCACACCAAACAGTCATGTAATGCAGGACTCCCAGATCGATGGGCTGTGCCCTGGGATGTACACTGATCACCAACTGAGAGAAAGATCCTAGTGAGGGACACTTGCCTATTGGTTGATTAGGAAATGGATGCTACAGCATTCCCCCAGGTGGTGGGCAGGAGACATTCCAGGACAGTCACCCATCGGAATACCAGACGGAAACTGCTTGGGTTGGACTGTTCAAGAAGTAATGAATCTACATGGTGTTCCTGCACCCTGGTTCCTGTCAAAAGTCAATGGGAAAGGGGCAGGGGGTGAGACGCACTCAACGTAAGGCAAACAGAAACCCAGCGACCTGTGCCATTCCAGTCTGTGACTCACTGGAGGTGGTGGGCTCTTGCAGAAGTGTTATGTGAAGAGAAGAGGTTCTAGGACGGCTCCCACCCCCCACCCACCAGTGGTGGTCACAGTTGTCATTGTGACACCATTGTTGTGAGCATTTATGGACCAACACCCTTCTGTTGAGGTGTTTGCTTGCAGTGAGCATACAGATGCAACATCACGATCCAGGTATTTCTAGGAGTCCCCACTGCCTTTAGTCTGGGGGAAGAATTGGCAAGGAGCACAAACACACTGTTTCCTGGCTTGCATTTAATGTTGCTAGCAACGACGGGCTTCCTGGGCCATCGATGCAGTATTCCTGAGATTTTAGTAAAAGGACCGTGACTTTTCTTAAAGAAGGAAAGTGTTCTGGCATTTTTCACAGTCATCAGAGGTAATTCCTTCAAAACTTTTCGCTAATTTTCTTGCAGAGTTCTTTGGGAGGGCCCTCAGCTTTTGGCCTCTTACAGAAAGCAGACAGGGCCAATTTCTACACGGTACTGCTTTTTCATCTTCAGGACAGGGAGATGCTGAATTTCAACGATGGGGAGCTGGCTCACAGCTTGACTGTGGAATACAAACTGTGTCCGCTGCCATTTTCCATCCTGAATCTGCCGTCAAAGAAAAACAGAATCACTTTATTGCTCAGTCCCTTGCTCCTACATGCACTCAGAGGCCACTATAGGTACACTGTTCATTAATGCAACTATCTAATCTGCCAATCATGTGGCAGCAACTTAATGTATAAAAGCATGCAGACATGGTCAAAAGGTTCATTTGTTGTTCAGACCAAACATCAGAATGGGGAAGAAATGTGATCTAAGTGACTTTGACCGTGGAATGATAGTTGGTGTCAGATGGGGTGGTTTGAGTATCTCAGAAACTGCTGATCTCCTGGGATTTTCACACACAACAGTCTCTAGAGTTTATAGAGAATGGTGCAAAAAACAAACAAAAAAAATCCAGTGTGCGGCTGTTCTGTGAGGTGAAAGTGCCTTGTTAACGAGAGAGGTCAGAGGAGAATAGTCAGACTGGTTCAAGCTGACCGGAAGGCTTGAATAACCATGTGTTACAACAATGATGGGAGCGCAGCACTCTGAACACACATCATGAAGCTTGAAGCGGATGGGCTACAGTGGCAGAATATCATGAACATACTCCCACTGACCACATCATTAGATACATCCCGTGGACAACAGATAGTGGACAGCCAGCAGCTTCTTCCCAGGGTGGAAGTGGCTAATACAAGGGGGCATAATTTTAAGGTGATTAGAGAAAAATATAGGGGAGATATCAGAGGCAGGATTTTTACACAGAGAGGGATGGTTTTTCGGAACACCCTGCCAGTGGTGGTGGTAAAGGCAGATACATTAGGGGCATTTAAGAGACTCTTAGATAGGCAAATGGATGATAGAACAATGGAGGCTATGTGGGAGGGAAGGGTTAGATTGATCTTGGAGTAGGCTAAAGGGCCAAAGGGTCTGTACTGAGCTGTAATGTTCTATGTGTTATTATGGCAAATGTTGCTTCAATCAGCTTTGTTAATGGCTCCAACCTTGGGGATGGAATTGCAAACTGTGATTATATACGTGCATGTGAGTGCAGGTATGTGGGTTTGTATGCATGAGTGAGTGTGTGTGTGGGCTGAAGGACCTGTTTCTGTGCTGTAGTGTTCTATGACTATTATTTAGAGAACTCAATCATGTTGCCTGAGTTGGTTGTTAATTACAGAAGTTTTGGAATTTACCTTACATCCGTCCCTCGTAACCTTGGGCTGAAACAGTGCCCCTGCTTTAAACATCTGTCCGTTCCATCCCCTGAACTGCATGGAACTGGCGTAGGGATCCTTGCTGGAGATGTTCTTCCAGACCGGGTGGTTGAGGCAATGGATCGTGATGGTCTGTACAGCTTCTGAGCTCAGCAAGTGCAGAAAATTCATTTGCACCATCCCAACCCCAAAATCCAACTGCAAAACACCATGAAATGCCAGAATACAGTGAATGAAATTCAAAGCTGGTTTAATTAATCGATTAATTAGTTTATTTAGAGATACGGGACAGAATAGACCTTTCTGGCTCAGTAACCACCTATTTAACACTAGTCTAATCACAGGACAATTTACAATGATCAATTAACCTACGAACTGGTACACCTTTGCACTGTGGGAGGAAACTGGAAACCCACGTGCGCACAGGTAGGAACATACAAACTTGCTTACAGAGGACTTGGAATTGAACTCTGAACTCTGATGCCTTGAGCTGTAATAGTGTTGCCATAACTGCTACACTACTATGGCACCCCAGAAGAATAGGGATGCTGCAGTACTCCTTAACAGAAGTGCTGGTTGAGAATGGCTCACCAGAAATTCTCCTGAGAGCAGACGGGTCGATTGATGGTGAGGGCTGATCTAATGGAGATTATATTCATAAAGCCAGACCCCACCCAGTCCGGACATTCTCTCTTCTCCCCTCTCCCATCGTGGCTGGATATGAAACTTGTGACCACAAGAAACTGCAGAGAGTTGTGGTAGAGCTCAGCACATCACAGAAGCCAGCCTCCCCTCCAGGGACTCTGTCTACACTTCTCACTGCCTCAGTAAAGCAGCCAGCATAATCAAAAACCATTCTGACTTCTCCCCTCTCTCATTAGACTGAAGACACAAAAACCTGAAAGCACATACCACCACCCTAATGGGGCTGTATTACAGACCATCCAGCAGCCCAAAGGATTTAGTGAAACAAATTTGGAGAGAGATCGCAGACTGTTGCAAGAAACATAAGGTTGTTATAGAAGGTGATTTTAACTTTCCTCATATTGACTGGGAATCCCATACTGTAGAAGGACTAGATGGGATAGAGTTTGTCAAACGTGTTCAGGAAGGTTTCCTTCATCAGTACGTAGAAGTCCCATTGACAGAGCGTGCAATACTGGATCTGCTATTAGGGAATGAGACAGGGCAGGTGACAAAAGTTTGTGTAGGGGAAACTTTGCATCCAGTGATCACAATGCTATTCACTTCAAAGTAAACATGCAAAAAGATAGGTCTAGTCTGTGAGTTAAGATTCTAAATTGGAGAAAGGCCGGTCTTGATGGTATCAGAATTGATCTGGCAAGTGTGGATTGGGACAGGCTGTTTTCTGGCATTGTGTACTTGGTAAGTGGGAGGCCTTCAGAAATGAAACTTTGAGAGTACAAAGTTTGTATGTGCCTGTAAGATAATAAGTAAAGTATCAGTAAAGATAATAAGCAAAGTAAAGTAAGTAAAGATAATAAGTGTAGGGAACCCTGGTTTTCAGGAGATATTGAGGTTCTGGTTAAGAGAAGAAAAGGAGGTGCATAGCAGGTATAGGCAGGTAGGAACAAGGGATTCTACCAATACGTTAGGATCAAAATGATTGCAAGGAGCAAAACTGGTCCTCTGGAAGACCAGAATGGTAATCCATGTGTGGAGCCAAACAGATACGGGAGATCTTAAATATATTCTTTGCATCTTTACTCAGGAGGTGGACACAGAGTCTATAGAAGTTAGGCAAAGCAGAATCAATTTTATAGACCCTGTGCAGTTTACAGAGGAGGAGGTGTTAGCTATCCTGAGGCAAGTCAGTGTGGATAAATCCCCAGGGTCTGACAAAGATGTTCCCTCGGACCTACAGGAGGCAAGTGCAGAGATTGCCAGGGCCCTAGCAGAGATATTTAAATCACCCTTAACAACAGGAGAGGTACAAGAGGAATGGAGATTAGTCAATGTTGTTCCGCTATTTAAAAAAGGATTTAAACATAAACCAGATAATTATAGGCTGGTGAGTCTGACATCAGTTGTGGGAAAGTTATTAGAAGGTATTCTAAGGGACTGGATATATAAGTATTTGGATAGGCATGGACTGATCAAGGAGATTCAGCGTGGCTTCACTGCGTGGTAGGTCATGTCTAATTAATCTTCTAGAGTTTTTCAAGGAAGTTAGCAGGAAGCTGATTAAGGCAAGGCAGTGTATATCGTCCACATGGACTACAAGGCATTTGACAAGGACCAGCATGGGAGTTCAGTCAAGAAGGTTCAGTCTCTTGGCATTCAGGATGAGGTAGAAAAATTGGATTAGACATTGGCTTTGTGGGAGAAGCCAGGGAGAGATAGTGCAAGGCACATATAGCACATATAAAACAGCAGTATGTCACACAAAGAAAACCACACTCATCACATGTATATTGAAACATACAGTGAAAAGCGTGGTTTGCATTAACAATCAACACACCCAAAGATGTGCTGGGGGCAGCCCACAAGTGTCACCACACATTCTGACACCAATATAACAGAACAACACAGAATTGACCTCACAATCTGTCTCATTATGGCCCTGAAAGCATATACTACCAGGCTCAAGCACAGCTTCTATCCTGCAATTACAAACTTGTTGATTGGTCCCCTAGCATGATAAAATGGAGTCTTGATCTCACAGTTTACCCTGTTGTGATCTTGTACCTTACTGTCTACCTGCACTGCACTTTCCCAAAGAGGAAGAGGTATTCTAAAGGAAAGATGACACAACTGTGGAATATGAAAGTAAGCTAGCTGATAATATTAAAGAAAGCTTCTTCAGTTACATAAAATGTAAAAGAGAGCTTGAGTGGATGTTGGACTGCTGGAAAATGATGCTGGAGAGGTAGTAATGGGGGGGGGGGGGCAAGGAAATGGTGGATGAACTCAATAAGTATTTTGCCTCAGTTTCACAGTGGAAGACACTAGCAAATTGGTGGAAGTTCCAGGAGTCAGGGGTCATGAAGTGGCTGAAGTTACCGTAACCAGAGAGAAGGTTTTTGGAAAACTGAAAAGTCTGGGGGTAGATAAGTCACCTGGACCAGATGGTGTACACCCCAAGGTTCTGAAAGAAGTGGCTGAAAAGATTGTGGAGGCACTAGAAATGATCTTTCAAAAATCACTTGATTGTGGAATGGTTCCGGAAGACTGGAAAGTTTGCTCGGAGAAGAATGTCCCCAGCCTCCCCACAAACCTGGAGTCTCTTTGTTACCTCCGATTTACTGAGTGGCTGTAAACAGGTTTGTCCGCCTGCGCTGAAATTGCAGAACACTTCGATGGAATCCGATGGGCAGCCCAGGTTGGGATCGATCCAATACTTGTCTGCCGGGATTGAAAAGAATCTATGTCAGCAAATCACAAATGCGAGAGATTTTGAAGATATAACCATATAAACCATATAACAATTACAGCACGGAAACAGGCCATCTCAGCCCTTCTAGTCCGTGCCGAACGCTTACTCTCGCCTAGTTCCACTGACCCACACTCAGCCCATAACCCTCCATTTCTTTCCTGGCCATATACCTATCCAATTTTGTTATAGGCAGCACTGAATCATGGCTGAACGGAGGTTATAGCTGGGAGCATAATGTCCAAAGATCCACATTGTATCGAAGGGATGAGCACCAAAGCAGAAGGGGTGGCTTTGCTCTGTTGGTAAGAAATACATTCAAATCATTAGAAAAAGGTGACATAGGGTCGGGAGGTGTTGAATTGTAGTTGATAGAGCTAAGGAACTCCATGGGTAAAAATACCCTGATGTGAGTTACACGCAGAACCTCAAACAGTAGTAAGGATGTGGTCTACAAATTACAATGGGAGACAGAAAATGCATGCCAAATGGGCAATGTTACAACAGTCATGGGGGATTTTGGAAAAATCCGGTTGGTGCTGTATCCCGAGAGGGGGGGTTTCTAGAGTGCCTATGAGATAACCTTTTAGAGCAGCTCATGGTTGAGCTCAGCAGGGGATCAACTATTCTGGATTGGATGTTGTACAATGAAGCAGATGTGATTAGAGAGCCTCAGGTAAAAGAACCTTAGGGGCTAATGATCATAATGTGATCGAATTCAACCTGAAGTTTGAAAAGGAGAAGCTAAAGTCAGATGTATGACTATTAACAGTGAAGTAAAGAGAATTACAGAAGCACGACAGAGGAGTTGGCCAGAATTGATTGGAAAAGAACACAGGCAGGGAAGATGGCAGAGCAGCAATGGTTGGAATTTCTGGAAGCAATTTGGAAGGCATAGGATACATACAACCCAAAGAGGAAGAGGTATTCTTTAGGCAGGGCGTCACAACCATGGCTAACAAGACAAGTCATAGCCAATGTAAAAGCCAAAGCAAGGGCATACAATATAGTAAAAATAAGTGGGAAGTTAGAGGATTGGGAAGTTTTTGAAAACCAACAGAAGGTATCTATAAAAGATATTAAGAAGGTAATGATGGAATATGAAAGTCAGTTAGCCAATAATACTAAAGAGGATACCAGAAGTTTCTTCAGATACGTGAAGTATAAAAGAGAGGTGAGAGTGGATATCAGACCACTGGAAAACAATGTTGGAGAGGTAGTGATGGGGGACAAGGAAACGACAGATGAACTGAGTAAGTATTTTACATTGGTCTTCTCTGTGGAAGACACCAGCAGTATGCTGGAAGTTCGAGAGTGTCAGTGGTCAGAAGTGTGTGAAGTTGCCATTACCAGGGAGAAGGTTCTTCGGAAACTGGAAGGTCTGAAGGCAGATAAGTCACCTGGACCAGATGATGTACACCCCAGGGTTCTGAAAGAGGTGGCTGAAGAGATTCTGGAGGCATTAGTAATGATCTTTCAAGAGTCACTAGGTTCTGGAAGAGTAAAAAAATTGTAAATGTCACTCCACTCTTTAAGAAGGGAGAGAGGCAGAAGAAAGGAAATTATAGGCCAGTTAGTCTGATCTCAGTGGTTGGGAAGATGTTGAAGTCGATTGTTAAGGATTTGGTTTCATGGTACTTGGAGGCACATGATAAAATAGGCCATAGCATGGTTTCCTCAAGGGAAAATCTTGCATGGTTAATCTGTTGGAATTCTTTGAAGAAATAACAAGCAGGATAGACAAAGGAGAATTGGGGGATGTTGTGTACTTGTATTTTCAGAAGGCCTTTGATAAGGTGCCACAGACGAAGCTGCTTAATATTTTTGCCTGCATGGTTCATACAATCCAAAAGCTATTTTGATCTTGATCCTGGCAGTGCTTAGGGCTTCCTTCATCATGCCAGTAGCTTCCTCTCGGTTTTCACAACTGTCAGCCATGTAAATCCCGGGTGGATACTCAGGAATACCATCACACACAGATTTAAGATTCTTCATTGCTGTTTCTGACCATTCAGGGTTATTAGCCTTGAGCTGAACCCTCAAACCTGGAGGACCAAGCCTGGCCTCCACCCTTTGACATGTTTGAAATGGGTGACCCTACAAAGAGTCAAAGCACAAGGCCCTGACTCCAGCCAACATAGCTCCCTAGGCCATTGAGGCACGCAAGCCGCCAAACCCTCTGACAAGGTTATGGTCTTCTTGGAGATGGGAAGTATGGTAGAAAGCTGAAAAGCAGGACTTCCAGGATTGTAATCTCTGGATTACTGCCCGTGCCATGAGACACTGAGGGTAAGAATAGAATGATTTGGCAGATGAATGCATGGCTAAGGAATTGGTGCAGGGGCAAATCTTCAGACTTCTGGATCACTGGGATCTCTTCCGGGAAAGGTATGAACTGTACAAAAGGGACCTGAGGGAATCAATATCCTTGCAGCCAGGTTTGCTAGAACAGTTGGGGAGGGTTTAAATTAATTTGGCAGGAGAATGGGAACTAAAGTGATTAGGCTGAGGATGGATCAGTAACAAGCAAAGGCAGTGTGTAGTGAGACTGTCAGGAAGGACAGGCAGATGATAGGACAAAGTTGGAGTCAGTGGGATGAGTTGCAGTGTAACATGGGAACAAAATTGAAAAGGATAATGAATACAGAACTGAATGTGTTTTACTTGAATGCCGCAGTATATGGAATAAAATGGTCTTTTAGCGCAGTTAGGAATTGGCAGGTATGATATGTGGGCATCGGTGAGTCATGGCTGAAAGAAGATTATAGTTGGGAGCTCAAAATTCAAGGAAACACATTGAATGAAAAAGCCGGGCAGGTAGGCAGAGAAGGTGGGGCGACTCGGTAAAAAATGAAATCAAATCCTTAAAAAGAGGTGACATACAATCAGAAGATGTAGAATCCTTGTAGGTAGAGTTCAGAAACTGCAAGGGTAAAACGACCCTGATGGGAGTTATATACATCTGAACAGTAGCAAGGATCCAAGCTACAATTTACATTGGGAGACAGAAAATGCACGTCAAAAGATAAATGGGGGGGGGGGGGGATATTGTATTTCAATATGCAGGTAGTTTGGGAAAATCAAGGTGGTGCAGGATCCCAGCAGAGAGAATTTGTAGAATGCCAATGAAATGTTTTTTTAGGACAGCTTGTGATTGAGCCTGCTAGGGAATCAGCTATTTAAGATTGGGTGTTGGATAATGAACCAGATTTGATTAGGGAGCTTAAGGTAAAGGAACCATTAGGAGCCGTTGATCATAATTTGATAGAATTCACCCTGCAATTTGAGAGAGAAGCTAAAGTGAAATGTATCAGTATTATACTGGAATAAAGGGAATTACAGAGGCAGGAGAGAGGAGCTGGCCAAAGTTAATTGGAAGAGGTCACTTGAAGGGAAGATGGCAGAGCAGCAATAGCTGGAGTTTCTGGGAGCAATTTGGAAGACACAGGATAGATACATCTCAAGGAAGTATTCTAAAGGGAGGATGACACAACCGTGGCTGACAAGGAAATCAAAGCCAACATAAAAACAACAGAGAGGCCATATAATAGAGCAAAAACCAGTGGGAATTTAAATTGGGAAGCTTTTAAAAACCAACAGAAGACAACTAAAATATGAAGGTAAGCGACCCATGTTATGAATGTGCCATAGCTCGGAGGGGCCGAAGGGTGCGGGGTAGCTCCCTCCTTTGTGAGAATCGCAAGATCACTATTAAGTCAGTTCAGGGGACACAGGAAATGAGAGAAAGACATGCAGAATCCACAAAAGGGTTGGAATATGTCCTGGCCTCCGAAATGGCCTCCTGGCCATTGATACCGGCTATTGTCTCTTGGAGACGGACTTGTGTATTGCATCCTGCACGATGCATCGAAGCACCCCCCCCAGGCAATGAACCGAGGGGGAGGTTGGTGGAGGGATTGCATCATCCTAACCTGATCGACATCTGCGACCCTGTGAGTCAGGATAAAAAGAGGGTCTGTGGGAACAGCCCCTCAGACGGACCAGAAGAAACGCCAGCGATCCCGTAATAGCAAAAACCAGTGGAAGGTCACGTGCGTCCATTTCCATTTGCCCCGGAATCGGTGGCCTTTACCACGGAAGAATGGTTTTTAGCTAACAACAGGGAAATCAACTCCCAACGACTCTCGAAGAATTGACATCATAAAAGGAATGGGCAAGTTTAACCCGTCTTTCTCTCCAACCAAAGGCTGCAGCCTACAGCTTGACTGAACTAAAGTGACTTTTAAATTTCCATCAGACAATACATTATCCCCTAGACAACGATAGAGCTATTTCTTATTATTATTAGACCCGCGCTTTTAGATTTAGTATTGACAACGTATATTATCTGTGTGTTTGCATTGATATTATTTTTGTATATTTCTATCAATAAATACTGTTAAAAATAGTACCATCAGACTTCAACGGACCTCTCTATCTTTGCTGGTAAGTGACCCAGTTACGGGGTACGTAACACCCAATAATATCAAAGAGGATACCAATAGTTTCTTTCAGATATATAAGGAGAAGAGAAGTGAGAGTAGATACTGGACCACTGGAAAATAATGCTGGATAGGTAGCAATGGGGAACAAGGAAAAAGCGGATGAACAGAATAAGTATTTTGCATGACTTCACTGTGGAAGACACTAGTAGTATGCCAGCAGTTCAAATGAGTGTTGGGGGCAGAAGTGAGTGCAATTGCTGTTACTAGGGAGAAGGTGCTTGGGAAGCTGAAAGGTCTGAAGGTAGATAAGTCCCCTGGACCAGATGGACTACACCCCAGAATCCTGAAGGAGGTAGCTGATGAGATTATGAAGACACTAATAATGATCTTTCAAGAATCACTGAATTCTGGCATGCTTCTGGCAAAATGGAAAATTGCAAGTGTCACTCCACTCTTCAAGAAGGGAACTATAGGCCAGTTAGCCTGACTTTAGTAGTTGGGGAGAATGTTGGAGTCAATTGTTAAGGATGAGATCTCAAGAGGACCATGATTAAATAGCCATAGCTAGCGTGGTTTCCTCAAAGGAAAATCTTGCCTGACAAATCTATTGGGGTTCTTTGAGGAAATAACAAGCAGGATAGACAAAGGAGAACCTGTGTACTTGGATTTTCGGAAGGCCTTGTGACAAGGTACCACGCATGAGGCTGCTTACCAAACTAGGAGCCATGGTATTACAGGAAAGATACTAGCCTGGATAGAACATTGGCTGGTTGACAGGAGGCAAACAGTGGGAATAAAGGGAAGCTTTTCTGATTGGCTGCTGATGACTGATGGTATTCTGCAGGAGTGGATGTTGGGAGTGCTTCTTTGTATGTTGCATGTCAATGATTTGGTTGATGTATTTGTGGCTATTTGCAGACAGCTGGAGGGACACAACCTACCCCATTATGACCTTGCGCCTTACTGGCTACCCACACTGTACTTTTTCTGTGACTGCAACAACTTTTTCTGCATTCTGTTGTAGCTTTTCCTAACGTATGACTTCAATGCATTGATGGATGAAATAATCAGTATGAATGGCATGTGAAACATGGGCTTTTCACTATAAACAAGGGATTCTGCAGATGCTGGAGATCCACAGTAACATACACAAAATGCTGGAGGAACTTAGCAGGTCATGCATGATCTTCAGACGGGAATAAACAGTCCATGTTTTGGGCTGGGACTATACCTTCTCATTACATCTTAGTTCATGTGACTTTTATAAACCAATTTACCAGTTTGGCTCCAAAACACCACCATCATATCTGCCTCCAGCATCACCCCTGGCAGAGAATTCTAGGCACTCACCACTCTCTGTTTAAAGCACTTGCCTTTCAGACAACATCCTGATGAGTCTCTTGCGCACTCTGTCAAATGCAATCACATTGTTCCCATAACGGTGGCAACCAGACAACATTCTGCATAGGCTACTGACGGCTGGAAAGGCATCTGGCAAGAGGAGGATGTACCTACCGTTGTGTAACTTATGGTCGCAATGGAGCAAATCTTGGCACATTCGAGCTGGGTGTTCCCTGCTTCCCAAGGGGTTCTTGAGACTGTGCATCAGACTGTTGAGATCGTGAAGTGTTTTGAATATCTCTATGCCATGCTCTAGGAAGGCAGTTTCAGTATTCTGATAGTTCTGCAGAAAATGTGAATCGAAGTGTTAAAAGAGGCAGACAAAAACCTGTTAGAGAGTCATTCAGTGCAGTGGCTGGCCCTTCAGCCAACCAATTCAAGTTCAATTGTCATTCAAACGTACATAAACACCCATGAATACAGCCAAATGAAACACAAAAATACAACTGCAGATGCTGTGGATCAAACGATCCACAAGCAAAGCTTGATCCACAGCCAAATGAAACAGTGTTCATCTGGGGCTAAGGTGCGAAACACATTACCACCAGTCACACAGAGAACAAGGCACGGATAACACATACAGTAATTACAATATCAGTCCAGGCCCCTCGGCCCATGATGTTGTGACAATCTTTTGACCTACTGTAAGATCAATCTAACCCTTCCCTTCTACATAACCCTCCATTTTTCTATCATTCATGTGCCTATCCAAGCATCTCTTAAACGACCCTAATGTATCTACATGTCTCTACCAGCACCCCTTGGCAGCGCATTGCATTCACCCACCACACTCTGTGTCTACGTAATGGGAATCTATCCGGCTGTTAAGATACTGTTGAAATAACCTCTCATTTACTGAAAGATGAACTTTTATTCTCCTAGTCTACCTTGTTATGACCCTTGAACTTTATTTGCCTGCCTCCACTTCCTCTGTAACTGCAGCACTCTATTCTGTACTCTGTGTTCTTCTTACTGCCCCAGTGAACGATCTTTATGGATGACATACAGACAAAAGCATTTCACTGTATCTCACCTAAATAGACAATTATAAACCAATTAGCAATACCTCAAACTGGAGGGCTTCATTGTTTGCAATCAGGGCTTGAATTGCTGCATTAATGTCCACATGCCTCTACAGAATGAAGAACAAATATCAGTGAAGAGTATCTTTTCTCATCGACAAGAGTATGGTATTGTCGAGTGGTACATTCCCCATCTCTCTCAGTACGGGGAGGTAGAGCTACTCCTGCAGATCCCAGATGTGCAGCATACTCCCAGATCTTAAGTTCTTTATCATCAACATATTTATTTTCATTTAAAATTTTTTATTGAGAATAGGTCCTTCAAACAATGCCACCTGGTAACCCCCAATTAAATCCTAGCCTTATCACATGACAATTTACAACGACCAATTAACCTACCAACCGTTGTGTCTTTGGACTGTGGGAGGGAACTGGAGCACCCATGTGGTCAAGGGGAGAGCGTACAAACTCTTTAGATAGATAGATAGATAGATAGATACTTTATTCATCCCCATGGGGAAATTCAACATTTTTTTCCAATGTCCCATACACTTGTTGTAGCAAAACTAATTACATACAATACTTAACTCAGTAAAAATATGATAT
This sequence comes from Hemitrygon akajei, assembly GCF_048418815.1. Lineage (NCBI taxonomy): Eukaryota > Metazoa > Chordata > Chondrichthyes > Myliobatiformes > Dasyatidae > Hemitrygon > Hemitrygon akajei. The sequence continues at coordinate 4,959,259 of NC_133135.1, read as the reverse complement.
GCCTCTAAATCACTCTCTCAAAAAGCATTAATAATAGCTTTTAAAAAGTTCTTAAGTAGTTTACTTAAATACATTAAATACAATCAACCCCGGCACTTTAACATATCTTACTCCTGGCGGTTGAATTGTAAAGCCTAATGGCATTGGGGAGTATTGACCTCTTCATCCTGTCTGAGGAGCATTGCATCGATAGCAACCTGTCGCTGAAACTGCTTCTCTGTCTCTGGATGGTGCTATGTAGAGGATGTTCAGGGTTTTCCATAATTGACCGTAGCCTACTCAGCGCCCTTCGCTCAGCTACCGATGTTATACTCTCCAGTACTTTGCCCACGACAGAGCCCGCCTTCCTTACCAGCTTATTAAGACGTGAGGCGTCCCTCTTCTTAATGCTGCCTCCCCAACACGCCACCACAAAGAAGAGGGCGCTCTCCACAACTGACCTATAGAACATCTTCAGCATCTCACTACAGACGTTGAATGACGCCAACCTTCTAAGGAAGTACAGTCGACTCTGTGCCTTCCTGCACAAGGCATCTGTGTTGGCAGTCCAGTCTAGCTTCTCGTCTAACTGTAATCCCAGATACTTGTAGGTCTTAACCTGCTCCACACATTCTCCATTAATGATCACTGGCTCCATATGAGGCCTAGATCTCCTAAAGTCCACCACCATCTCCTTGGTCTTGGTGATATTGAGACGCGTGGCGGGATTTGAACCTGGGTCTCCTGTACTGTAGAGCGTTGTGCTAACCACTATGCTACCGTGCCATGCTGAGGATCTATCCTGGGCCCAACATATCCATGAGGTTACAATGAAGGGACGATAGCAGCTATATTTTATTACGACTTCAAGAAGAGGTATGTCACCAAAGACAGTTGTAAATTTCTACTGATGTACCATGGAGAGCGTTGTAACTGGGGCCACTGCACAGTTTTGTGAAAAGCTGCAGAAAGTTGTAAACTCATCCAGCTCCATCATGGACACAAGCCTCCCCAGCGATGAGGACACCTTCGAAAAGTGATGCCTCAGAAAGATGGCATCAATCATTAAGCATCTCACGACCCAGGACATGCCATCTTCTCATCGCTACCATCAAGGAGGAGGTGCAGGAGCCCGAAGACACTCACTTAGCTTTTCAGGAATGGCTTCTTCCCCTCCGCCATCTGATTTCTGACAGTAAATCTATAAACACTATCTCACTACTTTTGCTCTCTTTTTGAACAACTTATTTATTTTTATTAAATGTATACTTCTTATCATTATTTATGGTAATTTTATGGATTTCACAGTACTGCTGCTACAAAACAACAGATTTCATGACATACTGTATGTTAGTGATATTAACCCTGATTCTAATTCTGAATTTCCCCAAGATGTGGTTGAATTCTGGATCTCACTGCCAGAGGGGGAGGTGGGGACAGAGACGCTCACAGCATTGAACAAGTCATCTGGACGAACAGTTGAATCGCCGACGTTTCAGGAACAGCTTCTTCCCCTCTGCTGTCGGATTTCTGAATGGACAGTGAACCCATGAACATTACCTCACTATTTATTTTTTTTTCCTTTTGTACATTTTTAATTTTACACACACTCACTCACACACACACACACACACGCATGCACACACACACACACAGACATCTTACTGTAATTTACAGTTTTATTATTCTGTATTGCATTGTACAGCTGCCACATAACAGCAAATTTCACAACATATGCTGATGATTATAAACCTGATTCTGATTGGGATGCGTTTATGATCATATACACCAGGGTACAATAAAATTCTTTGCCCAATTACAAAGAAGGCACGACTGCAATTACATTTCATAAGGAGTTTGAGGAGATTTGGTACATCACCAAAGACTGTAGCAAATTTCTACAGATGTAACATGGAGACCATTCTGACTGGTTGTGTCGGATTTTGTGGAAAATACATGTGAGAGTTGTTTTACGTTCTTAACAAAAGCTGCAGTCCTTTACTTCCATTATGAACAAACCAAAAGCCATCACTTTCAACTCCTGATGAAGGGTCTCGGCCCGAAACGTTGACATCGCTTCTCCCTATAGATGCTGCCTAGCCTGCTGTGTTCTACCAGCATTTTGTGTGTGTTGCTGTTTGAATTTCCAGCATCTGCAGATTTCCTCGTAACTCAATGATGGTGTTTGTGAGTTATGTAGAATAGTTTCTAAAGTGAGCAATATGTGTCATCTGTCACTCATTAATAGTCCTGCACGGGTCCCACCAGAATTCACCAAAACTGGCATCGTGAGCCTGTCTGGAGCCGGTATGAGCCGCCCGGCTTGGGTCCTATGTGCCTTGGTTGGAGTACCAACAGGTGCCTTTGGCTGTCCAGGGGTGTGCTGACATTCATAACATCATGTCATGATGCAGGGGATATGGTAGTGGAGCCATCCAGGTCTTGGTGGACCAGTTTAATATGAACTACAGGTTTACCCTTCCTATCCACAATAAGTCTACAAAATGCTCCAAGGGTAGTCATAGCCGAAGGGTGGTAGTGGGGACGAGCTCCCACCACTAAACAAATGCTCTTCATGGCGTGTGTCTCAAACAGCCTCTGACAGCCAAGTCCAACTCCTGGCCTTCACGTGTGGCATAGTTCTTATGCCCGGTGGAGCTGTTCTCACTGACAGGAGAAGGGGCAAAGGTGGGCCACTGGCGTGTTAAAACCAGTCGCTCCGAGCAGATGGGGCTCGTTAACCACGGATGGTAGCTCATCTAGGAGAGGGAAACTCTGATTTCAAACCTCCGCTGCCTGAAAGGCTTTGGGAGTAAACCCCGAGGAAAAATCTGGAGTCGGAGTCCCGAAGGCGGCTGACTGCTGTACCCAGCACCGGCACGGCAACTCCTGTGATGCTGCTGGCACCAAACTGTATCGACTTTCGTCGTTCCTTTGGACCTGTCATCAGCTTGGAGAGGGGGATCCCACAGGCAGATCTCCATATCAACTCTGCCCTGGCTCGCACCCTGGAGAGGCCACTGCCGGTGACTACCAGAGGCGCAGTACCCATGGTTGACCACGACTGACGGAGGCCACATACTGCACACATACTACAATAAAAGTCTTTTCACCCCATTTCAAAACAAAGGGATGTTGATGTGCTTTATGGTGGACAGAAGCAAACAAGGTAGAAGTAGGTTAACTGGAACCCAAGAGTGCTGCATGCCACGATGAGACATAGGAACAGGTGTACAAGAATTGAGTTTACTGAGGAGGTGGAACGCTGCTGAGATGCCAACCACATGGTCATGATGTCAGGAATAAAATCACCTGCCACTCGTAGTGGCTGCCCGTACACCAACTCAACTTGGAGGCTGCTGGTCCTCTTTTAGAGGTGTTTTGAGTCCCAGCAGGCCCCAAGTGAGATTAATGTGACAACACTCGTCCCTCGGGGGACCCTCAGGAACAGTAAAACAGCTTGCACAGGCCATTGGACTGCGGGTGATATGCCATAATGTGATGTAATTTAATGCCAAGGTTCTGGGCCAGTGCAGCCCAGAGGTCTGTGGTGTCCTGGGGCCTGTGGTCAGAAGAAATATCAGAAAGTTGCCGAGCCAAGTCATGTGCGCAGCTGTTGTCAATGTTAGAGGAACAACTTCTGGCCACCTGGTGGTCCAGTCCACCATGGTCAGGAGATGCATGAAACTGCGGGGGAAGAGGACCAACGAGGTCCACATTGACAGGGACCTGGAAAGGTGCCAATGGTTCCCAAAAGTGACAGGAACATGACACAGGCTACACTCCAGTCTTGCATGTCCTTCCTAAAGCTGGGCCACACAAACTTTAAAGCAATCAGTTTCTGTAAAGCCTTCCTGTCTGGATATGAGAGGCCGTGAACAGAGTTAGGAACAGTACACATCCAGTTTGCAGGCACCATGAGATGAGGGTGATCGAGTGAGACATCGCATGGAAGAGTAACTTTTGTGTTCCCCGAAAGATGTCAGCCAACCGCAGGCCTGTGATGCTATCCTGTAAGCCTGGACCTCTGGGTCAGTACCTTGGTCAGCTCCCCTGCCGGCATAGTCAACCCTGATGTGTATGACATGGTCAGAGGGCCATGAGGGGCAATTAGCTACAGCTAATTCTAGCTGTAGGTGCTGTATGCCGGTCGTGAGTTCTGAAATGTGGGCCAGGTGGCGTTGCTGTCATGCAGGCCAAGGGTCTGACTCTGGCTACTGCGTGCACAAGGGATTTGTGATCAACGAGAGCTCTGAAATGCCGACTGTCCAGTAGAAAATCAAAATGGCAGACAGCCAGACAGGCTCCGAGAAACTCACAGTCAAATGTACTATACCTCCTCTTGGGGATGAGGGTAGAACTTCTAGCTGAAGAAAGCCAGCGGTTGCCACATATGTCCGACCAGCTGTTCATGTACAGCACCATTAGCATAGTCTGAGGCATCAATAGTGACGGCTATCTGTGCATTGAGGAGTGGGTGTGCCAGTAGGGTCATGTTCAAAAGAGCTTGTTCAGTGTTATCAATTGCTGTGGTCATGTCTGCTGACCACTCAAGCATATGATTAGGGGCACTGCCTTTAAGGGCACTGTGCAAGGGGAGCATAAGTTCAGCATCTTGATGGACTACCCTGTAGAATTTTATAAAAAATTTGAAAATTGCTCTCTCCGTATATGTTGGAAATGTTTAAGGATTTTTTTGTGAAAGGTGATTTACCCTCTACCTTTTATGAGGCTTCTATTTCTTTAATTATTAAAAAGGATAAAGATCCTACTGATTGTGCCTCATATAGACCTATTTCATTATTGAATGTCGATGTTAAGATCCTGTCAAAGATAATAGCCAATCAGTTGGAAAATATTTTGGGTAAAATTATTTTTAAAGATCAAACAGGCTCTATAAAGGGTCACTATTTCTTTTCAAATGTTTGGAGATTATTTAACATTATATACTCATCTTCTTTTAAAACTCCACCATGTGTCATCTCTTTGGATGCTGAAAAAGCGTTCGATCGAGTTGAATGGAAATATTTATTTAATGTTTTAGAGAAATTTGGTTTTGGTGTTAATTTTAATAATTGGATTAGAATGATATATAAAACTCCTATTGCTACCGTTATTACTAATAACTGTAGATCCCCTTTTTTCAGCTTTCACAGGGGACAAGACAAGGTTGTCCATTAAGTCCTTTTGTAATATTAGAACCTCTTGCTATCGCTCTTTGTGAAGCTAAAGATATTCATGGGATTCTTGTGAATGAGACCATTCATAACATTTCTCTTTACGCTGACGATTTACTGGTTTATATATTTAATCCCGAGGAATCTATCCCTGCCTTGCTAAAATTATTTAATAAACTTGGAGACTTTCAGGATATAAAATAAATTTTAATAAAAGTGAACTGATTTCTTTAAATGAATCTGTTTCTCTATATGATAATATTCCTTTCAAAGTCACAGATTCCTTTAGATACTTAGGTGTTATAATCACTAAAAAAATAAGGATCTTTATAAAGCTAATTTTGTTCCCTTGGTAGAATCTATGAAGTATTTATTTAGTAGATGGAACCCACTTACACTTTTACTTGCTGGTCGCATCCATATAGTCAAAATGATTTTACCAAAATTGTTATATTTATTTCAGAATATCCCTGTTTTTTTGACTAAGAAGTGTTTTGGTCGGGTTGATTCTATTATTTCATTTTTTATTTGGAATGATAAAAGACCACGAATTAGTAAATGTCACTTACAAAAATTGAAAAAGGATGGAGGTCTTGCTTTTCCTAATTTAAGAATGTATTACTGGGCTGTTAATGTGAGATATATGTACTTTTGGTTACACTGGGTTGATAAGAACAAGCGGCCAGTTTGGGTAGACTTGGAATTGAAAGCTGTGAAACAGTTTTATTTAACCTCGTTATTGCGAGCTGCTTTACCTATACAATTAGCTAAAGTTGCTAATTTAAATTTATACCTTGTGATTAAGCATTCTTTACAAATTTGGCTCCAGTTCTGTAATTTTTTTAACCTTAAAAAATTTAAACTTTTTAGTTTAATTTATCAAAATTACTTTTTTTAAGTCTTCTTTGAGTGATCCAATGTTTTTACTTTGGAAAAATAAAGGTATTAATTCTTTTTTGGATCTATTTAAAGAAGATAGACCAAAGTCTTTTGAACAATTAGTTGATAAATACTCTCTTTCATACTCACATTTTTACAATACCTTCAAGTTAGACATTTCTTACAAAAATATTTAAGTAATTTTCCTTACATATTGGATGCCGACCTGTTAGATACTATTACAAGTATGAACCCTTTGATGAAGGGTTCCATTGGATGAATCTATAATTTATTATTACAATGAGATAAGCGTCCTTTATTTAAGATTAAACAAGATTGGGAAAAGGAACTTAATTTGACTTTTATGATGGAGGACTGGACACTGATTCTGAAGTTGGTTAACTCTTCTTCAATCTGTGCTAGTCATTCACTGATTCAATTTAAAATTATACATGGTTACTATTTGACGAAGGAGAGATTGTCTAAAATCTTTCCTAATGTTGATAGTTATTGTGATAGATGTAAAACTGAGACAGCTACACTGACACACATGTTTTGGTCTTGTTCTACATTGGAACAGTTCTGGAAGTCAGTTTTTTTCTACAATTTCTAAAGCACTTAAAATTAATTTACAACCTAACAAATTAACTGTGCCTTTTGGAATAATTCCTCAAAATATCCACGGTATTTCTTTGTCTGACCAACATGTTATTGCGTTTGTTACATTGATAGCTAGGAGGGCCATTCTGTCGAAGTGGAAGGATACGTCGGCTCCCACTCTGTCACAATGGTTCTCTCAAGTGATGTTATGTCTTAGTTTGGAGAAAATTAGAAGTCGAACCTTCGAACCTATGTTTGATTTTGAGAAAAGATGGGGTTCATTTGCTCGTTACTATCATTTGAGTTAATTGATAGATTTCCTCCACGATCTAATTGTAAATTTTGGTACTTTTTCTTCTCGCTGGCGGTTTGATGTTTATCTTTAGAAGCTTTTTGTATGACGCATGGCTCTGGGGTTGAACACCTAATGGGTTCTTTCCCTCACTTTTCTTTGCTTTAGAAGGAGTTTTTTCCTTTTTTGGCACCAAAATTTTTCAATCTTTAAAACAATGTTTTTTTTCCCCTTGAGACACTGTAAGTGTTAGCTGCTTCGATGTACTCTGGTTAATTTTGGATAATAATAATAAAAAGATTTGAAAAAGAAAGGAGATATGAAAACAGGGTTGGTCAGATGATGGTGTGCATGAGGAAACCAAGGGGAGAGATCAGATTGTAAAGGAAGCAATAGAAGGATTAATAAGAGAATACTCCAGTGAACTAAATGCACCTTCCCAAGATCAACATGCACAATGTAGAAAATGAAAAAGGAAGAAGGAAGGTGTCCAGAGTTATCAGGATCATTTCCTGCAGTCTCAGAGTCATCGTCTACAATCACCCAGTTTGTTTCATAGCCACAAATCTCACCTGCCAAGCAGAGTGACCTCCCTATCAGGAAAGACGTTATTCCATAAGAATAAGCAAGTCTCCATGGTGATTAAATCATTAAGCTTGAATGGGACAATTTAAAATTTACTGTGCTGTGGATGTCTGTATAGTAGCTGTATTATATAATATCCTGTGTATATAGTTGAAATTCATTCTATATTGAGTTGGAGTTTATAGCTAAGCAGGGAGGAGTGTTGTGCATTTAATATTTTAGTAGTATTTGCATAATATTGTAAACATGTTGCTTGATAAAGCATTCTTATTGTTTAAATAATTCAGTACGGGTTGTATGTAAAAAATACGTGAATTGCTTACATCATCGCACTACCATGTGACGTGTGTACCTGGCTAAGAGTAACATACTCACATCGCTCAGTCCTGTCTTTTCCTTCAAATTAATTTAATATTCTAAAGCTACAAAACATAACAACTCTTTCTAAAAAATGTATTGGAATGGAGTGCTGCTGCAAAACGACAAGTCTCACGACCTATGCCAGTGATTCTGAATGAAGAGCCTCACTGTTGCTTTGGCAACTCCGAGTGCAGCTGACTGACATGAAGAGCAACGCGTCATCACAGAAGATTAGATGAGCTCTATTTGTGACCTTACATTGAAACGTCGAAACATACTGTGAAAGGCATCGTTTGCATCAAATCTAATCAGCAAGGATGTGCTGGGGCAGCCCACAAGTGTCGTCATGCTTCCGGTGCCAACATAGCATGCCCACATCTCACTAACCCTAACCCGTACGTCTTCTGAACGCGGGAGGAAATCAGACAACTGGGAAGAAACCCACGCAGTCATGGGGAGAATGTACAAACTCCTTACAGACAGCAGAGGGAACTGAACCCTGGTCGTTGGCACTGTAGAGCCCTGTGCTAACCGTGATGGCACTGTGCCATCTTGCTGCTGTTAAGCAGAAACTCTGCAAACCCCCTGTGGTAGCTGTCAGTGTTGATGTCTGCTGCTTCTCCACTGAATACAAACTCCTGGCCACCGGGTACGACATGCCCTTGTTTGGACAGAACCAGAACATCCCAAGAATTCAAACTATTCATCTAAACAGTGAGCTTTTACTCAGAATCATCAATGACGAGATTTATATGTGAAGCATGCCTTGAAAGGAACTAATTGCACAAGTCACATCATGCTGACGGCACCAAGCTCAAAGATATTATTCCTCTGGGGCTCTCTCTGTCATTCTGGAATGTGCAGAAATATTAATTCCTGCACATTTCAGCACATTCCAAAATGAAGGAGACAGCCCCTCCTCCTTCCCTTTCTTCCATGGTTCATTCTCCTCTCCTATCAGATTCCTTCTTCTCCAACCCTTTTCCTTTACCACCTTTCACCTTCCAGCTTCTTTCTTCAACCCCCTCCTCCCCACACCCCCACCCTCCTCGCTTTGCCCATCACTCCTTGTCCTCCTTCCCCTCCCACCACCACCTTAATCTGGCATCTTCCCCCTTCCTTTCCAGTACTGATGAAGAGTCTCGGCCTGAAATGTCGACTGTTTACTCTTTTCCATAAATGCTGTCTGACCTGCTGAGTTCCTCCAACATTTTGTGTGTGTTGCTCAGGAAAATTCATTGTCTTTTTCCCTGACGGGTTGCCACCACTAATTTGTAAACTGGAGGTAGCTGGTGTTAATAATGCTGTTGGGGCAGCAGGGTTGTATAGTGGTTAGAGCAACGCTATTACATCATCAGCAACCCAGGTTCAAATCCCACTGCTGTCAGTAAGGAGTCTGTACCTTCCACCCATGACCGTGTGGGCTTCCTCTGAGCACTTCCCTCTCCTCCCACATTCCGGACACGTACGGGTTAGTTGGTTATTTGATCGTATGGGTGACTGGCATGCTTGCCAGTCTTTGTGTATCGCTTTTCATCGATTCCATTGTATTTTTCAGTTCTACTGTGAATGCCCGCAAGAAAATGAATCGGAAGGTGGTATATGGTGACATAGTATGCCTTTGAACTTGGAACTTTGAATTGGGCAGCCAGGTTTGTTGGGCAGGAAGGGTCTGTTACTGAGACAAATCTCTAAATTAAAATAAGTAAATAAATAATATTTCTGAGGGGCACCTCGTACAGCCTTCAACTTCGGGGTGTCACCGGTTTTCCTTTTCAACACAAGACTTTGGTTGGAACCAAAGCAGCCCCATGCAGATATAACAAGTAGGAGAGTGGGTTTTGCTTACCAGAGGTCCTGGCACACCAGGGGGGCCCTGGAATGAAATAGACAGATTTATTGCAATCTCTTTAAACAGATTGAAAGGAAAGTAGAATCCACATAATGCTTTCACCAAGTAAAAGGAATCTGTACTTACGGGAGGCCCAGGATGCCCTCGAGGTCCTTCAGGTCCCTGGGAATGAATGAAAACATTTCCACTTACTTCTTCATTTCACTTCCCCTTCTTTATTTCATGTAGATACAGTGTGGAACAGGCCCTCCCAGCCCACTGAACCGTGCCACCCAGCAACCCCCCGATTTAACCCTAGACTAATCACAGGACCATTTACAATCACCAATTCACCGACTAACCTGTACGTCTTTGGACTGTGGGAGGAAACCGGAGCACCCAGATGAAACCCAAGCACACAGGGGCAGAAAATACAAACTTTCTTACAGATGATGCTGGAATTGAACTACGAATCCCAATGCCCTGAGCTGTAATAGTGTTACACTAACCACTATGCTATCGTGGCACCCCTAATTTTGATTATAGTCTGGAACCACAAGCTAAATACAGTCTATTTGGTTTGCATTCTGCATGTTTTCCCTTGGACTGGTCTCCCTCTGCCATCCCACCCCCCTCCAAAACTTGTATTCTTTCAGAGTCATACAGCACAGAAACACATGGTCACGTTGAACTGTTATTCAGCCTGGTCCCACTGACCTGCACCCAGACCACAGCCCTCCATTCCCCTCCCATCCTCATACCAGTCCAAACTTTTTTTTAAATGTTGTAATCGACCCTATTCCAAGTGAAGAAGATCTCCTCGTTCTTCTCAAATATTTCCCCTGAGTTCTAGTCTAGTCCCACCCAACCTCAGTGGAAAAGCCTGCCTATATTTACCCTAACATTACCCCTCAGAGTTTTGTATCTCTCTATAAAATCTCCCCTTATTCTCCTATGCTCCAGGGACTGACGTCCTAACCTTTACAACGCGTCTTGTCAAAGACAGGTTTTTAACACATCGCATTCAAATAACTACCATGTGCCTAAACTTGTGATAAACTCTGAAAAGAGAATATTTGCCAACTTTTTCAGAAAACTGTACACGAATGATTTCAAAACAATGTGCAGATTTTCTTTGTATGGAGAAATTTTCTCTGTACTCTTTCAATCTTTTTGATATATTTCCTGTAGGTATCTGACCAGAACTGCACTCAACACTCCAAATTAGGCCTCACCAGCACTTTATACAACTTCATCATAACATCACAACTCCTGTTCTAAGTACTTTGATGTCCAAAAAGCTTTCTTCATGACCCTATCCAGATGTTATGCCACTTTCAAGGAATTGTGAGGCTGTATTCCCTGATTCCTCTGATCTTCCACACTCCTCAGGGCCTTACCACTCACCGTGGTTTGTCCTCCCAAAGTGCAACACCTCACACTTATTGCATTAAATTCCATCTGTAATTTTTCAGCCCATTTTTCCAGCTGGTCCAAATTTTTTCTCCTGTGAATTTATGTATGTAGCCTTAGTGGGATTTATAAAAGTATCTGATAATAGGGTGGTTAAGAAGGTGCACAATATGTTGCAGCTCCATAAAACACTGGGAGTATTGTGTTCAGCTCTGGTCATCTCATTATAGGAAGGATATGGAAGATTCAGAGAGGGTGCAGAGGAGTTTTACCAGGATGCTGCCTGGATTAGAGAGCCCGTCTTATGAGGATAGGTTGAGCATGCTAGGGCTTTTCTCCCTGGAGCAAAAGAGGAAGAGAGGTGACTTGATAGAGGTGTAGAAGATTATAAGAGGTATAAACTGAGTGGATAGACAGAGACTTTTTCCCAGGGCAGAAATGACTAATACTGAGAGGGCTTAATTTTAAAGTGATTAAGAGTTGGACAATCCATACCAGGGTATGTAAAAAGAGCTACTTTTTAATCAGGGAGGTGACTGCAATTTTAAAGGCAGAGTTTTGCCACAGTTTATCTGAGTTGAGGAGCAGCCAATCAGCAAGATGCAGTGTATGAAAAGAGCTACCTTTCAGTCAGGTCCTTGTTCAAGATCTTAAAAGCAGGGCTTTGAACCTGTTTTCTCTGTGTTGGAGTTGGACAATTCACATCAGGGTGTGTAAAAAGAGCAATCAGGGTGGCGATTGAAATTTTAAAGGCAGAGTTTTGCGGCAGTTTCTCTGAGTTGAGGAGTAACCAATCAGCAAAAGGGATTAATTAGTAAGGTCCAATAAAAATAACTCAAGTGGAAGTGGAGCGGCCACTAATTTGGCATGCAATGGAAACTGGAGTGATAAGTGTTGAGGGTGAGGTAGTTGGTTTACAAACGGAGGTAATATGTAGTGAGACTCATAGCAAGGAGAGGCTGATGACTGAGCAACATTGCTGTCAACAGGATGAGTTGCAGTGTGAAAGGCAGACAAAATTGAAAAATGTGAATACAGGACTGAAGGTGTTGTATTTGAATGCACGCAGTATATGGAATAAGGTTGATGAACTTGTAGCACGGTTACAGATTGGCAAGTATGGTGTATTCATTCAGATCCACAGATGAGTTCTTCAGGAAGCATCCGGCCCAGATGGGGTGCCTGGCTGAGCACTAAAGACCTGTGCTGGTCAACTGGCTGGAGTGTTCACCGATATCCTTAACCTCTTGCGTCGGCAGTCTGAGGTACCCACTGCTTCAAAAAGGCTTCAGTTATACCAGTGCTTCAGAAAATGTAGTAACCTGCCTCAATTATTGTCATCAGTGGCACTTACATCCACAGCAGTGAAGTGTTTCGAGAGGCTGTTGATGAAACACATCAAGTCCCGCCTACGAAATGGTTTAGATCCACTCCAGATTGCCTCCTAGCACAACAGGTCCACAGCAGAAGCTCCGAACGTCTGGACAGCAAAGATGCTCTTTATCAACCACAGCTCGGCGTTCAATACTATAATTCCCTCAAAACTCATCAATAAGTTTCAAGACCATGGCCTCGATATCTCCTTTTGCAATTGGATCCTCGATTTCCTCACTTGCCGACCCCAGTCAGTTTGGATTGGCAACAACATCTCCTCCACGATCTCCATCAGCACAGGTGCACCACAGGGTTGTCTGTGTGCCTAGTCCCCTGCTCTACTCACTTTACACCCATGACTGTGTGACTAAGCACAGCTCCAAAACCATTTTTAAGTTTGCTGACAACACTACTGTCATAGGCCAAATCAAAGGTGGTGAGGAATCAGCATACCGGAGGGAGATTGAAAATCTGTCTGAGTGGTGCCACAGCAACAATCTCTTACTCAATGTCAGCAAGACCAATTAGCTCATTATTGACTTCAAGAAAAGGAAACTGGAGGTCCGTGAGCCAGTTCTCATTGGAGGATCAGAGGTGGAGAGGTCAGCAACTTTAAATTCCTCAGTGTTATCATTTCAGAGGAGCTGTCCTGGGCCCAGCATGTAAGTGCAATTGTAAAGAAAGCATGACAACACCTTTACTTCCTTAGGAGTTTGTGAATATTTGGCGTGCCATCTAAAGCTCTGACAGACTTCTGTAGATGTGTGGTGGAGACTATATTGACTGGCTGCATCACAGCCTGGTATGGAACCACCATTGCCCTGTATTGTACAAATATCATACAAAAAGTAGTAGAAATGGCCCAGTCCATCACTAGTAAAGCTCTCCCTACTACTGAACACATCCACATGGAGCATTGTCAAGGCAAGCAACATCTATCATCAGGGATCCCACCACCAGGTCATGCTCTCTTCTCACTGCTACCATCAGGCAGAAGGTACAGAAGTCTCATGGCTCACACCACCAGGTTCAGAAACAATTACTATCCTTCAACCATCAGGTCCCTGAACCAGAGGGGATAACTTCACTGGTCCCATCATTGAAAGGTTCCACACTCTGTGGACTCACTTTGAAGGACTCTTCATCTTATGTTCTTGATACAAAGTATCTATCTATCTATCCGCGTATTTATTTATTATTTCTTCTTTCTTTTTGCATTTGCAGAGTTTGTTGTTTTTTGCATTCAGGCTGTATTCCCAGTTGGTGTGGGTCTTTCATTAATTCTGTTCTGGTTATTGGACTTATAGAGTATGCTGCAAGAAAGTGAATCTCAGGGTCGATGGGACTAGGCAGAATAACTGTCTGGCATAGACTAAGTGGGCTGAAGAGCCTATTTCTGTGATGAGGTGTTGTATGATTCTGTGACTCTATGATGCCTGGATCGCAGGACTTTAGTTATGAGGAGTGATTGGAGAGGCTGGGTCTTCTCCCTCGACCAAAGGAAACTGATAGGTGACTAGATAAAACCATGGGACATGGTAGAAAGGTTAGGCCATTTGGCCCATTGAGTCTGCTCCATCATACCACCTTGGCTGATATATTTTCTTTCTCAACCCCATTCTCCTGCCTTCTCCCCATAACCTTTGTCACCCTGACTAATCAAGAACCTATCAGCCTCCGCCATAACTATACCCAATGACTTGACGTCCACAACTGGCTGTGGCAATGAATTCCACAGATGTGTGTAAGAATATCAGGGGTATAGATAGTTATCTTGCCAGGGTAAGGGTATCAAAAACAAAAGTACAGAAGTTTATGTTCAGTGGAAGTACTTTTAAATGGTTAGAGTGACGGTATTACAGCTTGTGGCGTTGGAGTTCGGAGTTTAATCCTGGCATCCTCTGTCACGAATTTGTGGAATGTGGGGTTTTTTCCAGGTGCTCCAGTTTCCTCCCACAATCCAAAGACGTACTGGTTAGAAGGTTAATTGTTCGTTGCAAGTTGTCCTGTGGTTAGGTGAGGGTTAAATTGGCTAGTGTGGCTCGAAGGCTGTTCCGTGCTGTTTCACTAAATAAAAATAACAATTAATAAAATTAAGGGGCAATCACTTTACACACAGAGATGAGTTAGAAATGATATTTGAGAAGGGATATTGTGCAACAGTTGATCTCAGAGAATGGGCCAAAAACTACAGCTTTGTGCTTGTCAGTGTTGGTTGGTTTCTGCAGTTGTGTAAATGGCAACTCTGCAACTTGCGAAGTCTCCGCTGAACCGTGGCAAGCACCTCGCCTCTCAGTCTTAGTGATATCTTTGCCCTATAGGTGGCCAGCTGCGCACAATCCTTCAAATTTCACTTCATCACTGTCTTATACAACTTCAACATAACATCACAACTCCATAACTCAATACCCTGAATTAATAAATAAAAATAATACTGAATCTCTGAGAGTGCTCATGCTTACATATGGCCCTGTTTGCTTGCCTCGGTCCTGAGTGGCTCCCCCTTTAGTTGAGCTTTGAGTTCCATTGGCTCATAGTTCTTTTGCTCTTAGGGGTTTGCAGATGGCGTCTATTTTGATATATTTGTTTACAAAATTATCAGAAGAGAACTACGCTTTCAAAAATTCTCACCCTGCCAACAGAAGGGGTAGCCAATTATGACCGAGGCATTGAATAGGGACTCCACAACTCATGTTCTCAGCATTATTTATCTATTTTGTATTAGCACAGTTTTGAATTTTGAACTTATTGAACTTTGATTTATGAAGGCCAATGCACCAAAGGCTCCACACAATTTCTGCAACTTGGAATAGAGGATTATTTAGGTTTACTCTAAATAAATTGATGCACTCCCTCCTCAATCCTCTTGCCTTAAATCAGCCTGGGACTGACTTATCATTTTACCTTGAGTAGTGCCACACTTGATTCTCCTGATAGATTTTAACTACCTATTTCATTTAAGTTTTAATCTTTTCAGGACATATTGTTGTAATCCCCGTATTTTTGGCATTTAGTGAGTTCCTTCCCCAAGCAAAGATTCCTCATGTGATAACTGCGCTTCTTTTGAAGGATTCAAAATGTCTCTCTGCTTTCCCACATGTTTCTCAATGTGGTTACTAACACCCCCAGCATGTAAACCAACCTTGGGAACATTGTGACTCCGGACAATCTTTGCTAATTGAACTCTGCTGCTTGGACTGAGTGCACAATAACATGGGGGTCTCTAGGGGAAGGTAGAGACACAAGGGAGGGGGAAGCACATGGTGATGCAGGAGATGAAGAGGATTGGGAATGTACAGCAGAAATGCAGACCATGTCAGAAACTAAACAGCAGAGATTTAGGGAGAGAGTAGGAGACTTAGAGGAAGTCAGAAGAGAAATATTGTTCTGTCAGAGGGACGTTGGAATGCGGAATTCACTTCCCGAGTCAAAGACTCGATGTCTGTGAATACAGGAGTCCATTTGAGGTTGGAGGCTAAAAATGGCCTGTCCTGGGGCTAGAGGACTGTGTATGTGTTTGGGTGAGTGGCTGGGCCGGAGGGAGGAACAGGGCCTGTTGTTGCTGCTCGTGTCATTATTCTGTACATTGTGGGCATGTTATGTTGGCACCAGAATGTGTGGAGACACTTGTGGGCCACCCCCAGCACATCCTTGGGTGTGTTGGTTATGAACGCAAACAATGCTTTTCACTGTATGTTTTTATGTACGTGAGATAAATAAATCTAAATATAGAGGGTGGCAACAACTCAGTGCATAGAAGCATGCAGACATGGTCAAGAGGTTCAGTTGTTGTTCAGACTAAAAATCAGATTAGGAAAGAAATGTGATCTAAATAACTCTTGTTGGTACCAGATGGGGTGGTTTGAGTATCCCGGAAACTACTGATCTCCTGGGATTTTCATGCACAACAGTCTCTCAAGTTTACAGAGAATGGTGTGAAAAACAAAAAATATCCAGTGAGTGACAGTTCTGTGGGTGAAAATGCCATGATAATGAGAGAGGTGAGAGGAGAATGGCCAGACTGGTTCAAGCTGACAGAAAGGTGACAGTAACTCAGATAACCATGTGTTTACAACAGGGCTGTGCAGAAGAGCATCTCCGAACAGAGAACACGCTGAACCTGGACGTGGATGGGCTACAGTTGAACATCTCCGAACAGAGAACACGCTGAACCCAGACGTGGATGGGCTACAGTTGAACAACACCGAACAGAGAACACGCTGAACCCAGACGTGGATGGGCTACAGTTGAACAACACCGAACAGAGAACACGCTGAACCTGGACGTGGATGGGCTACAGTTGAACATCTCTGAACAGAGAACACGCTGAACCCGGACGTGGATGGGCTACAGTTGAACAACACCGAACAGAGAAAACGCTGAACCCAGACGTGGATGGGCTACAGTTGAACAACACCGAACAGAGAACACGCTGAACCCGGACGTGGATGGGCTACAGTTGAACATCTCTGAACAGAGAACACGCTGAACCCGGACGTGGATGGGCTACAGTTGAACATCTCCGAACACAGAACACGCTGAACCCGGACGTGGATGGGCTACAGTTGAACATCTCTGAACAGAGAACACGCTGAACCCGGACGTGGATGGGCTACAGTTGAACATCTCTGAACAGAGAACACGCTGAACCCGGACGTGGATGGGCTACAGTTGAACATCTCTGAACAGAGAACACGCTGAACCCGGACGTGGATGGGCTACAGTTGAACAACACCGAACAGAGAACACGTTGAACCCAGACGTGGATGGGCTACAGTTGAACATCACGGAACACAGAACACGCTGAACCCGGACGTGGATGGGCTACAGTTGAACATCTCCGAACAGAGAACACGCTGAACCCGGACGTGGATGGGCTACAGTTGAACAACACCGAACAGAGAACACGCTGAACCCAGACGTGGATGGGCTACAGTTGAACATCACGGAACACAGAACACGCTGAACCCGGACGTGGATGGGCTACAGTTGAACATCACGGAACACAGAACACGCTGAACCCGGACGTGGATGGGCTACAGTTGAACATCTCTGAACAGAGAACACGCTGAACCCGGACGTGGATGGGCTACAGTTGAACATCTCCGAACAGAGAACACGCTGAACCCGGACGTGGATGGGCTACAGTTGAACAACACCGAACAGAGAACACGCTGAACCCGGACGTGGATGGGCTACAGTTGAACATCACGGAACACAGAACACGCTGAACCCGGACGTGGATGGGCTACAGTTGAACATCACGGAACACAGAACACGCTGAACCCGGACGTGGATGGGCTACAGTTGAACATCACCGAACAGAGAACACGCTGAACCCAGACATGGATGGGCTACAGTTGAACATCACGGAACACAGAACACGCTGAACCCGGACGTGGATGGGCTACAGTTGAACAACACCGAACAGAGAACACGCTGAACCCGGACGTGGATGGGCTACAGTTGAACAACACCGAACAGAGAACACGCTGAACCCAGACGTGGATGGGCTACAGTTGAACATCACGGAACACAGAACACGCTGAACCCGGACGTGGATGGGCTACAGTTGAACATCACGGAACACAGAACACGCTGAACCCGGACGTGGATGGGCTACAGTTGAACAACTCCGAACAGAGAACACGCTGAACCCGGACGTGGATGGGCTACAGTTGAACATCTCCGAACACAGAACACGCTGAACCCGGACGTGGATGGGCTACAGTTGAACAACACCGAACGGAGAACACGCTGAACCCGGACGTGGATGGGCTACAGTTGAACATCTCCGAACAGAGAACACGCTGAACCCAGACGTGGATGGGCTACAGTTGAACATCTCGGAACAGAGAACACCCTGAACCCGGACGTGGATGGGCTACAGTTGAACATCTCTGAACAGAGAACACGCTGAACCCGGACGTGGATGGGCTACAGTTGAACATCTCCGAACACAGAACACGCTGAACCCGGACGTGGATGGGCTACAGTTGAACAACACCGAACAGAGAACATGCTGAACCCGGACGTGGATGGGCTACAGTTGAACATCTCCGAACAGAGAACACGCTGAACCCAGACGTGGATGGGCTACAGTTGAACATCTCTGAACAGAGAACACGCTGAACCCGGACGTGGATGGGCTACAGTTGAACGACTTCGAACAGAGAACACGCTGAACCCGGAAGTGGATGGGCTACAGTTGAACATCTCTGAACAGAGAACACGCTGAACCCGGACGTGGATGGGCTACAGTTGAACATCTCCGAACACAGAACACGCTGAACCCGGACGTGGATGGGCTACAGTTGAACATCTCCGAACAGAGAACACGCTGAACCCGGACGTGGATGGGCTACAGTTGAACATCTCCGAACAGAGAACACGCTGAACCCGGACGTGGATGGGCTACAGTTGAACATCACGGAACAGAGAACACGCTGAACCCGGACGTGGATGGGCTACAGTTGAACATCTCCGAACAGAGAACACGCTGAACCCGGACGTGGATGGGCTACAGTTGAACATCACGGAACAGAGAACACGCTGAACCCGGACGTGGATGGGCTACAGTTGAACATCTCCGAACACAGAACACGCTGAACCCAGACGTGGATGGGCTACAGTTGAACATCTCCGAACAGAGAACACCCTGAACTCGGACGTGGATGGGCTACAGTTGAACATCTCCGAACACAGAACACGCTGAACCCAGACGTGGATGGGCTACAGTTGAACATCTCTGAACAGAGAACACGCTGAACCCGGACGTGGATGGGCTACAGTTGAACATCTCCGAACAGAGAACACGCTGAACCCGGACGTGGATGGGCTACAGTTGAACATCACGGAACACAGAACACGCTGAACCCGGACGTGGATGGGCTACAGTTGAACATCTCCGAACACAGAACACGTTGAACCCGGCGTGGATGGGCTACAGTTGAACATCTCCGAACACAGAACACGCTGAACCCGGACGTGGATGGGCTACAGTTGAACATCTCGGAACAGAGAACACGCTGAACCCGGACATGGATGGGCTACAGTTGAACAACACCGAACAGAGAACACGCTGAACCCAGACGTGGATGGGCTACAGTTGAACATCACGGAACACAGAACACGCTGAACCCGGACGTGGATGGGCTACAGTTGAACATCACGGAACACAGAACACGCTGAACCCGGACGTGGATGGGCTACAGTTGAACATCTCTGAACAGAGAACACGCTGAACCCGGACGTGGATGGGCTACAGTTGAACATCTCCGAACAGAGAACACGCTGAACCCGGACGTGGATGGGCTACAGTTGAACAACACCGAACAGAGAACACGCTGAACCCGGACGTGGATGGGCTACAGTTGAACATCACGGAACACAGAACACGCTGAACCCGGACGTGGATGGGCTACAGTTGAACATCACGGAACACAGAACACGCTGAACCCGGACGTGGATGGGCTACAGTTGAACATCACCGAACAGAGAACACGCTGAACCCAGACATGGATGGGCTACAGTTGAACATCACGGAACACAGAACACGCTGAACCCGGACGTGGATGGGCTACAGTTGAACAACACCGAACAGAGAACACGCTGAACCCGGACGTGGATGGGCTACAGTTGAACAACACCGAACAGAGAACACGCTGAACCCAGACGTGGATGGGCTACAGTTGAACATCACGGAACACAGAACACGCTGAACCCGGACGTGGATGGGCTACAGTTGAACATCACGGAACACAGAACACGCTGAACCCGGACGTGGATGGGCTACAGTTGAACAACTCCGAACAGAGAACACGCTGAACCCGGACGTGGATGGGCTACAGTTGAACATCTCCGAACACAGAACACGCTGAACCCGGACGTGGATGGGCTACAGTTGAACAACACCGAACGGAGAACACGCTGAACCCGGACGTGGATGGGCTACAGTTGAACATCTCCGAACAGAGAACACGCTGAACCCAGACGTGGATGGGCTACAGTTGAACATCTCGGAACAGAGAACACCCTGAACCCGGACGTGGATGGGCTACAGTTGAACATCTCTGAACAGAGAACACGCTGAACCCGGACGTGGATGGGCTACAGTTGAACATCTCCGAACACAGAACACGCTGAACCCGGACGTGGATGGGCTACAGTTGAACAACACCGAACAGAGAACATGCTGAACCCGGACGTGGATGGGCTACAGTTGAACATCTCCGAACAGAGAACACGCTGAACCCAGACGTGGATGGGCTACAGTTGAACATCTCTGAACAGAGAACACGCTGAACCCGGACGTGGATGGGCTACAGTTGAACGACTTCGAACAGAGAACACGCTGAACCCGGAAGTGGATGGGCTACAGTTGAACATCTCTGAACAGAGAACACGCTGAACCCGGACGTGGATGGGCTACAGTTGAACATCTCCGAACACAGAACACGCTGAACCCGGACGTGGATGGGCTACAGTTGAACATCTCCGAACAGAGAACACGCTGAACCCGGACGTGGATGGGCTACAGTTGAACATCTCCGAACAGAGAACACGCTGAACCCGGACGTGGATGGGCTACAGTTGAACATCACGGAACAGAGAACACGCTGAACCCGGACGTGGATGGGCTACAGTTGAACATCTCCGAACAGAGAACACGCTGAACCCGGACGTGGATGGGCTACAGTTGAACATCACGGAACAGAGAACACGCTGAACCCGGACGTGGATGGGCTACAGTTGAACATCTCCGAACACAGAACACGCTGAACCCAGACGTGGATGGGCTACAGTTGAACATCTCCGAACAGAGAACACCCTGAACTCGGACGTGGATGGGCTACAGTTGAACATCTCCGAACACAGAACACGCTGAACCCAGACGTGGATGGGCTACAGTTGAACATCTCTGAACAGAGAACACGCTGAACCCGGACGTGGATGGGCTACAGTTGAACATCTCCGAACAGAGAACACGCTGAACCCGGACGTGGATGGGCTACAGTTGAACATCACGGAACACAGAACACGCTGAACCCGGACGTGGATGGGCTACAGTTGAACATCTCCGAACACAGAACACGTTGAACCCGGCGTGGATGGGCTACAGTTGAACATCTCCGAACACAGAACACGCTGAACCCGGACGTGGATGGGCTACAGTTGAACATCTCGGAACAGAGAACACGCTGAACCCGGACATGGATGGGCTACAGTTGAACATCTCCGAACAGAGAACACGTTGAACCCGGCGTGGATGGGCTACAGTTGAACATCTCCGAACACAGAACACGTTGAACCCGGCGTGGATGGGCTACAGTTGAACATCTCCGAACACAGAACACGCTGAACCCGGACGTGGATGGGCTACAGTTGAACATCTCGGAACAGAGAACACGCTGAACCCGGACGTGGATGGGCTACAGTTGAACATCTCCGAACACAGAACACGCTGAACCCGGACGTGGATGGGCTACAGTTGAACATCTCCGAACACAGAACACGCTGAACCCGGACGTGGATGGGCTACAGTTGAACATCTTCGAACAGAGAACACGCTGAACCCGGACGTGGATGGGCTACAGTTGAACATCTCGGAACAGAGAACACGCTGAACCCGGACGTGGATGGGCTACAGTTGAACATCTCCGAACAGAGAACACGCTGAACCCGGACGTGGATGGGCTACAGTTGAACATCTCCGAACAGAGAACACGCTGAACCCGGCGTGGATGGGCTACAGTTGAACATCTCCGAACAGAGAACACGCTGAACCCGGATGTGGATGGGCTACAGTTGAACATCTCCGAACACAGAACACGCTGAACCCGGCGTGGATGGGCTACAGTTGAACATCTCCGAACACAGAACACGCTGAACCCGGACGTGGATGGGCTACAGTTGAACATCTCCGAACACAGAACACGCTGAACCCGGACGTGGATGGGCTACAGTTGAACGACTCCGAACACAGAACACGCTGAACCCGGACGTGGATGGGCTACAGTTGAACATCTCCGAACAGAGAACACGCTGAACCCGGACGTGGATGGGCTACAGTTGAACATCTCTGAACAGAGAACACGCTGAACCCGGACGTGGATGGGCTACAGTTGAACATCTCCGAACAGAGAACACGCTGAACCCGGACGTGGATGGGCTACAGTTGAACATCACGGAACAGAGAACACGCTGAACCCGGATGTGGATGGGCTACAGTTGAACATCTCCGAACACAGAACACGCTGAACCCGGACGTGGATGGGCTACAGTTGAACAACTCCGAACAGAGAACACGCTGAACCCGGACGTGGATGGGCTACAGTTGAACATCTCCGAACAGAGAACACGCTGAACCCGGACGTGGATGGGCTACAGTTGAACGACTCCGAACACAGAACACGCTGAACCCGGACGTGGATGGGCTACAGTTGAACATCTCCGAACAGAGAACACGCTGAACCCGGACGTGGATGGGCTACAGTTGAACATCTCCGAACACAGAACACGCTGAACCCGGACGTGGAATGGCTACAGTTGAACAACTCTGAACACAGAACACGCTGAACCCGGACGTGGATGGGCTACAGTTGAACATCTCCGAACACAGAACACGCTGAACCCGGACGTGGATGGGCTACAGTTGAACATCTCCGAACACAGAACACGCTGAACCCGGACGTGGATGGGCTACAGTTGAACATCTCCGAACAGAGAACACGCTGAACCCGGACCTGGATGGGCTACAGTTGCAGATGTCTTCGGGCATCCACTTAGTGGCCTCTATGTTAGGTACAGGAGTGACTGTGTGGCCACTGACCAGATTTAATTGGCAGAGATTTTAAAGGGAAGCTTGTGAAAACTATTTCACCCAAAGGGTGTAGAATCCCCTGCCTCGTTTACCAGGTACCGAGGTGAGCACATGAGGAGCTCCTGACTGAAAGGCTGTGGATTGGGTGTTGGGACACAGTCCTGGCCTCTTTGCATGGAGAATTTTGTCCAACACGCATCCTTCCCTCAATGTCACAGCCATTTCCAAACAGACTCTCAGGTTTATTAATTTAGAGATACAGTGTGGACCAGGCTCTTCCAGCTCTTCGAGCTGTTCCACCCACCAACCACCAATTTAACCCCAGCCTCATCTCAGGACAGTTTACAATGATCAGTTAACCTGCTAACTGGTACATCTTGGACTGTGAGAGGATACCAGAGCTCCAAGAGGAAACCAACAAGTTCACTGGGAGGACTTACAAACTCGTTACAGTCGGTGACAGATTTGAACTCCAAACTCCGATGCCCTGAGCTGTAATAGCATCGTATTAACCATTACACTACCATGGTGCCCCAAGAAGGGACCACATTTCCTTCTGCACATGTGTGGCTGCCTTCAGAATGAACATTATTGGCTGGAACATGCTGTTGAATGTCTAGAGTTTGTGCAAAGTGTTCTGGGAACCCGATTATTAGTTTAGCTTAATTTAGAGATTTTATTATGCAGTGTCTCATTATACAGTGTCAGCAGGAGACATTTGTCGTAGAGTCATAGAAAAGTACTGCACAGAAACAGGCCCTTTGACCCATCTAGTGTGTGTCAATCCATTTCACTGCCTACTCCCGTCGACCTGCACCCAGCCAGTTGCCCTCCATACCCCTACTTCTCTTAAATGTTGTGCAGGCAGCTCGTTCCACACTCTCACCACCCTCTGAGTGAAGAAGTTTCCCCAAACTTTTCGCCTTTCACCCTTAACCTATGACCTCTAGTTGCAGTGCTACCGGACCGCAGTGGAAATTCATGTAGAGGTGTAAATTAATTCACTGGACTGTCAATTCACTTCATAATTCATTGACCTTTTACGTTTAGAGTCATAGAGACACCGAGCACAGAAGCAGGCCTTTTGGCCCCGCTCGTCCTTGCCATTTGTGACCTCACCAAAGACTCCAGCAAATTTCTACAGATGTACCATGGAGAGCATTCTGACGGGTTGCATCACTGTCTGGTATGGAGGGGCCACTGCACAGGATCGGGAAAAGCTGCGGCATGTTGTGAACTCAGTCAGCTCCATCATGGGCACAAGCCTCTCCAGCAGAGAGGACACCTTCAGAAGGCAGCATCCATCACTAAGGAACCTCATCTCCCAGGACATGCCCACTTCTCATTGCTACCATCAAGGAGAAGGTATAGGAGCCTGAAGGCACACACTTCAGGAACAGCTTCTTCCCCTCTGCCATAGATTTCTGAATGGACAATGAACCCATAAACTCTACCTCACTATTTTTGCACTATTTATTTTATTTATGTTTCTTATTGTAAATTATTATTTTGCAGTGTACTGCTGCTACAAAACAACAAATTTCATGACCTATGTCAGTGATAAAAAACCTGCTCCTGATTGTGACTCCATTTAGTCTCATCAGCCTGTGTATGGCTCACGTATGGCTCACAGCAGGCATACAGGAGCAGGAAGTTAGTGTAAAGGCTAGCAAAACACTGTTGTAGTGCCAGCAGCATGGGTTTAATTCCAGCTGCATTCTGTAAGGAGTTTGTACGTTCTCCCTGTGACCACGTGGGTCTCCCCCAAGAGTTCCGGTTTCCTCCCACATCCTAAAGGCATGAGGATCGGTGGGTTAATTGGCCGCTGGAAATTGTCCCCAGTGTGTGGATCTGGAATAGGAACTGGAATTGGTTAATTATTGTCACATGTACAGAGGGACAGTGAAAAGCTTGTCTCGCATATCGTTCATACAGATCATTTCGGTCATCATCATCATTATGTGCCGTGTCGTATGACGTGAGTGATCATGCTCTTCACCATGACTGTTCTTGTAAAGAAGAAGTCAATGGCAAACCACTTCTGTAGAGACATTTGCCAAGAACAATCATGGTCATGGAAAAACCATGATCGTCTACATCATACAACATGGCACACAATGAACGAATGATACAAGATTATGAGGCTGTCAAGCAGGAGTAAATCAAGGCAACTGGGCTTGCTGTGTTATCTAGAAGATGTTCTGCCACTCATCCAAAAGGCTTCTTCAGTTCTGATCCATGGTGGGTAGTTTTCCGGTTTGTAAACTCAGTTCAAAGGTATAGCAATCACATGAGGGCCGTTACGAATCATAGAAGTAATGCGAGTGCCGCTAGTCTAATCTTTGCATGAAGGGGGGTGTGAACTGTTGTGGAGATGCCAGGGAAGGGATGTTAGGATTGTATTGTAAGTAGCTGATAGATGGTGTCGTAACCCTCCCCCTCTGTTCAGGGATGGGTTTTCCAGTTTGACAAAGATGGCCTTTTTAACCCCTCTTTGAAATCACCTGTCCTCCCTGTCCAAAATATACATTGTTATCATCAGAGGAGTGTCTCTTGAATTGAATTGAATTGACTTTACTTCTTACATCCTTCACATAAATGAGGAGTAAAAATCTTCACGTTACATCTCCATCTAAATGTGCAATGTGCAATCATAGTAATCTATAATAATTTAAAATAAATAGAACTGTCAATGTAACATAGAATACACTCAAATCAGTGTGAGTTAATCAGCCTGATGGCCTCGTGGAAGAAGCTGTGCTGGCATTTATGCTGCGGTACCGCTTCCCGGATGGTAGCCACTGGAATAGATTGTGGTTGGGGGTCGTTGGTCCCCAATGACCCTTTGGGCCCGTTTTACACACTTGTCTTTGTAAGTGTCCTTAATCATGGGAAGTTCACAACTACAGATGCACTGGGCTGTCCGCACAACTCTCTGCAGAATCCTACGATTAACGGAGGTACAGTTCCCATACCAGGCAGTGATGCAGCCAGTCAGGATGCTCTCAATTGTGCCCCTGTAGAAATTTCTTAGGATTTTGGGACCCATACTAAACTTCCTCAACTGTCCACATACATTGTATCACCTGGGAAGACAAGGTTACCAACAAGAGCAGGCACCACCTCCATGTTCACCTTCCTCAATCAGTATTCGCAGGCTAGGCCACAACCTGCGCATGGCAGGTGGGCGCATAGCAAAAGACCTTCTCTTTGGGGAGCTGGAGTTTGAAAGGAGGCCAACAGGAAGACCCCAGCTGCCCTACAAGGTCACCTGCAAGCGCGACCTCAAGGCCCTAGGTATTGGCACCAACACATGGCAGTCACTCGCCTCAGACAAGCGCGCCTGGAATCAGGAGGTGAAAAAGGGTCTCTTGAGATACAGGACTACTCTGATGCAGCAAGCAGAGGGTAAGAGAGCCTGTGAGAGATAAGAGATAAGAGGAGATAAGAGAAGAGATAAAAGAGATAAGTGATAATAGATAAGATATGAGATAAGAGATAAGAGATCTATGCCCAAGACGTAAGAGCTGCCTCAGCGTTCTGCTGTACAGTGTGGCAAGGACTGTCACTCCACAGTCCCAGCAGATACTGCTTAACCTAGTCCACCGGAGGCACAAACCCGCGATCCCCTGGGATCAACAGCTGCCTATAATGGTAGGATCCTTGGAGTGGGTGAGCTTCTGAGTGTGCTTCTAGCTTTGAAAAACACGGGGATTTGGTGTTTGCTGAAAATCCTTCTCGGCTTCTCTGAAACTCCAGTTACGTATGGGATGACTATGTTTTTCCATCTGCTTTGCTCTTTGTTAAACTGGAAAACCCATCCCTGAACAGAGGGGGTGGGGTACAACACCACCTATCAGCTGCTTACAAAACATCTCTCCCCGGCATCTCCACAACAGCTCACACCTCCATTCATGCAAAGTTAAGACGAATAACACTCTCATTAACTCTGACTCCTAACAACCCCCAGGTGATTGCCATACCTTTGAACAACTCACAGAGTTTATAAACCAGAAAACTACCCAGCATGGATTAGAACTGAAGAAGCCTTTTGGATGAGTGGCAAACGTCTCCTAGATAGCACAGCAAGTCCAGTTGCCTTGATTTATCACTGTTTGATATACTATGACTGAGAACCTTCATAGACAAGATTATGAGGTGTATAGATAGGGCAAATTCCAGCAGGCTTTTTCCACTGAGGTTGGGTGAGACTATAAATAGAGGTCATAGGTTAAGGGTGAAAGGTGAAAGGTTAAAGGGGACCTGAGGGGTTTCCCTGGTTTCCTTGGATCTCACACCTCATTACTTTCTGAATGAGCCTCGCATGGGGAACCGAACTGCTAGTCGAAGTGATAGACATAGTTTCAAATGTAACACTTAAGAGGAGTTTGGATAAGTACATGGCTGGAAGAGGATTGGGGGAATATGGTCTGGGGAAAAGGTACATGGGACTCGACAGAAGATCAGATCAACATGGACTAGATGGGTTGAAGGGCCTATTTCAGAGCTGTGGTGCTCTATAACTCAAAGTTTCTATGACTGTAGAAAGATAACTTCCCGATGTCTTCACAGAATGTTCAGAGCATTAATTAAAGACACTTGCTGAGTTTACTTTGACTAACAATTGCTTCCTAGGACCAGATGGGTGACAGGCTGGGGTCTAGGGAAGTGCAGAGCTGCCTGATGCAGTTCCCAGATGTAAGGTCTAGAGCGATCAACAATGAATCCCTAGAACGTCACTCTATCAAAACTCCAGCAGAAAGTTCAACAGGAAAGGTTATTATTTTAACTTCTATTGAACCCTGTATCTTCAAACTTTAGTCAAGGACCATGCTATGAAGAGGTGTGGACAATCTACCTTCAGTTTTGGTCACTCAGAGAGCTGTGCTTCAGCTGGAGAGGGTGCCAAAAAGGGGCATAGATGTGGTGAATGGTAGACTTTTCCCCAGGGTGGGGGAGTCCAAAACTCATGGGTGTGGTTTTAGGATGAGAGGGGCAAGATTTAAAAGAGAACTGAGGGGCAACTTTTTCACACAGAGGGCAATGAGTATATGGAACAAACTGCCAAAGAAAGTGATTGAAGCAGATACAATAGTGAAATTTAAGAAGCACTTTGATAGGTACGTGGAAGGACAGAGCTTGGAAGTATATGAGGCCGTGTCCTGGGCCCAACATATTGATGCAGTTACAAAAAGGCACAACAGTGGCTATATTTCATCAGGAGTTTGAAGCGAGTTGGTCTGTCACCAAAAACACTCACAAATTTCTACAGATGTACCGTGGAGAGCATTCTAACTGGCTGCACCACCATCTGGTATGGAGGGGTGGGGGCACTGCACAGGATTGAAATAAGCTGCAGAGAGTTGTGAACACAGTCAGCTCCATCATGGGAACCAGCTTCCCCAGCACCCAGGACAGCTTCATGGAGCAATGCCTCAAAAGGGCAGCATCGATCATTAAGGACCCCTATCAGCCAGGACATTCTCTCTTCTCATTGTTACCATCAGAAAGGAGCTACAGGAGTCTGAAGGCACACACTCAACAATTCGTCCCCATCACCATCCGATTTCTGAATGGACAGTGTACACTACCGCACTGTTTTTTCTCTTTTTACACTACTTATTTAATTTAACTTAAAATACATATATATACACACACTTCTTACTGTAATTTACAGTTTTTATTATATGTATTGCAAAGGGCTGCTGCTGCATAATGACCAATTTCACGACATACGCCAGTGATATTAAACCTGATTCTGATAAGGGTCAAATGCAGGAAATTGGGACCAGCTGAGTAGACACCATGGTCGGCATGAACAGGTAGGGCCGAAGAGCCTGTATCTGTGTGTGGTGAACTACATATACCTGTCTGGACACGCCCTCCCCCCTGCTGACTGCTCCTGTGGCTCCTCCCACAGACCGTGGCTACTCCCACGGACCCTGGTATAAAGGCGATTGGAGGAACTGCCCCGGCCTCAGTCTCCAGGATGTAGTGTGGTGGTCACTTGCTGCTTGTTCTTTCTTCCAGCCAATAAAAGCCTATATATCGCCTCACATCTCCGAGAGTTATTGATGGTGCATCACTGTGCTACATTGTTCAATGCCTCTGTAACAATCTAGAGTCTGGGGTGACACCAGTGGTCAGGATTGACCCAGGTCCTCCAGAGCCACAGGACAGAAGTTTTATCAGTTACAGCTGTTTTCCATAGCTCCCTTGTCTGCAGGCAACTCCCTGCAGAGGCTACAATGCATTTATTGTCAGGTCAAAGTTCGAAGTACATTTATTACCAAAGTACGTGTACTACATACAACCTTGACATTTGTCTTCTTGCAGGCAGCCACAAAACCAAGAACCACTAAGAGCCAAAGAAACACGAGCCAATAGAATTCAAAGGTCAAGTAAAGGGGTAGCCAATCAGGACCAAGGAAAATGAACTAGGCAGTGGGGAGGGGGCTTTATAAATGCAAGCATTTCCAGAGAGAAACACCAACAACTGTGCACTGAGGATGTCACCTCGATTGGTGATAGCGTCTGCAAGCTAATTACCAAGCTCAGCAAACACAACAAGATCAAATAATAAATCCTATTAAAAAATCACACACACTGTCAGATAGCCAATGTGTTCAAAATGTGTCAGCCTTTCAGCACCTCAGTCTATCATAATATTCATTTGTTTCCAGAAAACTGTACTGGTGTGAGTCAGTGTGCAATTGTAAATAAGGTCTTTACCAGTCCGCCTCTGCTTCCCTTTACGCCTTTGGGACCCTGTGGGGGAAAATATAAAAAATAAGAGCTAAATTGAAAGTCATTTTAACTGGAACGTGAGACACATAGAACTGAGAACATAGACCAGTATGACAGTGGAACAGGCTATTCAGCCCATCATGTTTGTGTTGACTATGATGCCAAATTAAATTAAATTTATAAACCTACAAGATTCTGCAGATGCTGGGAATCCAGAGCAACACACACAAAATGCTGGAGGAACTAAGCAGGTCAGGCAGAATGCAGGGGGGTGGTGGAATAAAGAGTCTATTTTTTGGCCAGGATACTTCATCAGGACTGGAAAGGAAGGGGGAAGATGCCAGAATAAGGAAGTGGGGGGAGATGGAGGAGGACAGTACAAAATGGCAGATCGTTAAGGGGGAATGAAATAGAGACTGGGAGGTGGATGGGTGGAAGAGTGTAATAGAGACTGGGAGGTGGATGGGTGGAAGGGTGTAATAGAGACTGGGAGGTGGATGGGTGGAAGAGTGTAATAGAGACTGGGATGTGAATGGGTGGAAGAGTGTAATAGAGACTGGGAGGTGGATGGGTGGAAGAGTATAATAGAGACTGGGAGGTGGATGGGTGGAAGAGTGTAATAGAGACTGGGAGGTGGATGGATGGAAGAGTGTAATAGAGACTGGGAGGTGGAATGGTGGAAGAGTGTAATAGAGTGGGAGCTGGATGGGAGGAAGAGTGTAATAGAGACTGGGAGGTAGATGTGTGGAAGAGTGTAATAGAGACTGGGAGGTAGATGTGTGGAAGAGTGTAATAGAGACTGGGAGGTGGACGGGTGGAAGAGTGTAATAGAGACTGGGAGGTGGATGGGTGGAAGGGTGTAATAGAGACTGGGAGGTGGATGGGTGGAAGAGTGTAATAGAGACTGGGAGGTGGATGGGTGGAAGAGTGTAATAGAGACTGGGAGGTGGATGGGTGGAAGGGTGTAATAGAGACTGGGAGGTGGATGGGTGGAAGAGTGTAATAGAGACTGGGATGTGGATGGGTGGAAGAGTGTAATAGAGACTGGGAGGTGGATGGGTGGAAGAGTATAATAGAGACTGGGAGGTGGATGGGTGGAAGAGTGTAATAGAGACTGGGAGGTGGAATGGTGAAAGAGTGTAATAGAGACTGGGAGGTAGAGGTGTGGAAGAGTGTAATAGAGACTGAGAGGTGGATGTGTGGAAGAGTGTAATAGAGACTGGGAGGTGGATGGGTGGAAGAGTGTAATAGAGACTGGGAGGTGGATGGGTGGAAGAGTATAATAGAGACTGGGAGGTGGATGTGTGGAAGAGTGAAATAGAGACTGGGAAGTTGACGGGTGGAAGAGTGTAATAGAGACTGGGAGGTGGATGGGTGGAAGAGTGTAATAGAGACTGGGAGGTGGATGGGAGGAAGAGTGTAATAGAGACTGGGAGGTGGATGGGAGGAAGATTGTAATAGAGATTGGGAGGTGGATGGGTGGAAGAGTGTAATAGAGACTGTGAGGTGGATGGGTGGAAGAGTGTAATAGAGACTGGGAGGTGGAATGGTGGAAGAGTGTAATAGAGACTGGGAGGTGGACGGGTGGAAGAGTGTAATAGAGACTGGGAGGTGGATGGGTGGAAGAGTGTAATAGAGACTGGGAGGTGGATGTGTGGAAGAGTATAATAGAGACTGGGAGGTGGATGGGTGGAAGAGTGTAATAGAGACTGGGAGGTGGATGGATGGAAGAGTGTAATAGAGACTGGGAGGTGGATGGGTGGAAGAGTGTAATAGAGACTGGGAGGTGGAATGGTGGAAGAGTGTAATAGAGACTGGGAGCTGGATGGGAGGAAGAGTGTAATAGAGACTGGGAGGTAGATGTGTGGAAGAGTGTAATAGAGACTGGGAGGTAGATGTGTGGAAGAGTGTAATAGAGACTGGGAGGTGGACGGGTGGAAGAGTGTAATAGAGACTGGGAGGTGGATGGGTGGAAGGGTGTAATAGAGACTGGGAGGTGGATGGGTGGAAGAGTGTAATAGAGACTGGGAGGTGGATGGGTGGAAGAGTGTAATAGAGACTGGGAGGTGGATGGGTGGAAGGGTGTAATAGAGACTGGGAGGTGGATGGGTGGAAGTGTAATAGAGACTGGGATGTGGATGGGTGGAAGAGTGTAATAGAGACTGGGAGGTGGATGGGTGGAAGAGTATAATAGAGACTGGGAGGTGGATGGGTGGAAGAGTGTAATAGAGACTGGGAGGTGGAATGGTGGAAGAGTGTAATAGAGACTGGGAGGTAGAGGTGTGGAAGAGTGTAATAGAGACTGAGAGGTGGATGTGTGGAAGAGTGTAATAGAGACTGGGAGGTGGACGGGTGGAAGAGTGTAATAGAGACTGGGAGGTGGATGGGTGGAAGAGTGTAATAGAGACTGGGAGGTGGATGGGTGGAAGAGTATAATAGAGACTGGGAGGTGGATGTGTGGAAGAGTGAAATAGAGACTGGGAAGTGGACGGGTGGAAGAGTGTAATAGAGACTGGGAGGTGGATGGGTGGAAGAGTATAATAGAGACTGGGAGGTGGATGTGTGGAAGAGTGTAATAGAGACTGGGAGGTGGACAGGTGGAAGAGTGTAATAGAGACTGGGAGGTGGATGGGTGGATGGGTTGAAGAGTGTAATAGAGACTGGGAGGTGGATGGGTGGAAGAGTATAATAGAGACTGGGAGGTGGATGTGTGGAAGAGTGTAATAGAGACTGGGAGGTGGATGGGTGGAAGAGTGTAATAGAGACTGGGAGGTGGAATGGTGGAAGAGTGTAATAGAGACTGGGAGGTAGATGGGTGGAAGAGTGTAATAGAGACTGGGAGGTGGATGTGTGGAAGAGTGTAATAGAGACTGGGAGGTGGATGGGTGGAAGAGTGTAATAGAGACTGGGAGGTGGATGGGTGGAAGAGTGTAATAGAGACTGGGAGGTGGATGGGTGGAAGAGTGTAATAGAGACTGGGAGGTGGATGTGTGGAAGAGTGTAATAGAGACTGGGAGCTGGATGTGTGGAAGAGTGTAATAGAGACTGGGAGGTGGATGGGTGGAAGAGTGTAATAGAGACTGGGAGGTGGAATGGTGGAAGAGTGTAATAGAGACTGGGAGCTGGATGGGTGAAAGAGTGTAATAGAGACTGGGAGGTGGATGGGTGGAAGAGTGTAATAGAGACTGGGAGGTGGATGTGTGGAAGAGTGTAATAGAGACTGGGAAGTGGATGGGTGGAAGAGTGTCGTAGAGACTGGGAGGAGGATGTGTGGAAGAGTGTAATAGAGACTGGGAGGTAGATGTGTGGAAGAGTGTAATAGAGACTGAGAGGTAGATGTGTGGAAGAGTGTAATAGAGTGGGAGGTGGACGGGTGGAAGAGTGTAATAGAGACTGGGAGGTGGATGGGTGGAAGTGTGTAATAGAGACTGGGAGGTGGATGGGTGGAAGGGTGTAATAGAGACTGGGAGGTGGATGGGTGGAAGGGTGTAATAGAGACTGGGAAGTGGATGGGTGGAAGAGTGTAATAGAGACTGGGAGGTGGATGGGTGGAAGAGTGTAAGAGAGACTGGGAGGTGGATGGGTGGAAGGGTGTAATAGAGACTGGGAGGTGGATGGGTGGAAGAGTGTAATAGAGACTGGGATGTGGATGGGTGGAAGAGTGTAATAGAGACTGGGAGGTGGATGGGTGGAAGAGTGTAATAGAGACTGGGAGGTGGATGGGTGGAAGAGTGTAATAGAGACTGGGAGGTGGAATGGTGGAAGAGTGTAATAGAGACTGGGAGGTGGAATGGTGGAAGAGTGTAATAGAGACTGGGAGCTGGATGGGAGGAAGAGTGTAATAGAGACTGGGAGGTAGATGTGTGGAAGAGTGTAATAGAGACTGGGAGGTAGATGTGTGGAAGAGTGTAATAGAGACTGGGAGGTGGACGGGTGGAAGAGTGTAATAGAGACTGGGAGGTGGATGGGTGGAAGGGTGTAATAGAGACTGGGAGGTGGATGGGTGGAAGAGTGTAATAGAGACTGGGAGGTGGATGGGTGGAAGAGTGTAATAGAGACTGGGAGGTGGATGGGTGGAAGGGTGTAATAGAGACTGGGAGGTGGATGGGTGGAAGAGTGTAATAGAGACTGGGATGTGGATGGGTGGAAGAGTGTAATAGAGACTGGGAGGTGGATGGGTGGAAGAGTATAATAGAGACTGGGAGGTGGATGGGTGGAAGAGTGTAATAGAGACTGGGAGGTGGAATGGTGAAAGAGTGTAATAGAGACTGGGAGGTAGAGGTGTGGAAGAGTGTAATAGAGACTGAGAGGTGGATGTGTGGAAGAGTGTAATAGAGACTGGGAGGTGGATGGGTGGAAGAGTGTAATAGAGACTGGGAGGTGGATGGGTGGAAGAGTATAATAGAGACTGGGAGGTGGATGTGTGGAAGAGTGAAATAGAGACTGGGAAGTTGACGGGTGGAAGAGTGTAATAGAGACTGGGAGGTGGATGGGTGGAAGAGTGTAATAGAGACTGGGAGGTGGATGGGAGGAAGAGTGTAATAGAGACTGGGAGGTGGATGGGAGGAAGATTGTAATAGAGATTGGGAGGTGGATGGGTGGAAGAGTGTAATAGAGACTGTGAGGTGGATGGGTGGAAGAGTGTAATAGAGACTGGGAGGTGGAATGGTGGAAGAGTGTAATAGAGACTGGGAGGTGGACGGGTGGAAGAGTGTAATAGAGACTGGGAGGTGGATGGGTGGAAGAGTGTAATAGAGACTGGGAGGTGGATGTGTGGAAGAGTATAATAGAGACTGGGAGGTGGATGGGTGGAAGAGTGTAATAGAGACTGGGAGGTGGATGGATGGAAGAGTGTAATAGAGACTGGGAGGTGGATGGGTGGAAGAGTGTAATAG
Source organism: Hemitrygon akajei (assembly GCF_048418815.1). Taxonomy (NCBI): domain Eukaryota; kingdom Metazoa; phylum Chordata; class Chondrichthyes; order Myliobatiformes; family Dasyatidae; genus Hemitrygon; species Hemitrygon akajei. The sequence goes on along the minus strand of NC_133135.1, from coordinate 4,924,305 downwards.
AGACTGGGAGGTGGAATGGTGGAAGAGTGTAATAGAGACTGGGAGCTGGATGGGAGGAAGAGTGTAATAGAGACTGGGAGGTAGATGTGTGGAAGAGTGTAATAGAGACTGGGAGGTAAATGTGTGGAAGAGTGTAATAGAGACTAGGAGGTGGACGGGTGGAAGAGTGTAATAGAGACTGGGAGGTGGATGGGTGGAAGGGTGTAATAGAGACTGGGAGGTGGATGGGTGGAAGAGTGTAATAGAGACTGGGAGGTGGATGGGTGGAAGAGTGTAATAGAGACTGGGAGGTGGATGGGTGGAAGGGTGTAATAGAGACTGGGAGGTGGATGGGTGGAAGTGTAATAGAGACTGGGATGTGGATGGGTGGAAGAGTGTAATAGAGACTGGGAGGTGGATGGGTGGAAGAGTATAATAGAGACTGGGAGGTGGATGGGTGGAAGAGTGTAATAGAGACTGGGAGGTGGAATGGTGGAAGAGTGTAATAGAGACTGGGAGGTAGATGTGTGGAAGAGTGTAATAGAGACTGAGAGGTGGATGGGTGGAAGAGTGTAATTGAGACTGGGAGGTAGATGGGTGGACGAGTGTAATAGAGACTGGGAGGTGGATGTGTGGAAGAGTGTAATAGAGACTGGGAGGTAGATGTGTGGAAGAGTGTAATAGAGACTGGGAGTTGGATGGGTGGAAGAGTGTAATAGAGACTGGGAGTTGGATGGGTGGAAGAGTGTAATAGAGACTGGGAGGTGGATGGGTGAAAGAGGTGAAGGGCTGAAAAAAGAATCTGGCAGAAGATGACAGTGGACCATGAGAGAAAGGGAAGGAGAAGGGGAACTGGGGGGGGGTGGGTTGGGGGGTAAGGAGAAGAGAAGGGGTGAGAGGGGAACCAGATGAGGAAAAGAAAATGAGAGAAGGGGGAGAGGGGAAGTTTGATAACTTAATATTCATGCCATCAGGTTGGAGGCTATCCAGACTGAATATGAGGAATGCTTGCTGAAATTAAATTTATCTGCCTGCACATTATCGTGGTCATGTGCCTGTCCATACGCCTCTAAAACACCACTGTTGTATCCGCCTCCACCACCCCACCCCACTTTGTGTCAAAAAACTTACCCTACACATCTCCTTTAAACTTTCTACCCCCCTCACCTTTAAGTTATGCTTCTGGTACTTGATATTTCTACCCTAGGAAATAGACTCTGATTATCTACCCTTTATATGCCTCTCATAATTCTAGAAACTTCTATTAGGTCACACCCCTCCCCAGCCTCCAGTGCTCCAGAGAAAACAACGCCAATTTATTTATTTAGCCATATGGCGTGGAGTGCGCCCTTCTGACCTTTCGAACCTGAAACCCCACAACCCCGATTAACCCTAACCTAATCACAGGGCAACTTGCAAAGACCAATTAACCTGATTATGTCTTTTGACTGTGGGAGGAAACCAGAGCACCGGAGAAAACCCACACAGTCGGAATGAAGGACATATAGACTCCTTACAGTGGACCTGAGCACTAACAGTGTTGCACTAATCACTGAGCTACCCTGCTGCCCAATCTGCAAATTCCCATCACGAAGAAACTGTGATCACTGCTCCCTCCTGAAACTTTGATCACCTGACCAGGTTTGCTGCCCAGTACAAGGTCATGTGCTCTCCATTCCAGGGAACATCCTGGTGAGCCACATTTAGCTGACGTGTAGTAAGATCGGTGTGGGAGGTGATGCCAATGCCATGTCTGGCTGACGTGTAGTAAGGTCGACGTGGGAGGTGATGCCGAAGTTGTTTTCATGGATACTTACAGGTTTCCCAGCCGGACCAGTGATTCCAGTTGGTCCTATCAGTCCAGGATTTCCCTGTTCACAACAGAAAAGAAATCAGCATTAACATAAGAACATAAACCGATTGCACAGGCTCGCAACACAAACCCATGGACACAGGTATGAAGTGGAAGCAAGAACTGGCCACTTGGGACATCCTGTCTGTGCCAGGTTTATGAGTTCACAGCTGCTCTGCTCACATTCCCAGTATCTCACTCCAGGCGAATTGACGGGAATTGGAGGGAATAACAGGCAGTGTATAAATGGGCAGTTGATGGTTAGCATGGACTTGGTGGCCGGAAGGGGCTGTTTCCGTACTCTGTTACAGTATATTGTGCTTGGTGCTACTGACGGTGGGCACAGAGCTACATTCACTGTAAAACAACTCAGCTGGGTGGGTGACAGGTGACCTGACACAACAGAAGCTTCAAACATGCCAAGAAGTTTACTTACAAACATTCCCGTCGGGCCCTTGGGACCACGAATTCCTTTAAAACCGACCTCTCCAACTGGACCCTGTCAAAAGCAACACACAGTGTGGGTTCCCATCTGATACACACTGTTGTGACTGTCCACTCGGTCAGCTCTCGCTCTGTTACGCAGCCACACGCCCACAGCTGTCCACGTCGCGTGCCTTCCGTAAAGCTGTCAGCTCTTTGGTCGTGTGAGGCAGAGGCTGTGGTTATTGGGATTCTCTCTCCCATCAGGCAGAAGATACAAAAACCTGAAAGCACGTACCACCAGGCTCAAGGATAGCTTCTACCCCACTGTTATCAGACTCCTGAATAGTCCCCGATTATGACAAAATGGACTCCTGGCCTCACAATTGACCTTGTTATGGGGTCACACCTTATTGTCTAGCTGAACTATACTTTCTTTTTAACTGCAGTACTTAATTCTGCATTCTGTTATTATTTTACCTTGTTCTACCTCAATGCATTGTGTAATTGATTTTGAGATACAGCAAGGAACAGACCCTCCCAGCCCAACGAGATGCACCCTGCAGCAACCCACCTATTTAAATCTCACCTATTCACAGGGCAATTTACAATGACCAATTAACCTACTAACATAGAAAACATAGAAAACCTACAGTACAGTACAGGCCCTTTGGCTCCCGATGCTGTGCCGAACATGCCCTTACCTTAGAAATTACCTAGGCTTACCCGTAGCCCTCTATTTTATTTTTCTGAGCACCATGTATCTGTCCAGGAGTCTCTTAAAAGACCCTATCGTATCTGCCTACACCACCATCACCGGCAGCCCATTCCATGCACTCACCACTCTCAGTGTAAAAAACTTACCCCTGATATCTCCTCTGTACCTGCTTCCAAGCACCTTAAAACTGTGCCCTCTCGTGTTGCCATTTCAGCCCTGAGGAAAAGCCTCTGACTATCCACACGATCAATGCCTCTCATCATCTTATACACCTCTATCGGGTCACCTCTCATCTTCTGTCGCTCCAAGGAGAAAAGGCCGAGTTCACTCAACCTATTCTCATAAGGCTTGCTACCCAATCCAGGCAACATCCTTGTAAATCTCCTCTGCACCCTTTCGATGGTTTCCACATCCTTCCTGTAGTGAGGTGACCAGAACTGCGCACAGTACTCCAAGTGAGTCTGACCAGGGTCCTATATAGATGCAACATTACCTCTCAGTTCCTAAACTTAATCCCATGATTGATGAAGACCAATGCATCGTACGCCTTCTTAACCATAGAGTCAACCTGCATGAGCGTCCTATGAACTCGGACCCTAGGATCCCTCTGAACCTCCACACAGCCAAGAGTCTTACCATTAATACTATATTCTGCCATTATATTTGACCTACCAAAATGAACCACCTCACACTTATCTGGGTTGAACTCCATCTGCCACTTCTCAGCCCAGTTTTAAATCCTATCAATGTCTCACTGCAACCACTGACAACCCTCCACACTATCCACAACACCCCCAACCTTTGTGTCATCAGCAAATTTACTAACCCATCCCTCCACTTCCTCATCCAGGCCATTTATAAAAATGACAAAGAGAAGGGGTCCCAGAACAGATCCCTGAGGCACACCACTAGTCACCAACCTCCATGTAGAATATGACCCATATACAATCACTCTTTGCCTTCTGTGGGCAAGCCAATTCTGGATCCACAAAGCAATGTCCCCTTGGATCCCATGCCTCCTTACTTTCTCAATAAGCCTTGCATGGGGTACCTTATCAAATGCCTTGCTGAAATCCATATACACTACATCTACTGCTCTACCTTCATTAATGTGTTTAGTTACATCCTCAAAAAATTCAATCAGGCTTGTAAGGTATGACCTGCCTTTGACAAAGCCATGCTGACCATTCCTAATCATATTATACTTCTCCAAATGTTCATAAATCCTGCCTCTCAGGATTTTCTCCATCAACGTACCAACCACTGAAGTAAGACTCACTGGTCTATAATTTCTTGGGCTATCTCTACTCCCTTTCTTGAATAAGGGAACAACATCTGCGACTATCCAATCCTCTGGAACCTCTCCCGTCCTCTTTGATGATGCAAAGATCATCGCCAGAGGCTCAGCAGTTTCCTCCCTCATCTCCCACAGTAGCCTAGGGTGCATCTCGCCCAGTCCTGGTGACTTATCCAACTTGATGCTTTCCAAAAGTTCCAGCACATCCCCCTTTTTAATATATATATGCTCAAGCTTTACAGTCTGCTTAAGTCATCCCTACATTCACCAAGATCCTTTTCCATACTGAATACTGAAGTAAAGTACTCATTAAGTACCTCTGCTAGCAACCCCAGTTCCGTACACACTTTTCCTCTGTCACACTTGATTGGTCCTATCCTCTCACGTCTTATCCTCTTGCTCTTCAAATACTTGTAGAATGCCTTGGAGTTTTCCTTAATCCTGTCTACCAAGGCCTTCTCATGGCCCCTTCTGGCTCTCCTAATGTCATTCTTCAGCTCCTTCCTGCTAGCTTTATGACATTCTAGATCTCGATCATTACCAAGTTTTTTGAACTTTTCGCAAGCTCTTCTTTTCTTTTGACTAGATTTACAGCAGCCTTTGTACACCATGGTTCCTGTACCCTACCATCCTTTCCCTGTCTCATTAGAATACACCTATGCAGAACTCCACACAAATATCCTCTGACCATTTGCCACATTTCTTCCATACATTTCTCTGAGAATATCTGTTCCCAATTTATGCTTGCAAGTTCCTGCTTGATAGCCTCATATTTCCCCTTACTCCAATTAAATGCTGTCCTAACTTGTCTGTTCCTATTCTTCTCCAATACTATGTTAAAGGATATAGATTGTGATCACTATCTCCAAAATGCTCTCCCACTGAGAGATCTGACAGCAGATCAGGTTCATTTCCCAAAACCAGATCTAGTATAGCCTCTCCCCTTGTAGGCTTATCTACATGTTGTGTCAAGAAATCTTCCTGAACACACCTAACAAACTCCACCCCATCTAAACCCCGTGCTCTAGGGAGATGCCAATCAATATTTGGGAAATTAAAATCTCCCAGCATGACAACATAACTGGTACGTCTTTGGACTGTGGGAGGAAACTGGAGCACTCAGTGGAAACCCGCGTGATGACAAGAAGAATGTATAGTCGGTGCTGGAATTGAACTTGGACATTCCAAGCTGTAATAAAATCATGATAACTGCTACGTTATTGTGGTAGGTAATGAATTCACCTGTATGAACAGTATACAAGACATGCTTTTTGCCATATCTTGGTACATGTAACAACAATAAACCAGGGTGATTAGGACACTCGCACAGTGATACACTGGGTAGAGCCGCTGCCTTGCGGGCTCCAGAAACTCGGGTTTGATCTTGACCTCTGGCGCTGTCTGTGTGGAGTTTGCACGTTTTCTCTGTGTCAGTGTAGGTTTCCCCCAGGTACTCTGGTTCTTCCAACATCCCAACGGCACTGTAGATTGTGCCAGTGTGCGGGTGAGGGGTGGAATCTGGGGGGAACGTGCGGAGAATGAGTCCGTGCTGACCCTCAGCCACCCATTGACACCAATCCTACACTAATCCCATTTCATTCATTCTCCCCACATGCCAAAAGGCCTGTTCTGTTCTGTCTGACTCCAAGGGATCTCTCACAATGGAGATGAGGAGAATATTTTTCTCAGGACTCATGGGAACCTGATTCTGAGCCAAAGGGGAGCAGATAGAGACAGCGGGATCTGCATTCTGGGCACGTCTAATGGGGCTGTTCCCAGGTTGTAGGAGCAAAACCTCATATTCTGTCTGGGAAGCCTCCAACTGGCATGAACATTGATTTCCCCTCCCCTTCCTTTTCTTCTACTCCCCACACTCTTACCTTTCTCTTCACTTGCCTATCACCTCCCCTTAGACTCCCTCCTCCTTCTCTTTCTCCATGGTCCACTCTCCTCTCCTATCAGACTCCCCCTTCTCGAGCCCTTTAACTTTTCCACCCCTATCACCTTCTAGCTTCTAGTGATGGTCGAGGGGGAAGAGGAATTGACCCCCATGCGGTGTGATGTGTTCAGGTCACTCTGGGAGTGACCGTAGGGATTTGGCCTATATGGTGAGTCTCCTAAAGGTGAGCTTGGCCCAAGGCTCTAGGGTGTCTAAGGCTCAGTGAGCAATCTGAACACCAGAAGTTTTGAGAGGAGGGGATTTCACTCAGATCCACTGACCACAAAGCAACAAGAGGTGCTACAGTGAAACAACCAATCGGTATTTGGGACTGATTACCAAAGCAGGTTAACGGAAGGCAGGGGTCGTCGTCCGAGTGGACAGAGTCAGAGTGGTGATCTCGAGGCTTCAGTCAGAGAAAGCAAAGGAAAGAAAAGCTCCAGGTGAAGTTTTTTTTCTCCTTCCCTTCTTTATATCTGCTCAGCTAGGACAGTAGAGACGCCAGGCAGGATAGTTGCCTGCTCCTCTTGTGGGATGTGGGAGGGCAGGGAGAACTCCAGTATCCCTGACAACTTCCACTGCGAGGTATATCCAGCTGCAGCTTTCAACAAACCACGTGAGGAGTTGGAGCTGGAACTGGATGAACTCTGGATCATTCGGGAGGCTGAAGGGCTGATAGATCAGACATACAGAGAGGTAGTTACACCCAAGGTGCAGGACACAGAAAACTGGGTGACAGTCAGGAGGGGAAAGGGATAAAGGAGCCAGTGGAGAGTACCCCTCTGGCCATCCCCCTCAACAACAGGTAAACCACTTTGGATACTGACAGGGAGGTTGACCTAACAGAGGAAAGTCACAGTGGTGGGGTATCTGTCACTGAGTCTGTGTCTGCGACTCAGAAGGGAAGCGGGAAAAGAGGCACGCTGTGGTGATAGGGATTCGTTAATTAGGGGAACAGACAGGAGGTTCTGTGGGTGAGAACAAGATTCCCAGTTGGGTGCCAGGGTCCGGGATATCTCAGGCCAAATTCTTAGCATTCTTAAGTGGGAGGGTGAACAGCCAGGAGTCGTAGTCCATGCAGGTATCGATGGCATGGGTAGGATGAGTGACAAGTTTCTGCATAGGGAGTTCAGGCAGTAGGGTGCTAAGTTAAAGGGCAGGACCTCTGAGGTTGTGATCTCAGGATTGCTACTCGTGTTATGTGCTAGTGAGGGCAGAACTAGGAAGATTATACAGTTTACTATGTGGCTAAGGAGTTGGTGTAGGAGGGAGGGCATATAATTTTTGGATCATTGGGCTCTCTTCCAGGGAAATTGAAACCCGTACAGAAGGGACAATTTGTACCTGAACTAGAGGGGGACTAATATCGTAGCAGGAGGGTTTGTTAATGTTGCACAGTGGGGTTTAAACTAGAGTTGCAGGGGGATGGGAACCAGAGTGCCAGAACAGTTAGTGGAGAGGTTGTGGAGGCAGATGTTGGTAAGACCTCAGACAAAGTTAGAAATTAAAAGGTTGAGCATGGTGTGATTAGTGGCCTCAATGCATATATTTCAATGCAAGAAGTATCATAGGAAAGGTGGATGATAGTACTGAAGATGAGGTGGCTGGTTTACAAACAGAGGCAGCGTCTTGTGAGAACAGGTTGTTGATACGGCAAAATTGCAATCAACAGGAGATGCAATGTAGAAGGCGGATAAACTCGAAAAGTGTGAACACAGGACTGAAGGTGTTGTATCTGAATGCAGGCAGTATACAGAATAAGGTAGATGGCCTGTATTGTGCTGTAGGTTTTCTATATTTCTAACTTGTAGCACAGTTGCAGACTGGCAGGTATGATGTAGTAAGCATCACTGAATCATGATTGAAAGAAGATTATAAATGGGAGTTTAATGGCCAAGGATATACATTGTATTGAAAAAAGAGGCAGGGAGGCAGAGGAGGTGGCGTTGCTCTGTCGGTAAAAACTGAAATCAAATTATCAGAAAGAAGTGACGTAGGATCGGAAGGTGTTGAATCATTCTGGATAAAACTAAAGAACTGCAAGGGTAAAAAGACCCTGATGGGAGTTGTATACAGACCATAAACAGTAGTAAGGATGTGGTCTACAAATTACAACACGTAATAGAAAATGTATGCCAAAAGGGCAATGATAGAATAGTTATGAGGGACTTCAATATGGAGGTAGGTTGGGAAAATAAGGTTGGTGCTGGATTCCAGGAGGGGGCATTTCTAAAGTGCCTATGAGAGGGCTTTTTAGAGCAGCTCGTGGTTGAGTCCATTAGGGGGTCAGATATTTTGGATTGGTTGTTGTGCAATGATTCAGGATCAGTTCCTGAGGATTGGAAAATGGCTAATGTTATCCCACTTTTTAAGAAAGGAGGGAGGGAGAAAACAGGGAACTATCGACCTGTCAGCCTAACATCAGTAGTGGGGAAGATGAAATAGTGGCATATCTAGATAGCAGTGATAGGATTGGGCCGAGCCAGCATGGATTTACCAAGGGTAAATCATGCTTGACTAATCTATTGGGAGTTTTTCGAGGATGTAACCAGGAAGTTAGACAAGGGAGATCCAGTGGATGTAGTGTACCTCGATTTTCAGAAGGCATTTGATAAGGTCCCACATAGGAGATTGGTGGGTAAAATCAAAGCTCATGGCATTGGGGGGAAGACATTGACATGGATAGGAAACTGGTTGGCAGATAGAAAGCAAAGGGTAGCGGTGAATGGGTCTTTCTCGGAATGGCAGGTGGTGACTAGTGGGGTGCCACAGGGCTCGGTATTGGGACCACAACTGTTTACGATTTACGTCAACGATTTAGATGAAGGCATTGAGAATAACATCAGAAAGTTTGCTGATGATACTAAGCTGGGTGGCAGTGTGACATCTGATGAGGATGTTAGGAGAATTCAGGGTGACTTGGATAGGCTGGGTGAGTGGGCAGATACTTGGCAGATGACGTTTAATGTGAATAAGTGAGGTTATCCACTTTGGGAGTAAGAACAGGAAGGCAGATTATTATCTGATCGGTGTAAAGTTAGGTAAGGGAGAAATACAAAGAGATCTAGGAGTCCTTGTTCATCAGTCACTGAAGGTGAATGAGCAAGTGCAGCAGGCAGTGAAGAAGGCTAATGGAATGTTGGCCTTTATTACAAAGGGAATTGAGTACAAGAGCAAGGAAATCCTCTTGCATTTGTACAGGGCACTGGTGAGACCACACCTGGAGTATTGTGTACAGTTTTGATCTCCAGGGTTAAGGAAGGACATCCTGGCTGTAGAGGAAGTGCAGCGTAGATTCACGAGGTTAATTCCTGGGATGTCCGGACTGTCTTACGCAGAGAGGTTAGAGAGACTGGGCTTGTACACACTGGAATTAAGGAGATTGAGAGGGGATCTGATTGCAACATATAAGATTATTAAGGGATTGGACAAGATAGAGGCAGGAAATATGTTCCAGATGCTGGGAGAGTCCAGTACCAGAGGGCATGGTTTGAGAATAAGGGGTAGGTCATTTAGGACAGAGTTAAGGAAAAACTTCTTCTCCCAGAGAGTTGTGGGTGTCTGGAATGCACTGCCTCGGAAGGCAGTGGAGGCCAGTTCTCTGGATGCTTTCAAGAAGGAGCTAGATAGGTATCTTATGGATAGGGGAATCAAGGGATATGGGGACAAGGCAGGAACCGGGTATTGATAGTAGAAGATCAGCCATGATCTGAAAATGGCGGTGCAGGCTTGAAGGGCCGAATGGTCTACTTCTGCACCTATTGTCTATTGTCTATTGTAAAAAAACCATTAGGGGAAACTGATCATAATATGGTCACATTCACCCTGAAATTTGAGAAAGAGAAGATAAAGTCAGATGTATCAGTATTACAGTAGAGTACAGGGAGTTACAGAGGAGTCGGACAGAATTGATTGGAAAGGAACACTGGCAGGGATGATGGCACAGCAGCAATGGCTGGAATTTATGAAAGCAATTTGGAAAGCACAGGATATATACATTCTAAAAGAAAGATGACACAACCATGGCTAACAAGAAAACTCAAAAAATAGTGGGAAGTTGGAAGATTTGGAAGTTTTTAAAAGCCAACAGAAGGCAATTAAAAAATTCATTAAGAAGATAAAGATGGGATACAAAAGTAAGTTACCTAATAATATTAAAGAGGACACCAAAAGTTTCTCCAGATACATGAAGTGTAAGATGGGTGACAGTGGATATTGGACCATTAGAAAATGATGCTGAAGATATAGTAAGAGGGGACAAGGAAATGTCGAACAAACTGAATAGTATTTTGCATCAGTCTTCTTTGTAGAAGACACTAGTAGTGTGGTGGAAATTTCAGATGTCAGGGGGTCATGAAATGAGTGAAGTTACCATTACTAGAGAGAAAGTTCTTGGAAAATTGAAAAGTCTGAAGCTAGATAAGTTACCTGGACTATCCCAGAGTTTGATAGAAGTGGCTGAAGAGATTGTGAAGGTATGATTTTTCAAAAATCATTATATTCTGGAATGGTTCCGGAAAAGTGAAAAATTGCAAATGTCACTCCACCCTTCAAGAAGGTAGAGAGGCAGAAGAAAGGAAACTATAGTCTGTGGTGGCCAGTGCTATCATGTTTGCTGTTGTGTGCTGGGGCAGCAGGCTGAGGGTAGCAGATACCAACAGAATCAACAAACTCATTCGTAAGGCCAGTGATGTTGTGGGGGTGGAACTGGACTCTCTGACGGTGGTGTCTGAAAAGAGGATGCTGTCCAAGTTGCATGCCATCTTGGACAATGACTCCCATCCACTCCATAATGTACTGGTTAGGCACAGGAGTACATTCAGCCAGAGACTCATTCTACTGAGATGTAACACTGAGCATCGTAGGAAGTCATTCCTACCTGTGGCCATTAAACTTTACAACTCCTCCCTCAGAGTGTCAGACACCCTGAGCCAATAGGCTGGTCCTGGACTTATTTCCACTTGGCATGATTAACTTATTATTTAATTATTTATGATTTTATTATTGCTATATTTCTTCATTATTCTTGGTGCGGCTGTAATGAAACCCAATTTCCCTCAGGATCAATAAAGTATGTCTGTCTGTCTGACCTCAGTGGTGGGGAAGATGTTGGAGTCGCTTATTAACGATAAGGTCTCAGGGTACTTGGAGGCAGATGATAAAATATGCACGGTGTCCTCAAGGGAAAATCTTGCCTGACAGATCAATTGGAATTCTTTGAAGAAATAGCAAGCAGGATAGACAAAGGAGTATCAAGGGATTTTGTGTACTTGGACAAGATGCCACACATGAAGCTGCTTAACAAGCTACGATACAATTGATTACAAGCTGTAATACAATCCATGCTATTAGAGGGAAGATTCTAGCATGGTTAAAGCAGTGGCTGATTGGCAGGAGGCAAAGACTGGGAATAAAGAGAGCCTTTTCTGGTTGGCTGCTGGTGACTAGTGGTGTTCCACAGGGATCTGTGTTGGGACTGACTCTTTTTATATTAAATGTCAATGATTTCAATGATTGGATTGATGGCTTTGCAGATGATATGAACATAGATGGAGGGGCAGGTAATTTTAAGGAAGTAGAGAGGTTACAGAAGGATTTAGATTAGGAGAATGGGGACAGAAATGGCAGATGGAATACTGTGTTGGGAAGTGTATGGTCACACACTTTTGTAGAAGAAATGAAAGGGTCAATTATTTTCTAAATGGAGAGAAAATATACAAAAAAAATGTGAGGCAAAGGGACTTGGGTGTCCTTGTGCAGGATTCCTTGAAGGTTAACTTGCAGGTTGAGCCTGTGGTGAGGAAGGCTAACACAATGCTAGCATTCATTCCAAGAGGACTAGATTATGTTGAGACTTTGTAAAGTGCTAGTGAAGTTTCACTTGGAATATTGTGGGCAGTTCTGGGCCCCTTATCTTAGAAAAGACGTGTTGAAACTGGAGAGGGTTCAAAGGAGTTTAACGAAAAAAATTCCAGGATTGAATGGCTTGTCATATGAAGAGCTCTGGGCCTTTATTCAGTAATATTTAGAAGAATGATGGGTGACCTCATTGAAACCTATTGAATTGTGAGAGGCCTTGATCGAGTGGATGTGGAGAGGATGTCTCCTATGATGGGAGATTCACAGAGGACACAACCTCAGAGTGGAGAGGCATCCTTTTAGAATGGAGATGAGGAGGAATTTGTTTTTGCCAGAGAGTGGTGAATTTGTGAAATTCTTTCCCACAGGCAGTTGTGGAGGCCAAGTCTTATGTATATTTAAGGCAGAGGTTGATAGATTCTTGGTTGGGCAGGGCACGAAGTGATATGGGGAGAAGGCAGGAGATTGGGGCACTTAGGAAAATTGGAACTGGCAGAGCAGATTCAATGGGTCCAATGGCGTCATTCTGCTCCTGTATTTTATGGTCTTATGGTGTCTGGCCCATATGGAGGGCAGTGGGTGGTAGAGGGACAAATCCTCCAAGTATATATCCCAGGCAGAATTGGCTCACGTTGTAGAGTTGGGCTTGGGACCTGATGTGGATTGGAAGGTCAGGAGGCAAAGGACTGGGTTGGTTAGTGATGGTTGTCCATGTGTTACGTACCCGTGACACGTGACAGTGGTACCCTTGTCACGTGACTGGGGTTGAAGTTATACTGGACATGAGGTAATGGTTTTGTGATGGTGGAGTGATGTCATTTTCCCGCCAGTAGAGGTCATGTGACAGGTTTTTTCTACAGGGTATAAAAGGGAGACCCACCCTGTCAGGTGGGGCAGTTCGTGGCAGGATTTGCCAAAATGACTTCATATCACTGTGTGATTTAATGTGATGACGCAGTTTAGTTAAAAATGAAGTTTTATATAATGCCTAAAGTTTAAAAGGTCAGAGCCAACGGTTTCTTTGCTAAGGGAGAGTGAAGTTTGGAAAATGGAGATCGAGGAAAATCGATTTTCGATGGATTGACTTCGACCTTGTGTGATCCTCATTCGGAAGGATTTCGTTTACTATTCTCATGATAGTCTCCGCTGGAAAAAAGCGGGAGATTGAGAATATTGTGGAAGGAAGGTCAGTCACTTTAAGTTGTTATATTTAATAAAATTCGACGTGGGAGTTCGACGCTGGGAATCGAAGGACATCGACGTGGAAGAGAATTTACATCGTTTTAAAAAGTCTCTCCTTTTAAAAGTACCGTGAGCTTTTGAACTGTCGGCATATCGTTTTAAAGTACTGTTTTCTTTCGGCATATCGCTTTAAAGAACTGAGTTCTTTTCAATACTGCTTTGAAGACTGTTTGGGACTGCAACGCTATTAAGGACTGTTTGAGCAGCTGAGCTCGGATCATTGTTTGGGTTTGTTTACATTTGAAGGGGGTTTGTTATCAGTGTTTAATAAACGTGTTATTTGTTATAAAACCCTTCGTCTAACTCATCTATAATTATTGTTGCCTGAATACGTAACATAAATATGGGGGCTACGTCCGGGATTGAATTGTTTGAGTTTAATAAGCTTTTTGAATTTTGAATCGGTGTTTTGGTAACGGGGATTGCTCGATTTTTTTTTGTTTGATTGGCTTGTGAGTGATATTCGGCAACGATGAATATTGATGAGTTTCTGGATTCGCCAGACGCGGATTTGTTAGCGAAGGCGAAAAAAACTGAAGTCTCTGAAATTGCTAATCGGTTGCATCTTAAAGGGATTTTGCCAACTACATCAAAAGCTGTAATACAGAGAAAGATCGCATCACATTTTGTGGCTTCGGGTCATTTTGAAGAATCGATTTTAGAATCGTTTCCAATAAGTAATCTGGAGATGCAGTTGCAAATTGAACAAATGAGGTTGGAACAAAGTAAAGCAGAGTTAGAGAGGTGTAAATTGGAATCTGAGCAGAAGAAAAGAGAATTTGAATATGCAATGGAGAATTTAAGGTCTGAGAATCAGTCTTCTGATTCTAGAAAACCGTTTGTTGCTAGCCAAGAAATTAAATTGGTCCCTCCATTTAGTGAAACAGAAGTGGAGAGATATTTTCAACATTTTGAAACTGTTGCTCGGATGTCAGAGTGGCCGAAAGATAAATGGTCAGTGTTATTACAGAGTGTAATCAAAGGCAAGGCACAGCAAGTTTACACAGCTTTAACTGCTGCGCAAGCATTAGATTATGATATTGTGAAAACGAATATTCTCAAAGCATACGAATTGGTCCCAGAAGCGTACAGGGAAAGATTCAGGAGTTTGAAAAAGTCTGTGGAAAAGACTTATGTGGAATTTGCCTATGATAAAGCTATGTGTTTTGAGAGATGGGTTTCTTCTAAAAATGTAAATGAGGACTATGATACATTGAGAGAGCTGATTTTGATGGAGGAATTTAAAAGAAGCATTCCTGTTGAAGTAAGGACCTACTTAAATGAGAGGGATACTGATAAATTGCAGGACTGTGCTAGATTAGCTGATGAGTATGTTTTAATCCATAAGAATAAATTTCCTCAGGGTAGAATTTTCAAGAGGAAAAATAATATGGAGACTCCAGGTAAATTAGAAATTAAATCAGAGGTTAATGAGAGAGGTAAGGAGGAAGGAAAACCTGTGAAGGAAAAACAGTTTGGTCTTATTTGTAACTATTGTAAGAAGCCTGGCCATGTAATAGCTAACTGTTTCAAATTGAAAAAGAAAGAGAAGGAAGCAGTACCAGATGCTTGTGTGCAACATACTGAAGCACCTGTAAAGTTACAGGGTTTGGTAAACACAAATGAGGATTTGTTAGAGTCTGACAAAGTTAGAAAGGGATATGATCATTTTATAACTGAAGGGTTTGTATCCTTGAAAGAAGGATCTACTCTGGTGCCAATAAAAATTCTTAGGGATACTGGAGCTTCTCAATCACTGATGTTAGATAGTGTGTTGAAGTTTAATGAAGAGAGTGATACTGGTGAGGTAAATTACATAAGAGGTGTTGGAAGTGATTTTATGCCTGTACATTTACATGAAGTAAATTTAAAGTCAGGGTTAGTTACAGGATTTGTTAAAGTAGGACTACAGCATAGCTTACCTGTGAAGGGTATTTCTTTATTGTTAGGTAATGACTTGGCAGGTGGACAAGTTTTTCCTGAAGTGCATTTGACAATAGAGTCAGAGGTACCTGAGGTGAATTCTAACACAGATTCTTCCTGTGTTGTGACTAGAGCTATGGCTAAAAAAATTGATGTGCAGAATGAGGTTGTTACTCATGACTGTTCAACTCAGGATGTGAGTTTTGAGGATGTGTCAGAGACTTTCTTACCTTCGTTGTTTGAACAAGATTCTGGGAGTAAGTCTGACTATGAAGATTTATCTCTGTCTCGGAAGGAGATGATAGCAGAGCAGAATAGAGATCCTGAGATTGTAAAATTAAGGGAACAAGCTTTACTAGGTAGTGAAATTGAGAAGGTGTCAGTAGGATATTATTTGGAAAAAGGAGTGTTGATGAGGAAGTGGAGGTCGCCTACAATTCCTGCAAGTGAGGAATGGAATGTTGTTTATCAGGTGGTTGTTCCTAAAGTTTATCGGAATGAGATTTTGATTTAGCTCATAGTGTGCCTTTAGGTGGACATCAAGGGGTAAGGAAAACTGTGGACAAGATTTTAAAACATTTTTACTGGCCTGGTTTAAGAAAAGATGTGGCGATGTTTTGTAAGACGTGCCATACTTGTCAAATTGTAGGTAAACCAAATCAGGTTACACCAGTAGCTCCATTACAACCTATTCCAGCATTTGGTGAACCGTTTTCTAAAGTTATTGTAGATTGTGTTGGTCCATTACCAAAGACAAAAACTGGTTATCAGTATTTGTTGACTATCATGTGTACTTCGTCTAGGTTTCCAGAGGCAGTACCACTTAGGAATATAAAAGCTAAAACTGTGACGAAGGCTCTTATAAAATTCTTTACTTATTTTGGATTGCCTAAGGAAATACAAACTGATCAAGGTAGTAATTTTATGTCTGGATTGTTTCAACAGATAGTTTATAAATTGGGAGCTAAGCAAATCACTTCGTCTGCATACCATCCAGAATCGCAAGGTGCCTTGGAGAGGTTTCATTCTACTCTCAAGAATATGATTAGGACATATTGTGTGGAGAATGAAGGTGACTGGGATGAGAGTATAAGCTTACTTTTATTTGCAGTAAGGGAATCGGTACAGGAATCTTTAGGGTTTAGTCCATTTGAACTTGTGTTTGGACATAGAGTTAGAGGACCTTTAGCTTTATTGAAGGAACAGTGGATTAGTAAGGAAGTGCATACTAATTTGTTGGACTATGTTTTGAAATTTAAGGACAGGTTACATAAAGCTTGTAGCTTAGCCAAGGAAAATTTAAAGTTGGCTCAGGAGAAAATGAAAACTTGGTATGATAAGGAAGCTAGGATGAGGATGTTTAAGCCTGGAGATAAGGTGTTGGTTCTTTTCCCAGTGCAGACAAATCCTTTACAAGCTAGATTTCATGGACCTTATGAAATTGTGTCTAGAATCAATGATGTGGATTATGTAATAAAAACTCCAGATCGTAGAAGGTCAACACAACTTTGCCACATAAATATGATTAAACCATATTTTGAGAAACAATCTGATACTGTGACTGTTGTGGTTAGTGAGGATGAGTTTGATTTAACTGGGAACATGATAGATGATTCATCTGACTTTCATTCTAAATCTAACATTGTTTCTGTTAGGTTACCTAATTCGACCATTTTGGAAAATATTGATGAGAAATTAGCACATTTACAGCTAGAGCAGAAACAACAGATGAAGGAATTGATTTTTAAGTATAAGGATTTGTTTCCAGATGTTCCGAGAAGGACTACTATAGCTTCACATGATGTAGATGTTGGAGATGCCAAACCTATTAAACAACATCCATATAGGATGAACATGGAAAAATGTGAACTTGCTGAGAAAGAAATTGAATACATGTTAGAGAATGATATTATTAGACATTCTAACTCGAATTGGAGTTCGCCATGTGTTATGGTGCCAAAACCTGATGGTAGTATTAGGTTTTGTACGGACTATAGGAAGGTGAATGCTGTAACGAAGACAGATGCATATCCAATTCCTAGAGTAGATGATTGTGTAGATAAAGTTGGGAAAGCAAAATTCCTTACAAAGGTTGATTTATTGAAAGGGTATTGGTGTGTTCCATTAACGGACAGAGGTAGAGAGATTTCTGCATTTGTAACTCCATCTGGGTTATATGAGTATAATGTTCTTCCATTTGGGATGAAGAATGTCCCAGATACTTTCCAGAGGATGATTAATTCTGTGATTCAGGGATTGAAAGATACTGATGCTTATATTGATGATTTAGTGACAGGAAATGATACTTGGGAAGCACACATTATTGCGGTGGAGAAATTGTTTGAAAAGCTTTCAAAAGCTAACTTGACTATTAATTTAGCCAAGAGTGAATTTGGACATGCTACTGTGACTTACCTTGGTTATGTTGTAGGTCAAGGTAAGGTAGCTCCTGTTCAGGCAAAAGTTCAGGCAATTTTAGAAATTCCCACTCCGACGGGGAAAAAAACTCTCAGAAGGTTTTTGGGAATGGTAGGATATTATCGAAAATTTTGTAAGAATTTTGCTAATGTTGCCCTTCCATTAACTAACCTTCTGCAGAAGAATGTGAAGTTTGTGTGGACAGTGCCTTGTCAGGAAGCATTTGAAAAATTGAAAACAATGATATGTCAACAACCTGTGCTTAAGGCACCTGACTTTGAAAAACCTTTTTCATTAGCTGTAGATGCTAGTGATGAAGCTGCGGGAGCAGTATTGATGCAAAGGAATGAGGGTGATGAGGTTGATCATCCAGTAGCTTACTTTTCTAAGAAATTTAATAAGCATCAAAGAAACTATTCAACAATAGAGAAAGAATTGTTATCTCTTGTTTTAGCTTTGGAATATTTTGAGGTATATGTTGGTACAACTCAAAAACCACTTGTTGTTTACACTGATCATAATCCGTTAGTTTTTCTGAGTAAGATGAAAAACAAAAACAGAAGATTGTTAAATTGGAGTTTGATGTTACAAGAGTACAATATTGTGATAACTCATATTAAAGGTAGAGATAATGTGGTTGCTGATTGTCTATCTCGATATTGAATGTACAATGTTTTTTTTTTGGAGTGGTTTTTTTTATTGTAACACTCCTACTGTATTATATATTGTGTATGTTATATGATTTATACATTTGTTTTTTCTTGTAAGTAATTGTTAAAATTTTTGTTCTTGTCAGACCAAAAATGTTTTTTTTGGAGGGAGGTGTTACGTACCCGTGACACGTGACAGTGGTACCCTTGTCACGTGACTGGGGTTGAAGTTATACTGGACATGAGGTAATGGTTTTGTGATGGTGGAGTGATGTCATTTTCCCGCCAGTAGAGGTCATGTGACAGGTTTTTTCTACAGGGTATAAAAGGGAGACCCACCCTGTCAGGTGGGGCAGTTCGTGGCAGGATTTGCCAAAATGACTTCATATCACTGTGTGATTTAATGTGATGACGCAGTTTAGTTAAAAATGAAGTTTTATATAATGCCTAAAGTTTAAAAGGTCAGAGCCAACGGTTTCTTTGCTAAGGGAGAGTGAAGTTTGGAAAATGGAGATCGAGGAAAATCGATTTTCGATGGATTGACTTCGACCTTGTGTGATCCTCATTCGGAAGGATTTCGTTTACTATTCTCATGATAGTCTCCGCTGGAAAAAAGCGGGAGATTGAGAATATTGTGGAAGGAAGGTCAGTCACTTTAAGTTGTTATATTTAATAAAATTCGACGTGGGAGTTCGACGCTGGGAATCGAAGGACATCGACGTGGAAGAGAATTTACATCGTTTTAAAAAGTCTCTCCTTTTAAAAGTACCGTGAGCTTTTGAACTGTCGGCATATCGTTTTAAAGTACTGTTTTCTTTCAGCATATCGCTTTAAAGAACTGAGTTCTTTTCAATACTGCTTTGAAGACTGTTTGGGACTGCAACGCTATTAAGGACTGTTTGAGCAGCTGAGCTCGGATCATTGTTTGGGTTTGTTTACATTTGAAGGGGGTTTGTTATCAGTGTTTAATAAACGTGTTATTTGTTATAAAACCCTTCGTCTAACTCATCTATAATTATTGTTGCCTGAATACGTAACACATGTCACAACTTTCCACGCTTCAGTGACAATCCACACCCAACACCAAATCGTGGGAACTTGTGACATGGATGACAATCAATACTACCATCAGGAAGGAGGTACAGAACCCTGTACAGGAGGTAAAGTATTGTTTTAGTTGACTGGATCCTGTTGTATCCATAGATAATTTTTTTCACTGTCCACTCACCATCAATGTTAAGATGGTCTAGTTGAGACCCCAATGAAGGACCCTCAGCACCCAGGACATGTCCTCTTCTCAGTTCTACCATCAAGGAGGAGATACAGGAACCAGGCTCTCTGTGCTATGTCGAATACCGGGTGAATAATGTAGTCTTTGGGGTAACTGCAAGTCTGTGTCTTTGCTGTTGCTTTGCTCACGCTTGACTGCTCGGTGGTGGCCGCCGATGCGTTTTTTTGCTGGTGGGGGGAGGGGGGGATTGTTGCTTGCTGCCGCTTACGCGCGGGAGGGAGGGGAGCTGGGGAGACTTTGGGGTTCTAACATTTAACTGTCACTCATTCTTTGGGGCACTCTGTTTTCGTGGATAGTTGTGAAGAAAAAGCATTTCAGGATGTATATTGTATACATTTCTCTGACATTAAATGTACCTTTGAAACCTTTGAAGACACACACTCAAAGTTTCAGGAACAGCTTCTTCCCTCTGCTATCAGATTTATGAATGGCCCATGAACACTATCTCAGTTTTTTTTTGCACTACTTTTTAAAAATGTATTTCTTCCTGTAAATGATAGTAATTTTTATGTATTGCAATGTACTGCTGCTGCAAAATGATAAATGCCATGACAAATTTGAAGATGATAAGAGGTATAGATTGTATGGACAGCCAGAGATTTTTTCCCAGGTCAGAAATAGCTAATACAAGGGGCATAATTTTAAGGTGATTGGAAGAAAGTATAAGAGGGGATGTCAGAAGTAAGTGTTTTTGTTTACAGAGAGAGAGAGGCGAGTGAGTGGAGTGCCCTGTCGAGGTGGTGGTAGAGGCAGATTTATCAGGGACATTTAAGAAACTTTTAGCTAGGCACATGGATGATAGAAAAAGTGAGGGCTATGTAGGAGGGAAGGGTTAGATTGATCTCAGAGAAGGTTAAAAGGTTGACACAACATTATGGGAAAAAGAGCCCGTACTGTGCTGCCTTGATCTGGTCTAGAGATCAGGATCAATTCTGACCTCAGGGACTATTGGCATGAAGCTTGCACGTTCACCCTAAAACAGGGACAAAGGGCCTGTACTGTGCTGTAATGTTCTATGTTCTGTATGTCAGCAGTAGTGATTCTGGATGGGATTGGAGGGGAGGGGAGGTTCCAATCCCACCCCTTCACCTTGTGCTCCAGGTTCTCAGACTAAAGCAGGGAGGTTTCATCTGAAATGTAGTGAGAGTGCCCAGCACTTCTGTGGGCAAAGGGTTCCACTCCAGCTCTCTAGGCATCAACTGTACTCAGAGCTTCCCTAGGGCTTACAGCCCCCTTTGCTGTAATACACAGGGTGCAGGGAGGGAAGATGATGCTTTGTCTACACTCTCAGCTACTTGCCCAGGGCCACACTTGGAGACCACAGGAGCACCTGCATGGCCTCTGCCCCTCACTCCTAACCCTGCACAAAAGAAACAGTTCTCTAAATATCCCGAGAACTCATATTCTGTCCAGAAAAGAGGCAACTCCCTCATCAAAGCAGCACTTCATTGGAAGGGAGGAGGAAATGTGGGAGACCAGATACTAGCTGATGTCACACCATAGAGGCAGAAATGAGAATCCTGAACTACACCTCGGCAAAGTAGGGAAAAGGGTGAAAGACAGACAGAGATGGGGGACCTTCATTGCTCTTTGCTACTCAAAATGCCAACAGCGTAATGGGCAGTAAGTAAATAAGACATATTCCATCTCAGTAATTTCCAACCCGATGGAAAGAACATTGATTTTGCTAACCTCTGGTAATTTCTTCCCCTCCCTATTCCCTCTTCTTTAATTCCTCTTACTCTGTCCTCTTACCTCTTCTCTTCATCTGCCATCACCTCCCCCTGGTGTCCCTCCTCCTTCCCTTTCTCCCATGGTCCACTCTCCTCTCCTATCAATTCATTCTTCTTCAGCCTTATCACCTCCCAGCTTTTCACCCCACCACCCCATCCCCCACACATCGGGCTTCACTTATCACCTTCTAGCTTGTCTTCTTCGCTCTTCCTTTCCAATTCTGATAAAGAGTATCAGTCCAATCATCAACTGTTTATTCCCCTCATAGACGTTGTCTGACCTGCTGGATTTTGTGTGTGTTATTCTGAATGCCCCTCCCTTTGGTGAATATCAGTCACATGAGAGGGCTTTGTATGCAGTGGTGTATTGACCAGAGCTGTAACGATCTTCAGGAATGATGAGAGATTAAATGATGATGATAAGATTAACGTACCTTTGGGCCAATGAAACCCGGGAAGCCTCTCAAACCTTGGTCGCCAATATCACCCTGAAACAGCAGGTGTACACTTCAATACTGAGCAAGTTACCACCTTCAAGATTCAAGATTCAAGTTTATTTATTACATCTATATCAAAACATACAGGGAACATGCTCTCTTCTCACTGCTGCCATTGGGAAGGAGGTACTAATTAAGTCTAGGTCCCACACCACTAGGTTCAGGGACTGTGATCACACCTCAACCACCAGGCTCTTGGATCAGAGGGGATAACTTCACTCATTCAGCTGAACACTGAACTGCTTCCATAATTTATGATCTCACTTTCAAAGACTCTACAACATGTTCACAGTATTATTCATTTGCTCAGTTATTTTTATATATAGGCCTCTGTTAGTCTCAAGAGACCATGGATTTGCGCCTTGGAAAGTTTCCAGGAAAGTGGGCAGGGTTGTACGGGAGACCGGCAGTTGCCCGTGCTGCAAGTCTCCCCTCTCCATGCCACCGATGTTGTCCAAGGGTCGATGTTGTCCAAGGGTCGATGTTGTGCAAGGGCCGATACAGCTTTGCACCGGTGTCGTCGCAGAGCAATGTGTGGTTAAGTGCCTTGCTGAAGGACACAACTCGCTACCTTAGCTGAGGCTCGAACTAGCAACCTTCAGATTACTAGACCAACTCCTTAACCACTTGGCCATGCACCAACTCTCATTATTATTATTATTATTATTATTATTATTATTATTATTATATTTTGTTTGTATTTTCACAGTTTTGTCTTCTTATGCACACTGGTGGTCTGTCTGTCTTTGACTCATGCAATATTTACATGTTAATTGTGGTACTTTGATAAAAAAGATTAATCAACACTTTCAATATGATATTAGCATTTATTTCAAGAGGACAAAAATATGAAACCAAGGATGTAATGTTGAGAGTTTACAAAGCACTGGTGAGGCCTCGCTTGGAGTATTGTGAGCAGCTTTGGGCCTCTTATATTAGAAAGGATGTGCTGAAACTGGAGAGGCTTCAAAGGAGGTTCAAGAAAATGATTCCAGGATTGAATGGCTTGTCATATAAAATGTATTTGATGGCTCTGGGCCTGTATTCACTGGAATTCAGAAGAATGAGGGATGATCTCATTAGAACCTAACAAATGTTGGAAGGCCTCAATAGAGTGGATATGGAGAGGATGTTGCCTATAGTGGGAGAGTTTAACGCCCAGAGGACACAGCCTCAGAATACAGACATGTCCATTTAGAATAGACATTAGGAGGAATTTCTTCAGCTAGAGAATGGTGAATCCGTGGAATTTGTTGCCGCAGGTGACTTTGGAGACCAAGGCCAAGTCATTGCGTATATTTAAGGCAGATGTTGATAGATTCTTAATTGGTCAGGAGATGAAAGGATATAGGGAGAAGGCAGGAGATTGGGACTGAGAAGGAAAATGGATCAGCCATGATGAAATGGCGGAGCAAGACTCGATAGGCCAAATGGTCTAATTCTGCTGCTACGTCTTATGTTCGTATGTAGTTTTTCATTGATTCTAAAGAAAATGAATCTCACAGTAGTATTTAGTGACAAAAATGTATTTTATTAATAAATTTACCTTGGACTTCAGTACCCCTCTATTATTAGGCTGAAGGCATAGGAGCCTCAGAATCTACATCACCAGGTTCAGGAACAGTTAATGCCCCAGCCATCAGGGTCTTGAACCAGCATGGATGATTTCACTCACCTCAGCTCTGAAGTCATTCCACGATCTATGGACTCACCTTCAAAGACTCTGCAACTCATGCTCTCAATATTATTTATTTATTTTTGTGCTTTTTCTTTGTATTTGCACAGTTTGTCTTCTTTTAAACATTGGTTCATTGTCTGTCTTTATTTGTACCTATTGTATTTCTTTGTGCTACTGTGAAGTCCCACAAGAAAATTAATCTCAGAGTAGTATCTGGTGACATATACATACTGTGATAATTAATTGACATTGAACTTCAAATTTTGTAATGTGTCACTCGCGTTAACAACCAACTTGCCCAAGAGTGTGCAGGCACAGCCTTCGGCCCGTGACGTACATACCGACAATCAGCCACCTATTGACACCATTCCAACACCGATCCTATTCTATTCTCCCCCCCATTTCTTCAACTTCCCCCAGATTCCACCCCTCACCCTCACACTGGGGATAATTTACAGCAGTCAATTAACTCACCAACCCACGCGCTTTTCCGATGTAGGAGGGAACTGGAGCACCTGGGGGGGAAATCTATATGGTCAATGGGAGCATGTGCTCATTAAGGGAATTAATAAAGTTCAAAGTAAATCTATTATCAAGGTACACGTATGTCACCATACACAACCTGCTATTCATTTTCATGTGGCTGTGCTCAATGAATCTATAGAATAGTAACTATAACGGGATCAGTGAAAGATCAACCAGAGTGCAGAAGACATCAAACTGTGCAAATGCAAATATAAATAAGACCATAAGACATAGGAGCAGGATTAGGTCATTTGGCCCATTGAGTCTGCTCCTCTATTCAATCATGGCTGATCCTTCTTTCCCCATCCTTAACCCCTTCTCCATGTAACCTTTGATGCCATGTCCAATCAAGAACTGATCAATCTCTGCCTTAAATACACCCAAAGACCCAGCCCCCAAAGCTGCATGTGATAATAAATTCCCCACAAATTCACTACCCTCTAGCTAAAGAAATTTCTCCACATCTCTGTTTTAAATGGACACCCCTCTATCCTGAGGCTGTGCCCTCTTGTCCTAGACTCCCCCACCATGGGAACATTCTTTCCACATCCACTCTGTCTAGGCCTTTCCATATTCAAAAGGTTTCAATAAGATCCCTCCCCCAATCCTTCTAAATTCGAGTGAGTACAGACCCAGAGTTATCAAATGTTCCTCTTATGATAACCCTTTCATTCCTGGAATCATTCTTGTGAACCTCCTCTGAACCCTCTCCAATGCCAGCAAATCTTTTCTAAGATGAGGAGCTCAAAACTGTTCACAATACTCAAGGTGAGGCCTCTCTAATGCCTTATAAAGCCTCAGCATCACATCCCTGTTCTTGTGTTCAAGACCTCTTGAAATTAATGTAACATGGCATTTGCCTTCATTACCACCGACTCTACCTGCAAGTTAATCTTTAAGGTGCTCTGCACAAGGACTCCAAAGTCCCTTTGCATCTCAGATTTTTGGATTTCCTCCCTGTTTAGAAAAGAGTCTGCACATTTATTTCTACTACCAAAGTGCATGATCATGCATTTTCTATCATTATCTCATTTGCTGCTTTCCTGCCCATTCCCCTAATCTATCAGTCCTTCTGCATCTTACCTGTTTCCTCAACACTACTGCCCCTCCACCAATCTTCATATCATCTGAAAACTTGGCAACAAAACCATCTATTCCAGCATCTAAATCATTGATATGCAGCATAAAAAGAAGCAGTCCTAACACTGACCCCTGTGGAACACCACTAGTCACTGGCAGCCAACCAAAAAAGGATCCTTTTATTCCCATTTGCTGCCTCCTGCCAATCAACCAATGCTTTAACAATGCCAGTAACTTTCTTGTAATGCCATGGGCTCTTAACTTCGAAAGCAGCCTCATGTATCGCATCTTTACAAAGGCCCACTGAAAGTCCAAGTATACAACATCCGCTACATCCCTTTTATCTATCCTACATGTAATTTCCTCAAAGAATTACAACAGATTTGTCAGGCAGGATTTTCCCTGAAGGAAACCGTGCTGACTTTGTCCTATCTTGCCCTGTGTCACCAAGTACTCCATCACCTCCCCTTAACAATTGACTCCAACATCTTCCCAACCACTGAGGTCAGGCTAACTGGTCTATAATTTCCTTTCTGCTGTCTCCCTCCTTTCTTAAAGAATGGAGAGACATTTGCAATCTCTACTGCTACCTCTATCAGAACCCTGGGATGCACTTCATCTGGCCCGGGTGACTTTCAGCTTTTTGAGCACCTACCCCCTTATAATAGTACCTGCACCCCTTCTCTTCCCTCACACCCTTCAATACCTGGCACACTGCTGGTGTCTTCCACAGTGAAGACTGCTGCAAAATATTCATCTGCCTTCTCCTTGTCCTGTTATTATTTCTCTGGCTTCATTTTCTCATAGTCCTATATCCACTCTTATTTCTCTTTTATTTTTTAATATTTGAAAAAGATTTTACTATCCACTTTGATATTGTTTGCTAGCTTGCTTTCATATTTCATCTTTTCCCTCCTAATGATTCTTTTAGTTGCTCTCTGTTGGATTTTAAAAGATTTCTAATCCTGTCTTCTCACTAATTGTTGTGTGCCCTCTATTTTGCTTTTACATTAGCTTTGATATCTCTTGTCAGTCACAGTTGTACAATTTTGCCATTTGAGTATTTCTTTGTTTTTCAAATACATCTAACCTGCGCTTTCCTCATTTTCCCCCAAAACTGAAGGCATTGTTGCTCAGCTGTCATCCCCGCCAGCATCTCCATCCAATTTACTTTGGTCAACTCCTCTCTCATACCACTGTAACTTCCTTTACTCCACCGAAATACTGCTACATCCATCAGACTTTACTTTCAAGTTGAACTCAATCACATTGTGATTGCTGCCTCCTAAGGGTTCTTTTACCTTAAGCTCTCAAATCACCTCTGGTTCGTTTATATAACACCCAATTCAGTATAGCTGATCCCCTAGTAGGATTAATGACAAACTATACCAAAAAGCCATCTTGTAGGCAGATAAATACATAGCAATAAATAATGAGAATATGAGTTAATGAGATAGAATCTTAAAAGTGAGATCATTGGTTGTGGGAACATCTCAAAGGGTGCACATTTGAGTGTAGTTATCCCCTTTGTACAAGAGCCTGATGTTTGGGGGGTAGTAACTGTTCTTGTACCTGGTGGTGCGAGACCTGAGGCACTTGTACTTTCGACCTGATGGCAGCAGCAAGAAATGTTCATGGTCTGGGTGATGGGCATTCCTGATGATGGATGCAGCTTTCCTATTTCACATAGATGTGCTCAATGGTTGGGAGGACTTTACCTGTGACGTACTAGGTGGTATCCATTATTGTTTGTAGGATTTTTAATTCAAGGATATTGGTGTTTCCATACCAGGCCATAATGTAGCCAGTCAACACACTAGGAAGTTTATCAAAGGTTGAAGTGAGATGCCAAATGTCCACAGACTCCGGAGGAATTAGAGGTGCTGCCGTGAATCCCTGGCCAAGCTGGGTCCAGGACAGCTCTTTGGAGATAGTAACACGCAGGAGCTGAAAGTTGCCGATCCTCTCCATCACCGACCCTCCAGTGAGGACCTCTGGTATCCCTCTCATCAAGTCTACAATCAGTTCCTTGGTCATACTGACATTGAGCCAGAGGTTGTTGTTATTACAGCACTCAGGAAAATCCTCAATCTTGACCCTGGATGGTGATTCATAACCAGCTTTGATACGGCCCACAACTCATCTTCGAAAGTGTACTGGTGCGACAGTGTGGGAACGGGACAGTGAGGGTGAGGACTGGGGTGAGTGTGGGAATGGGACAGTGAGGGTGAGGACTGGGGTGAGTGTGGGAACGGGACAGTGAGGGTTAGGACTGGGGTGAGTGTGGGAACGGGTCAGTGAGGGTGAGGACTGGGGTGAATGTGTGGGAACGGGTCAGTGAGGGTGAGGACTGGGGTGAATGTGGGAACGGGACAGTGAGGGTGAGGACTGGGGTGAGTGTGGGAACGGGACAGTGCGGGTGAGGACTGGGGTGAGGGTGAGGACTGGGGTGAGTGTGGGAACGGGACAGTGAGGGTGAGGACTGGGGTGAGTGTGTGGGAACGGGACAGTGAGGGTGAGGACTGGGGTGAGTGTGGGAACGGGACAGTGAGGATGAGGACTGGGGTGAGTGTGTGGGAACAGGACAGTGGGGGTGAGGACTGGGGTGAGTGTGGGAACGGGACAGTGAGGGTGAGGACTGGGGTGAGTGTGTGGGAACGGGACAGTGAGGGTGAGGACTGGGGTGAGCGTGTGGGAATGTGACAGTGAGGGTGAGGACTGGGGTGAGTGTGGGAACAGGACAGTGAGGGTGAGGACTGGGGTGAGTGTGTGGGAACGGGACAGTGAGGGTGAGGACTGGGGTGAGTGTGGGAACGGGACAGTGAGGGTGAGGACTGGGGTGAGTGTGTGGGAACGGGACAGTGAGGGTGAGGACTGGGGTGAGTGTGTGGGAACGGGACAGTGAGGGTGAGGACTGGGGTGAGTGTGTGGGAACGGGACTGTGAGGGTGAGGACTGGGGTGAGTGTGGGAACGGGACAGTGAGGGTGAGGACTGGGGTGAGTGTGTGGGAACGGGACAGTGAGGGTGAGGACTGGGGTGAGTGTGGGAACGGGACAGTGAAGGTGAGGACTGGGGTGAGTGTGGGAACAGGACAGTGAGGGTGAGGACTGGGATGAGTGTGTGGGAACGGGACAGTGAGGGTGAGGACTGGGATGAGTGTGTGGGAACAGGACAGTGAGGGTGAGGACTGGGATGAGTGTGTGGGAACGGGACAGTGAGGGTGAGGACTGGGGTGAGTGTGGGAACAGGACAGTGAGGGTGAGGACTGGGGTGAGTGTGGAACGGGACAGTGAGGGTGAGGACTGGGGTGACCGTGGGAACGGGACAGTGAGGGTGAGGACTGGGGTGAGTGTGGGAATGGGACTGTGAGGGTGAGGACTGGGGTGAGTGTGTGGGAATGGGACTGTGAGGGTGAGGACTGGGGTGAGTGTGTGGGAATGGGACAGTGAGGGTGAGGACTGGGGTGAGTGTGGAACGGGTCAGTGAGGGTGAGGACTGGGGTGAGTGTGGGAACGAGGCAGTGAGGGTGAGGACTGGGGTGAGTGTGGGAACGGGACAGTGAGGGTGAGGACTGGGGTGAGTCTGGGAATGAGGCAGTGAGGATGAGGACTGGGGTGAATGTGTGGGAACGGGACATGAGGGTGAGGACTGGGGTGAGTGTGTGGGAACGGGACAGTGAGGGTGAGGACTGGGGTGAGTGTGTGGGAATGGGACAGTGAGGGTGAGGACTGGGGTGAGGGTGAGGACTGGGGTGAGTGTGGGAACGGGACAGTGAGGGTGAGGACTGGGGTGAGTGTGTGGGAATGGGACAGTGAGGGTGAGGACTGGGGTGAGTGTGGGAACGGGACAGTGAGGGTGAGGACTGGGGTGAGTGTGGGAACGGGACAGTGAGGGTGAGGACTGGGGTGAGTGTGTGGGAATGGGACAGTGAGGGTGAGGACTGGGGTGAGTGTGTGGGAATGGGACAGTGAGGGTGAGGACTGGGGTGAGTGTGTGGGAACGGGACAGTGGGGGTGGGGTCTGACTAGCCACTGACCAATGGACGGACCTGCCTGTAGTCATGCGATCAATCCTCACCATCATTAGAAGGAAGGGCACGGATTCGGAACGGAGCGACTGTTTCAGGGAGTTCCTGAAAGCCCTGTTAGGGGTGTATAAGCTCAGGGCAAAGAGGCCTGCTCCTGCTAGCCAGCTGTTAGCAAGATGGTCACAGCAGCAGTCTGGTGTTGAGGGTCCTGTGTGAGGCAACTGCCTGCCCATCTTCCGGTGCTGCATTCCTACAAGGTGTCCACAGACGGAGGCCATGCCATCATTATGTGTTCAGTCAGCACTCCCACTACCCAGGACATGGCCCCTTCTCAGAGCTGCCATCCGGGGGGAGGTACAGAAGCCTGAAGGCACACACGTAATGATTCAGGAACAGCTTCTTCCTCTCTGCCTCACATTTCTGAACGGACATTGAACCCATGAACACTAGCTCACTACTTCTTCATTTCTAATGTTTGCATTGCTTATTTAACTTTAATATTTAATATATATTTACTGTAATTCACATGGATTTTTCAATTATTATGTATTGCATTATTCAGCTGCTGCTACGTTAACAAATTTCACAACATACACCAGTGATAAACCTGTCTCTCATTCTTTATTGCAACCCCTAACCTTTGTATGTCTTCTATTTTAATAAAGTTTTGTATATTTTTTAAAGAAAGGGACAGTAGTGAGGGAGGTACTGTGGTAAAACGTACCTTCTGACCTTTAGCACCAGGCTCCCCCATGGATCCTTGGTCTCCCTGAACTCCTGGTCGACCCCGGTGAGTATTTTGGAAACCTTGTTGTCCCGGCATACCTGGCTCCCCCTGCAAAGATACGAAAGCCACTCTTTGGCATGGTTCAAAAAATAGAGAAGCTTTAAGTATTGAGAACTGTTCCAATCTCCATATCACACAAGGAGTACCACAACAGTTCTGGTCTCTATAACACACTGGGAGCACAGTGCACAGTTCTGGTCTCCATATCACACTGGGAACACCGTGCACAGTTCCAGTCTCCATACCACACTGGGAACACCGTGCACAGTTCCAGTCTCCATACCACACTGGGAACACCGTGCACAGTTCCAGTCTCCATATCACACTGGGAACACCGTGCACAGTTCCGGTCTCCATATCACACTGGGAACACCGTGCACAGTTCCGGTCTCCATATCACACTAGGAAAACCGTGCACAGTTCCAGTCTCCATATCACACTGGGAACATTGTGCTCAGTTCCAGTCTCCATATCACACTGGGAACACCGTGCACAGTACCAGTCTCCATATCACACTGGGAACACCGTGCACATTTCCGGTCTCCATATCACACTGGGAACACCGTGCACAGTTCCAGTCTCCATACCACACTGGGAACACCGTGCACAGTTCCAGTCTCCATACCACACTGGGAACACCGTGCACAGTTCCAGTCTCCGTATCATATTGGGAACACCGTGCACAGTTCCGGTCTCCATATCACACTGGGAATACCGTGCACAGTTCCAGTCTCCATACCACACTGGGAACATCGTGCTCAGTTCCAGTCTCCATATCACACTGGGAACACCGTGCACAGTTCCGGTCTCCATATCACACTGGGAACACCATGCACAGTTTCAGTCTCCGTATCACACTGGGAACACCGTGCACAGTTCCGGTCTCCATATCACACTGGGAACACCGTGCACAGTTCTGGACTCCATATCACACTGGGAACATCGTGCTCAGTTCCAGTCTCCTTATCGCACTGGGAACATTGTGTTCAGTTCCAGTCTCCGTATCACACTGGGAACACCATGCACAGTTCCAGTCTCCATATCACACTGGGAACACCGTGCACAGTTCCAGTCTCCATACCACACTGGGAACACCGTGCACAGTTCCAGTCTCCATACCACACTGGGAATACCGTGCACAGTTCCAGTCTCCATACCACACTGGGAACATCGTGCTCAGTTCCAGTCTCCATATCACACTGGGAACACCGTGCACAGTTCCGGTCTCCATATCACACTGGGAACACCATGCACAGTTTCAGTCTCCGTATCACACTGGGAACACCGTGCACAGTTCCGGTCTCCATATCACACTGGGAACACCGTGCACAGTTCCAGTCTCCATATCGCACTGGGAACATCGTGCTCAGTTCCAGTCTCCATATCACACTGGGAACACCGTGCACAGTTCCAGTCTCCATATCACACTGGGAACACCGTGCACATTTCCGGTCTCCATATCACACTGGGAACACCGTGCACAGTTCCAGTCCCCATATCACACTGGGAACACCGTGCACAGTTCCAGTCTCCATATCGCACTGGGAACACCGTGCACAGTTCCGGACTCCATATCACACTGGGAACACCGTGCACAGTTCCAGTCTCCATACCACACTGGGAACACCGTGACAGTTCCGGTCTCCATACCACACTGGGAACACCATGCACAGTTCCGGTCTCCGTATCACACTGGGAACACCGTGCACAGTTCCAGTCTCCATACCACACTGGGAACATCGTGCTCAGTTCCAGTCTCCATATCACACTGGGAACACCGTGCACAGTTCCGGTCTCCATATCACACTGGGAACACCATGCACAGTTTCAGTCTCCGTATCACACTGGGAACACCGTGCACAGTTCCGGTCTCCATATCACACTGGGAACACCGTGCACAGTTCCATTCTCCATATCGCACTGGGAACATCGTGCTCAGTTCCAGTCTCCATATCACACTGGGAACACCGTGCACATTTCCGGTCTCCATATCACACTGGGAACACCGTGCACAGTTCCAGTCCCCATATCACACTGGGAACACCGTGCACAGTTCCAGTCTCCATATCACACTGGGAACACCGTGCACATTTCCGGTCTCCATATCACACTGGGAACACCGTGCACAGTTCCAGTCTCCATATCGCACTGGGAACACCGTGCACAGTTCCGGACTCCATATCACACTGGGAACACCGTGCACAGTTCCAGTCTCCATACCACACTGGGAACACCGTGACAGTTCCGGTCTCCATACCACACTGGGAACACCATGCACAGTTCCGGTCTCCGTATCACACTGGGAACACCATGCTCATTTCCAGTCTCCATATCACACTGGGAACACCGTGCACGGTTCCGGTCTCCATATCACACTGGGAACATCGTGCTCAGTTCCGGACTCCATATCACACTGGGAACATTGTGCTCAGTTCCAGTCTCCATATCACACTGGGAACATCGTGCTCAGTTCCGGACTCCATATCACACTGGGAACACCGTGCACGGTTCCGGTCTCCATATCACACTGGGAACATCGTGCTCAGTTCCAGTCTCCTTATCGCACTGGGAACATTGTGCTCAGTTCCAGTCTCCGTATCACACTGGGAACACCGTGCACAGTTCCAGTCTCCATACCACACTGGGAACACCATGCACAGTTCCAGTCTCCGTATCACACTGGGAACACCGTGCACAGTTCCGGTCTCCATACCACACTGGGAACACCGTGCACAGTTCCGGACTCCATATCACACTGGGAACACCGTGCACAGTTCCAGTCTCCATACCACACTGGGAACACCATGCTCAGTTCCAGTCTCCATATCACACTGGGAACATCGTGCTCAGTTCCAGTCTCCATATCACACTGGGAACACCGTGCACAGTTTAAGTCTCCGTATCACATTGGGAACACCGTGCACAGTACCGGTCTCCGTATCACTCTGGGAACACCGTGCCCAGTTCCAGTCTCCCTCTCTCTTGAAAGTGAACGAGAATGAACGAGACACTGGATCGTGCTGTATGCTAGTGAAAGCCAAGCTGGATTGCACTTGTCTGTGGCTGGATGGGTGTGAGGTGAGGAACTGCTGCATCCTTGATCTCGCAGAAACATGGCTCCAGGACAACATCCATGCACCATTAATCTACAGTCCATGACACTCAGTGACTTGGACTGGATTATTGTTACAATGTGTTTTTCTGCTATCATAAATATATGTGCTATATGCACTGTGCACTGTGTGTGACTGCAGGTTCTGCTTTGCACCTTGGTCCCAGAGAAACGCTGTTTCGTTTGGCTGTTCTTCTGTGTGTGTTTGAATGATAATTAAATTTGAACTTGAACCTGCTCATCCTCTCTCCATAACTCAGTGTCTTAAGTCTCACACCATTTTTGTAAATCTGCTCTGCGTTCTTTCCAGCTTAAGGACATTTTTCCTCCAGGAGGGTGTCCAAAGCTGAACATAATATTCCACTTGTGACCTCGCTAATGTCTTGTAACATACCGACCGAACTCCAATACTCCATACCCTGACTGACGAACTCCGATACTCCATACCCTGACTGACGAACTCCGATACTCCATACCCTGACTGACGAACTCCGATACTCCATACCCTGACTAAAGCCCTTTTCACCACCCTGTCTATCGGTGACTCCGCTTTCAGCCAACGCTCTACAATGCTGCCCCGTGCTCTGCCCTTCACAGTGAAAGTCCTAACAAATTTTTCCTTTCCAAATTGTAACACTTCACATTTGTCGAAATTGAACACCGTTTGCATAACCAGATGGTCTACACTTGAAGAGCAGGGATTGTCTTATGCAGCGGATCCCAGTACTATCACAGTAATGCAGTTAGGTTTAATTACCTTAGGACCTCGTTGACCTCTGTCACCCACTGGGCCAGGTTCACCAGGAGCTCCTCGAGGTCCAGGTTTCCCAGCGACCCCGGTTAGCCCAACATCACCAAGGTCTCCCTGTGGAAATGATATCAGTTCATGAAGAATGCAGTTACATTAGGACCCGACAAACAGGTTTAACAGAACCGTATCAGTTATAATGTCCCGAGGCAGACCAGAACCCCATCACTGAAAATCTGAAATAAAAAGACAGTGCTGGGCATGCACACTCAACAGGTCAGGCAGCATCTGTGGAGAAAGAAACAGTTAAGGTTTCAGGTGCAGAAATGTTCATCAGAACTTCACCACTGATTGCATGAAAAATAACTTCCCTTTAATTATCTTAAATTGATTATCTCTTGTTGTTAACAAGGTTAGACAGTAGTGCAGTAGGGAGAGCTGCTACCTCATGGCTCAAGAGAGCCAAACTCTGTGTGGAGTTTGCACATTCTCCCTGTGACCACCTGAGTTTCCCTGGCTGCTCCAGTGCCCTCCCACATCCCACCATTTCCTGATCGGTCAGTGCATCAAAGAATATGGCGAGCAGGCTGGTGTAAGGGGTTGATTGGGATCCAGGGGCAGCCATAATGCAATGGTGGAGTAGACTCGGTGAGCTTAATGGTCTAATTCTGCTCTTTTGTCTTATGGTGTTATGGGTAGGACAGGTGATGAGGTTCTGCAGAGGGAGTTCAAGGAGTTAAGTGCTAAGTTAAAGGGCAGGACTTCCGGGGTTGTGAGCTCAAGATTGCTCCTTGTGCCATGAGCTAGTGAGGAAAGTTAAACAGTTAATACATGGCTAAGGAGTTGGTGTTGGATTATTAGTCTCTCTTCTGGGGAAGGTGGGACCTGTACAGAAGGGACAGTTTGCACAGAAGGGACAGTGAACTGATGGGGTCTGATATCTTTGCAGGAGGGTTTGTTAATGATGCACTGTGGGGTTTAAACTCGAGTTGCAGGGGAGTGCCAGAACAGTTAGTGGAGAGGTTGTGGAGGCAGATGTTGGTAAGACCTCAGACAAAGTTAGGAATCAAAAGGTTGAGCATGGTGTGACTGGCGTCCTGAGCTGCCTGTATTTCAATGCAAGAAGTATTGTAGGAAAGGTGGATAACAGTGATGAAGATGAGGGAGCTGGTTTACAAACAGAGGCAATGTGTAGTGAGGGGAGGCTGCTGATAGGGCAAAATTCCAGTCAACAGGATGAACTGCAATGCAGAAGGCAGATGGAATTAAAAAGGGTGAATACAGGACTGAAGGTATTATATTTGAATGCAGAATAAGGTTGATGAACTTGCAGCTGTAGATTGGCAGATATGATGTAGGCATCACTGAATCACAGCTGAAAGAAGGTTACAGCTCAGAGCTTAATATCCAAGAACACACATTGTATCAGAAGGACAGGCAGGAAGGCAGAGGGGTGGTGTTGCTCTGTTGGTAAAAGTTGAAATCACATCATTAGAAAGAGGTGACATGAGGTCAGATGGTGATGAATCATTGTGGATAGATCAAAGGAACTGCAAGGATAAAACACCCTGATGGGAGATGTAGACAGACCCCCAAATAATAGTAAGGACATGGCCTACAAATTACAATGGGAAATAGAAAATGCAGCCAAAAGAGCAATGTTACAATAGTCATGGGGGATTTCAAAATGCAGGCAGATTGGAAAAATCAGACTGGTGCTGGATTCCAGGAGGGGGAATTTCTAGAGTCCCTACGAGATGGCTTTTTAGAGCGGCTCATGGTTGAGCCCACCTGAGCATCAGCTATTCTGGATTGGGTGTTATGCAATGAACCAGAATTGATTAGAGACCATAAGGTAAAAGAACCCTTATGGGAAAGTGATCATAATGTGATCGAATTTACACTGAAATTTGAGAAGATAAAGACAGATCTATCAGTATTACGGTGGAGTAAAGGGAATTACAGAGGCATGAGAGAGGAGCTGGCCAGATTGATTGGAAACAAGTACTGGGGCAGGGATAACAGTAGAGCACCAATGGCTGGAATTTCTGAAAGTGATTTGGAATGCACAGGATATGTACATCCCAAAGAGAAAGAAGTATTTGAAAGGAAAAATGACACAACCGTGGCTAATGAGAAGTCAAGGCCATCATAAAAGCCAAAGAGAGGGCATACAATATAGCAACATTAGCGGGAAGTTAGAGGATCAGGAAGCTTTTAAAAACCAAAAGAAGGCAGCAAAAAAACTATTATGGTAAAGATGGAATATGAAAGTAAGTTAGCAAATAATATTAAAGAAGATACCAAAAGTTTCTTCAGATACATAAAATGTAAAAGAGGCAAGAGTGGATATTGGACTACTGCAAAATTATGCTGGAGAACAGGAAATGAGGGACAATGAAATGGCAGATGAACTGAATAAGTATTTTGCATCAGTCTATATGGTGGAAGACACTAGCAGTATGGTGGAAGTTTCAGGTGTTGTGGTCATGCATTGTGTGAAGTTACTATAACTAAATAGAAGGTTCTTGGGAAACTAAAAGGTTTGAAGGTAGATAAGTCCCCTGAACCAGATGTTGTACACCCCAGAGTTCTGAAAGAGGTGGCTGAAGAGATTGTGGAGGCATTAATAATGATCTTATAAGAATCACTAGATTCTAGAATGGTTCTGGAAGATGGAAAATTGCAAATGTCACTCCAGTCTTCAAAATGGAGAGAGGCAGAAGAAAGGAAACTAAAGGCCAATTAGTCTGACCTCAGTTTGGGAAGATGTTGGAGTTGATTATTAATGATGAGGTCTCAGGGTATTTGGATGCACAAGATAAAATAAGCCAGAGTTAACATAGTTTTCTGACAAATTTTTTGGAGTTCTTTGAAGAAATGAGAAAGGAGAATCAAGGAATGTTGAGTACTTGGATTTTCAGAAGGTCCTTGACAAGGTATCACACATGAGGCTGCTTAATATGCTACGAGCCCGTGGTATTACAGGAAAGTTTCTAGCATGGATAAAGCAGTGGCTGGTTTGCAGGAAGCAAAGAGTGGGAATAAAGGGAAACTTTTCTGGCTGGTTGCTGTTGACTAGTGATGTTCCACAGGGGCCTGTGTTGGGACCAATTCTTTTTAAGTTACGGTATACGTCAATGATTTGGATGATGGAATTGATGGCTTTGATGCAAAGTTTGCAGACAATATGAAGACAGACGGAGGGGCAGGTAGTTTTGAGGAAGTAGAGAGCCTACAGAAGGACTTAGACAAAATAGGAGAATGGGAAAAGAAATGACAGATGGAATACATTGTCAGGAAGTGTTTGGCCATGCACTTTGGTAGAAGAAATTAAAGAATTGACTATTCTCTAAACAAAGAGAAAATGCAAAAAAAAACTGAGGTGCAAAGGGACTTGGGAATCCTTATGCAGATATCTTGAAGTTTAATTTGCAGGTTTAATTTGTGAGGAAAGCAATTACAATGTTGCCATTCATCTCAAGAAGATTAGAATATAAAAATAAGGATGTAATGTTGAGTATAAAGCACTGGTGAGGCCTTAATTGGAGTATTGCAAGCAGTTTTGGGATGCTTATAAAGAATGAGCTGAAACTGGAGAGGGTTCGAAGGAGGTTCAAGAAAATTATTCCACGTTTGAATGGCTCTGGCCCTGTGTTTGCTAGAATTCAGAAGACCTCAGTGAAACCTATCGAATGGTGAAAGACCTTGATAGAGTGGATGTGGAGAGGATGTTTCCTATGGTGAGAGAGTCTAAGACCAGAGGACACAGACTCAGAATTGATGTGTGTCTTCTTAGAACAGAGATGAGGAGGAATTTCTTTAGCCATAGAGTGGTGAGTCAGTGGAATTCTTCACCACAGGCAGCTGTGGAGGCCAAGTCTCCACAGGGTTAAGGCAGGGTTAATAGATTTTTCATTGGTCAGGGCGTTAGTGATATAGTGAGAATGTAGGAGATTGGGGCTGAGAGGTAAATTGGATCAGCTATGATGAAATGGCGGAGCAAACTCAAAGGGCTGAATGGCCTAATTCTGTTCCACTATCTTATGGTCTTAGCACCAGAACAGTCCCGATCTTGTTCATCACCAGTGGAGACTCAATATTGTTTGTCACCAGAACAATCCCAAACTTGTTCATCACAGAACAGGCCCGCCCTCATTCATCACAGGTACATTCACAACGTCATTCATCACCAGAATAGTCCTGATCTCTTTCACCTTCAGAGCATACCCAATCCCATTCAGCACCAGAACTGCCCCAATCACATTCATCACCAGGACAGACAGGGTCTGGTTCGTCACCAGAACAGGACAAATCTTGTTTGTCACCAGGTCAGACCAGATTTTGTTCATGACCAGAACAATCCTGATCTCATTCACCGGCAGAATAATCCAGATCTTGTTCATCACCAGAACAGGCCCAATCTCATTCATCAGCAGAAAAGACCAGATCTCGCCCATCACCGAAACATTGATAATCACCAGAAGAGACGCAAACTCGTTCATCACCAGAACAATATAACCATGTTAATCAACAGAATAGGCCCGATCTCATCCATCAGCAGAACAGTCCCAATATCGTTCATCACAAACAATCCTAACATCATGACAGGAACAGTCCCGACATCGTTCATGACAGGAACAGTCCGAATATCGTTCATCACAGGAATAGTCCGAACATCGTTTATCACAGGAACAGTCCAAAGATTGTTCATTACAGGAACAGTCCAAAACATCGTTCATCACAGGAACAGTCCCAACAACGTTCATCACCGAAAAGTCCGAACATCATTCATCACAGGAACAGTCCCAACATCGTTAATCACAGGAACAGTCCCGACGTCGTTCATCACAGGAACAGTCCCGACAACGTTCATCACCGAAAAGTCCGAACATCGTTCATCACAGGAACACTCCCAACATCGTTCATCACGGAAACACTCCCAACATCGTTCAGCACGGGAACAGTCCAGACATCGTTCATCACAGGAACAGTCCGAACATCGTTCATCACAGGAACAGTCTGAACATCGTTCATCACAGGAACAGTCTGAACATCGTTCATCACGGGAACAGTCCGAATATCGTTTATCACAGGAACAGTGCAAATATTGTTCATCACAGGAACAGTCCCGACATTGTTCATCACAGGAACAGTCCCAACATCGTTCATCACAGGAACACTCCCAACATCGTTCATCACGGAAACACTCCCAACATCGTTCAGCACGGGAACAGTCCAGACATCGTTCATCACAGGAACAGTCCGAACATTGTTCATCACAGGAACAGTCCCGACGTCGTTCATCACCGAAAAGTTCGAACATCGTTCATCACAGGAACAGGCCCAACATCATTCATCACAGGAACACTCCCAACATCGTTCATCACGGGAACACTCCCAACATCGTTCAGCACGGGAACAGTCCAGACATTGTTCATCACAGAAATGTCAGAGCATCGTTAATCACAGGTACAGTCCCGACAACGTTCATGACAGGTACAGTCCGAACATCGTTCATCACAGGAACAGTCCCAATATCGTTCATGACAGGATCAGTCCCGAGATCATTCATCAGAGGAACAGTCCCGGCGTAGATCATCACAGGGACAGTCCAAAAATCATTAATCATAGGAAGAGTCTCGACATCCTTCATCACAGAACAGCCCCAACATTGTTCATCACAGGAACAGTCCAGACACCGTTCATCACAGGAACAGTCCCAACATTGTTCATCACAGGAGAAGTCTGAACATTATGCATCACAGGAACAGTCCAAACATTGATCATCACAGGAACAGTCCCAACATTGTTCATCACAGGAGAAGTCCGAACATTATGCATCACAGGAACAGTCCCAACATTGTTCATCACAGGAAACGTCCGAAAATTATGCATCACAGGAACAGTCCGAACATCGTTCACCACAGGAACAGTCCCGACATCGTTCATCGCAGGAACAGTCCCTGCATCGTTCATCACAGGAACAGTCCCAACATTGTTCATCACAGGAGAAGTCCGAACATTATGCATCACAGGAACAGTCCCAACATTGTTCATCACAGGAAACGTCCGAAAATTATGCATCACAGGAACAGTCCGAACATCATTCACCACAGGAACAGTCCCGACATCGTTCATAACGGGAACAGTCCGAACATCGTTTATCACAGGAACAGTGCAAATATTGTTCACCACAGGAACAGTCCCAGTATCATTCATCACAGGAACATTCCCAACATCGTTCATCACAGGAACAGTCCCAACATCGTTAATCATAGGAACAGTCCCGACATCGTTCATTACAGGAACAGTCCAGACATCGTTCATGACAGGAACAGTCCGAACATCGTTCATCACAGGGCCAGACATCCAGACATCGTTCATCACATGAACAGTCTGAACATTGTTCATCACAGGAACAGTCCCGACATCTTTCATGACAGGAACAGTCCAGACGTCGTTAATCACAGGGACAGTCCAGACGTCGTTAATCACAGGGACAGTCCAGACATCGTTCATCACAGGAACAGTCTCGACATCGTTCAGGACAGGAACAGTCCGAACATCGTTCATCACGGGAACAGTCCGAACATCGTTTATCACAGGAATAGTGCAAATATTGTTCATCACAGGAACAGTCCCGACATTGTTCATCACAGGAACAGTCCCAACATGGTTAATCATAGGAACAGTCCCGACATCGTTCATCACAGGAACAGTCCGAACATCAGTCATCAGAGGAACAGTCCCGACATCATTCATCACAGGAACAGTCCCGACATCGTTCATCACGGGAACAGTCCGAACATCAGTCATCAGAGGAACAGTCCCGACATCGTTCATCACAGGATCAGTCCGAGCATCGTTCATCACAATAACAGTCCGAACATTCTTCATTACAGGAACACTCCAACATCGTTTGTGACAGGAACAGTCCCAAAATTGTACATCACAGGAACATTCCCAACATCGTTCATCACAGGAACAGTCCTGACATCTTTCATGACAGGGACAGTCCAGACGTCGTTAATCACAGGGACAGTCCAGACATCGTTCATCACAGGAACAGTCTCGACATCGTTCAGGACAGGAACAGTACGAACATCGTTCATCATAGGATCAGTCCGAACATCGTTCATCACGGGAACAGTCCGAACATCATTTATCACAGGAACGGTGCAAATATTGTTCATCACAGGAACAGTCCCGACATTGTTCATCACAGGAACAGTCCCAACATGGTTAATCATAGGAACAGTCCCGACATCGTTCATCACAGGAACAGTCCGAACATCAGTCATCAGAGGAACAGTCCCGACATCATTCATCACAGGAACAGTCCCGACATCGTTCATCACGGGAACAGTCCGAACATCAGTCATCAGAGGAACAGTCCCGACATCGTTCATCATAGGAACAGTCCCGACATCATTCATCACAGGAACAGTCCGAACATCAGTCATCAGAGGAACAGTCCCGACATCGTTCATCACAGGAACAGTCCCGACATCGTTCATCACAGGAACAGTCTGAACATCGTTTATCACAGGAACAGTCTGAACATCAGTCATCAGAGGAACAGTCCCGACATCGTTCATCACAGGAACAGTCCCGACATCATTCATCACAGGAACAGTCTGAACATCAGTCATCAGAGGAACAGTCCCGACATGGTTCATCACAGGAACAGTCCCGACATCGTTCATTACGGGAACAGTCCGAACATCAGTCATCAGAGGAACAGTCCCGACATCGTTCATCATAGGAACAGTCCCGACATCATTCATCACAGGAACAGTCCGAACATCAGTCATCAGAGGAACAGTCCCGACATGGTTCATCACAGGAACAGTCCCGACATCGTTCATCACAGGAACAGTCCGAACATCGTTTATCACAGGAACAGTCTGAACATTAGTCATCAGAGGAACAGTCCCGACATCGTTCATCATAGGAACAGTCCCGACATCATTCATCACAGGAACAGTCGGAACATCGTTCATCGCAGGAACAGTCGGAACATCGTTCATCGCAGGAACAGTCCCTGTATCGTTCATAACGGGAACAGTCCAAACATCGTTCATCACAGGGACAGACCCAACATTGTTAATTACAGAAACAGTCCCCGCATCTTTCATGACAGGAACAGTCAGGACATCGTTAATCACAGGAACAGTCGTAACTTCGTTCAGCACAGGAACAGTCCCAGCATCGTTCATCACAGGAACATTCCCAACATCGTTCATCACAGGAACATTCCCAACATCGTTCATCACAGGAACAGTACGAACATCGTTCATCATAGGATCAGTCCGAACATCGTTCATCACGGGAACAGTCCGAACATCGTTTATCACAGGAACAGTCCCGACATCGTTCATTACAGGAACAGTCCAGACATCGTTCATGACAGGAACAGTCCAGACGTCGTTCATCACAGGGCCAGACATCCAGACATTGTTCATCACAGGAACAGTCCCGACATCTTTCATCACACGAACAGTCTGAACATTGTTCATCACAGGAACAGTCCCGACATCTTTGATGACAGGAACTGTCCAGACGTCGTTAATCACAGGGACAGTCGTAACATCGTTCAGCACAGGAACAGTCCCAGCATCGTTCATCACAGGAACATTCCCAACATCGTTCATCACAGGAACAGTCCTGACATCTTTCATGACAGGGACAGTCCAGACGTCGTTAATCACAGGGACAGTCCAGACATCGTTCATCACAGGAACAGTCTCGACATCGTTCAGGACAGGAACAGTACGAACATCGTTCATCATAGGATCAGTCCGAACATCGTTCATCACAGGAACAGTGCAAATATTGTTCATCACAGGAACAGTCCCGACATTGTTCATCACAGGAACAGTCCCAACATGGTTAATCATAGGAACAGTCCCGACATCGTTCATCAGAGGAACAGTCCGAACATCAGTCATCAGAGGAACAGTCCCGACATCATTCATCACAGGAACAGTCCCGACATCGTTCATCACGGGAACAGTCCGAACATCAGTCACCAGAGGAACAGTCCCGACATCGTTCATCATAGGAACAGTCCCGACATCATTCATCACAGGAACAGTCCGAACATCAGTCATCAGAGGAACAGTCCCGACATCGTTCATCACAGGAACAGTCCCGACATCGTTCATCACAGGAACAGTCTGAACATCGTTTATCACAGGAACAGTCTGAACATCAGTCATCAGAGGAACAGTCCCGACATCGTTCATCACAGGAACAGTCCCGACATCGTTCATCACGGGAACAGTCTGAACATCAGTCATCAGAGGAACAGTCCCGACATCGTTCATCATAGGAACAGTCCCGACATCATTCATCACAGGAACAGTCCGAACATCAGTCATCAGAGGAACAGCCCCGACATCGTTCATCACAGGAACAGTCCCGACATCGTTCATCACAGGAACAGTCCGAACATCGTTTATCACAGGAACAGTCTGAACATTAGTCATCAGAGGAACAGTCCCGACATCGTTCATCATAGGAACAGTCCCGACATCATTCATCACAGGAACAGTCCGAACATCAGTCATCAGAGGAACAGTCCCGACATCGCTCATCACAGGAACAGTCCCGACATCGTTCATCACAGGAACAGTCCCGACATCGTTCATCACGGGAACAGTCCGAACATCGTTTATCACAGGAACAGTGCAAATATTGTTCATCACAGGAACAGTCCCGACATTGTTCATCACAGGAACAGTCCCAACATCGTTAATCATAGGAACAGTCCCGACATCGTTCATTACAGGAACAGTCCAGACATCGTTCATGACAGGAACAGTCCGAACATCGTTCATCACAGGGCCAGACATCCAGACATCGTTCATCACATGAACAGTCTGAACATTGTTCATCACAGGAACAGTCCCGACATCTTTCATGACAGGAACAGTCCAGACGTCGTTAATCACAGGGACAGTCCAGACATCGTTCATCACAGGAACAGTCCCAACATCGTTAATCATAGGAACAGTCCCGACATCGATCATTACAGGAACAGTCCAGACATCATTCATGACAGGTACAGTCCGAACATCGTTCATCACAGGGCCAGACATCCAGACATTGTTCATCACAGGAACAGTCCCGACATCTTTCATCACACGAACAGTCTGAACATTGTTCATCACAGGAACAGTCCCGACATCTTTGATGACAGGAACTGTCCAGACGTCGTTAATCACAGGGACAGTCGTAACATCGTTCAGCACAGGAACAGTCCCAGCATCGTTCATCACAGGAACATTCCCAACATCGTTCATCACAGGAACAGTCCTGACATCTTTCATGACAGGGACAGTCCAGACGTCATTAATCACAGGGACAGTCCAGACATCGTTCATCACAGGAACAGTCTCGACATCGTTCAGGACAGGAACAGTACGAACATCGTTCATCATAGGATCAGTCCGAACATCGTTCATCACAGGAACAGTGCAAATATTGTTCATCACAGGAACAGTCCCGACATTGTTCATCACAGGAACAGTCCCAACATGGTTAATCATAGGAACAGTCCGGACATCGTTCATCAGAGGAACAGTCCGAACATCAGTCATCAGAGGAACAGTCCCGACATCATTCATCACAGGAACAGTCCCGACATCGTTCATCACGGGAACAGTCCGAACATCAGTCATCAGAGGAACAGTCCCGACATCGTTCATCATAGGAACAGTCCCGACATCATTCATCACAGGAACAGTCCGAACATCAGTCATCAGAGGAACAGTCCCGACATCGTTCATCACAGGAACAGTCCCGACATCGTTCATCACAGGAACAGTATGAACATCGTTTATCACAGGAACAGT
This sequence comes from Hemitrygon akajei, assembly GCF_048418815.1. Lineage (NCBI taxonomy): Eukaryota > Metazoa > Chordata > Chondrichthyes > Myliobatiformes > Dasyatidae > Hemitrygon > Hemitrygon akajei. The sequence goes on along the minus strand of NC_133135.1, from coordinate 4,879,664 downwards.
CTGAACATCAGTCATCAGAGGAACAGTCCCGACATCGTTCATCACAGGAACAGTCCCGACATCGTTCATCACGGGAACAGTCCGAACATCAGTCATCAGAGGAACAGTCCCGACATCGTTCATCATAGGAACAGTCCCGACATCATTCATCACAGGAACAGTCCGAACATCAGTCATCAGAGGAACAGCCCCGACATCGTTCATCACAGGAACAGTCCCGACATCGTTCATCACAGGAACAGTCCGAACATCGTTTATCACAGGAACAGTCTGAACATTAGTCATCAGAGGAACAGTCCCGACATCGTTCATCATAGGAACAGTCCCGACATCATTCATCACAGGAACAGTCCGAACATCAGTCATCAGAGGAACAGTCCCGACATCGCTCATCACAGGAACAGTCCCGACATCGTTCATCACAGGAACAGTCCCGACATCGTTCATCACGGGAACAGTCCGAACATCGTTTATCACAGGAACAGTGCAAATATTGTTCATCACAGGAACAGTCCCGACATTGTTCATCACAGGAACAGTCCCAACATCGTTAATCATAGGAACAGTCCCGACATCGTTCATCACAGGAACAGTCGTAAAATCGTTCAGCACAGGAACAGTCCCAACATTGTTCATCACAGGAAACGTCCGAAAATTATGCATCACAGGAACAGTCGTAACATCATTCAGCACAGGAACAGTCGGAACATTGTTCATCACAGGAACAGTCCCGACATTGTTCATCACAGGGACAGACCCAACATTGTTAATTACAGAAACAGTCCCGACATCGTTCATTACAGGAACAGTCCCGACATCGTTCATGACAGGAACAGTCTGAACATTGTTCATCACAGGAACAGTCTGAACATTGTTCATCACAGGAACAGTCCCGACATCTTTCATGACAGGAACAGTCCAGACATTGTTAATCACAGGAACTGTCTGAACATCATTCATCACAGGAACAGTCCAAACATCGTTCATCACAGAAATGTCCGAGCATCGTTAATCACAGGAACAGTCCAAATATTGTTCATCAGAGGAACAGTCCGAACATTGTTCATCACAGGAACAGTCGGAACATCCTTCATCAGAGGAGCAGTCCCAACATCGTTCATCACAGGAACAGTCCCAACATTGTTCATTACAGGAAAAGTCCGAACATTATGCATCACAGGAACAGTCCCAACATTGTCCATCACAGGAACAGTCCGAACATCGTTCATTACAGGAACAGTCCAAACATCGATCATCACAGGAACAGTGCAAATATTGTTCATGACAGGAACAGTCAGAACATCCTTCATCTGAGCAACAGTCCCAAGATTGTTCATCACAGGAAACTTCTGAAAATTATGCATCACAGGAACAGTCCGAACATCGTTCATCACAGGAACAGTCCCAACATGGTTCATGACAGGAACAGTCCGAACATTATGCATCATAGGAACAGTCTGAATATCGGTCATCACACGAACAGTCCCAATATCATTCATCACAGGAACAGTCCTAATATCGTTCATCACAGGAACAGTCCGAACATCGTTCATCACAGGATCAGTCCGAGCATCGTTCATCACAATAACAGACCGAACATTCTTCATTACAGGAACACTCCAACATCGTTTGTGACAGGAACAGTCCCAAAATTGTACATCACAGGAACAGTCCCAACATTGTTCATTACAGGAACACTCCCAACATCATCCATCACAGGAACAGTCCGAACATCGTTCATTACAGGAACAGTCCAAACATCGATCATCACAGGAACAGTGCAAATATTGTTCATGACAGGAACAGTCAGAACATCCTTCATCTGAGCAACAGTCCCAAGATTGTTCATCACAGGAAACTTCTGAAAATTATGCATCACAGGAACAGTCCGAACATCGTTCATCACAGGAACAGTCCCAACATGGTTCATGACAGGAACAGTCCGAACATTATGCATCACAGGAACAGTCTGAATATCGGTCATCACACGAACAGTCCCAATATCATTCATCACAGGAACAGTCCTAATATCGTTCATCACAGGAACAGTCCGAACATCGTTCATCACAGGATCAGTCCGAGCATCGTTCATCACAATAACAGTCCGAACATTCTTCATTACAGGAACACTCCAACATCGTTTGTGACAGGAACAGTCCCAAAATTGTACATCACAGGAACAGTCCCAACATTGTTCATTACAGGAACACTCCCAACATCATCCATCACAAGAACAGTCCGAACATCGTTCATCACAGGAACAGTCCGAACATCGTTCATCACAGGAACAGTCCCAACATGGTTCATGACAGGAACAGTCCGAACATCGTTCATCACAATAACAGTCCGAACATTCTTCATTACAGGAACACTCCAACATCGTTTGTGACAGGAACAGTCCCAAAATTGTACATCACAGGAACAGTCCCAACATCGTTCATCACGGGAACAATCCTGACATTGTTCATTACAGGAACACTCCCAACATCATGCATAACAGGAACAGTCCCAACTTGGTTCATCACAGGAACAGTGCCGACATCATTCATAACAGGAACAATCCAAACATCATTCATCACAGGAACAGTCCCGACATCGTTCATCACAGGAACAGTCCGAACATCGGTCATCACAGGAACAGTGCCGACATCATTCATAACAGGAACAGTTCGAACATCATTCATCACAGGAACAGTCCTGACATCGTTCATCACAGGAACAGTCCCGACATCGTTCATCACAGGAACAGTCCGAACATTATTCATCACAGGAACAGTCATAACATCGTTCATCATAGGAACAGTCCCAACATCGTTCATAACAGGAACAATCCAAACATCATTCATCACAGGAACAGTCCGAACATTATTCATCACAGGAACAGTCATAACATTATTCATCACAGGAACAGTCATAACATCGTTCATCAAAAGAACGTCCCAACATAGTTAATCACAGGAACTGTCCCAATATCGTTCATCACAGGAAAAGACCGAAAATCATTCATCACAGGAATAGTGCATATATTGTTCATTACAGGAAAACTCCCAACGTCGTTCATCACAGGAACAGTCAGAACATTCTTCATCTGAGCAACAGTCGCAACATTGTTCATCACAGGAAACGTCCGAACATTATGCATCACAGGAACAGTCCGAACATCGTTCATCACAGGAACAGTCCCAACATCGTTCATCACTGGAAAAGTCCGAACATCATTCATCACAGGAACAGTACTGACATTGTTCATGACAAAACAGTCTGAACATCGTTCATCACAGGAACAGTCCCAACATCGTTCATCACAGGAACAGTCCGAATATCGTTCATCACAGGAACAGTCCCAACATCGTTCATCACAGGAACAATCTCAACATTGTACATCACAGGAACAGTCCCAACATCGTTCATGACAGGAACAGTCTGAACATCGGTCATCACAGGAACAGTCCCAACATCGTTCATCACAGGAACAGTCCGAATATCGTTCATCACAGGAACAGTCCCGACATCGTTCATCACAGGAACAATCTCAACATTGTACATCACAGGAACAGTCCCAACATCGTTCATGACAGGAACAGTCTGAACATCGGTCATCACAGGAACAGTCCCAACATCGTTCATCACAGGAACAGTCCGAATATCGTTCATCACAGGAACAGTCCCGACATCGTTCATCACAGGAACAATCTCAACATTGTACATCACAGGAACAGTCCCAACATCGTTCATGACAGGAACAGTCTGAACATCGGTCATCACAGGAACAGTCCCAACATCGTTCATCACAGGAACAATCTCAACATTGTACATCACAGGAACAGTCCCAACATCATTCATGACAGGAACAGTCTGAACATCGGTCATCACAGGAACAGTCCCAACATCTTTTATCACAGGAACAGTCCGAATATCGTTCATGACAGGAACAGTCCGAGCATCGTTCATCACAATAACAGTCCGAACAGTCTTCATTACAGGAACACTCCCAACATCGTTTGTGACAGGAACAGTCCCAACATCGTTCATCACAGGAACAGTCCCAACATCGTTCATCACAGGAACAGTCCGAGCATCGTTCATCACAATAACAGTCCGAACATTCTTCATTACAGGAACACTCCATCATCGTTTGTGACAGGAACAGTCCCAAAATTGTACATCACAGGAACAGTCCCAACATCGTTCATCACGGGAACAATCCTGACATTGTTCATTACAGGAACACTCCCAACATCATGCATGACAGGAACAGTCCCAACATGGTTCATCACAGGAACAGTGCCGACATCATTCATAACAGGAACAATCCAAACATCATTCATCACAGGAACAGTCCCGACATCGTTCATCACAGGAACAGTCCGAACATCGGTCATCACAGGAACAGTGCCGACATCATTCATAACAGGAACAGTTCGAACATCATTCATCACAGGAACAGTCCCGACATCGTTCATCACAGGAACAGTCCCGACATCGTTCATCACAGGAACAGTCCGAACATTATTCATCACAGGAACAGTCCGAACATTATTCATCACAGGAACAGTCATAACATCATTCATCACAGGAACAGTCCGAACATTATTCATCACAGGAACAGTCATAAAATCGTTCAGCAAAAGAACGTCCCAACATAGTTAATCACAGGAACTGTCCCAATATCGTTCATCACAGGAAAAGACCGAAAATCATTCATCACAGGAATAGTGCATATATTGTTCATTACAGGAAAACTCCCAACGTCGTTCATCACAGGAACAGTCAGAACATTCTTCATCTGAGCAACAGTCGCAACATTGTTCATCACAGGAAACGTCCGAACATTATGCATCACAGGAACAGTCCGAACATCGTTCATCACAGGAACAGTCCCAACATCGTTCATCACTGGAAAAGTCCGAACATCATTCATCACAGGAACAGTACTGACATTGTTCATGACAGGAACAGTCTGAACATCGTTCATCACAGGAACAGTCCCAACATCGTTCATCACAGGAACAGTCCGAATATCGTTCATCACAGGAACAGTCCCGACATCGTTCATCACAGGAACAATCTCAACATTGTACATCACAGGAACTGTCCCAACATCGTTCATGACAGGAACAGTCTGAACATCGGTCATCACAGGAACAGTCCCAACATCGTTCATCACAGGAACAATCTCAACATTGTACATCACAGGAACAGTCCCAACATCGTTCATGACAGGAACAGTCTGAACATCGGTCATCACAGGAACAGTCCCAACATCTTTTATCACAGGAACAGTCCGAATATCGTTCATGACAGGAACAGTCCGAGCATCGTTCATCACAATAACAGTCCGAACAGTCTTCATTACAGGAACACTCCCAACATCGTTTGTGACAGGAACAGTCCCAACATCGTTCATCACAGGAACAGTCCCAACATCGTTCATCACAGGAACAGTCCGAGCATCGTTCATCACAATAACAGTCCGAACATTCTTCATTACAGGAACACTCCCAACATCGTTTGTGACAGGAACAGTCCCAAAATTGTACATCACAGGAACAGTCTGAATATCGTTCATCATAGGAACAGTCCCGACATCATTCATGACAGGAACAGTCCGAACATCAGTCATCAGTGGAACAGTCCCAACATCGTTCAACAGAGGAACAGTCCCAACATCGTTCATCATAGGAACAGTCTGAATATCGTTCATCATAGGAACAGTCCCGACATCATTCATGACAGGAACAGTCCGAACATCAGTCATCAGTGGAACAGTCCCAACATCGTTCAACAGAGGAACAGTCTCAACATCGTTCATCACAGGAACAGTCCGAACATCGTTCATCACAGGATCAGTCCGAACATCGTTCATCACAGGAACAGTCACGTCATCGTTCATGACAGGAAAATTCCGAACATCACGCATCACAAGAACGGTTCCAACATCGTTGATCACAGGAACAGTCCCAACATCGTTCAGCACAGGAACAGTCCCAACATCGTTCATGACAGGAACAGTCCAAACATCGTTCAGCACAGGAACAGTCCCAACATCGTTCATCACAGGAACAGTCCCAACATCGTTCATCACAGGAACAGTCCCAACATCGTTCAGCACAGGAACAGTCCAAACATCGTTCATCACAGGAACAGTCCCGACATCGTTCATCACAGGAACAGTCCCAACATCGTTCATCACAGGAACAATCCGAACATCGTTCATCACAGGAACAGTCCCGACAACGTTCATGACAGGAACAGTCCGAACATTGTTCTTCACAGGAACAGTCCCAACATCCTTCATCAGAGGAACAGTCCCGACATCGTTCATCACAGGAACAGTCCCTGCATCGTTCATCACAGGAACAGTCCGAATATCGTTCATCACAGGAACAGTCCCGATATCGTTCAACACAGGAACAGTCCAAATATTGTTCATCACAGGAACAGTCCCGATATCGTTCATTACAGGAACAGTCCCGACATCGTTCATGACAGGAACAGTCTGAACATTGTTCATCACAGGAACAGTCTGAACATTGTTCATCACAGGAACAGTCCCGACATCTTTCATGACAGGAACAGTCCAGACATTGTTAATCACAGGAACAGTCTGAACATCGTTCATCACAGGAACAGTCCAAACATCGTTCATCACAGAAATGTCCGAGCATCGTTAATCACAGGAACAGTCCAAATATTGTTCATCAGAGGAACAGTCCGAACATTGTTCATCACAGGAACAGTCGGAACATCCTTCATCAGAGGAGCAGTCCCAACATCGTTCATCACAGGAACAGTCCCAACATTGTTCATTACAGGAAAAGTCCGAACATTATGCATCACAGGAACAGTCCCAACATTGTCCATCACAGGAACAGTCCGAACATCGTTCATTACAGGAACAGTCCAAACATCGATCATCACAGGAACAGTGCAAATATTGTTCATGACAGGAACAGTCAGAACATCCTTCATCTGAGCAACAGTCCCAAGATTGTTCATCACAGGAAACTTCTGAAAATTATGCATCACAGGAACAGTCCGAACATCGTTCATCACAGGAACAGTCCCAACATGGTTCATGACAGGAACAGTCCGAACATTATGCATCACAGGAACAGTCTGAATATCGGTCATCACACGAACAGTCCCAATATCATTCATCACAGGAACAGTCCTAATATCGTTCATCACAGGAACAGTCCGAACATCGTTCATCACAGGATCAGTCCGAGCATCGTTCATCACAATAACAGACCGAACATTCTTCATTACAGGAACACTCCAACATCGTTTGTGACAGGAACAGTCCCAAAATTGTACATCACAGGAACAGTCCCAACATTGTTCATTACAGGAACACTCCCAACATCATCCATCACAGGAACAGTCCGAACATCGTTCATTACAGGAACAGTCCAAACATCGATCATCACAGGAACAGTGCAAATATTGTTCATGACAGGAACAGTCAGAACATCCTTCATCTGAGCAACAGTCCCAAGATTGTTCATCACAGGAAACTTCTGAAAATTATGCATCACAGGAACAGTCCGAACATCGTTCATCACAGGAACAGTCCCAACATGGTTCATGACAGGAACAGTCCGAACATTATGCATCACAGGAACAGTCTGAATATCGGTCATCACACGAACAGTCCCAATATCATTCATCACAGGAACAGTCCTAATATCGTTCATCACAGGAACAGTCCGAACATCGTTCATCACAGGATCAGTCCGAGCATCGTTCATCACAGGAACAATCCGAACATCGTTCATCACAGGAACAGTCCCGACATCGATCATCACAGGAACAGTCCGAACATCGTTCATCACAGGAACAGTCCCAACATGGTTCATGACAGGAACAGTCCGAACATTATGCATCACAGGAACAGTCTGAATATCGGTCATCACACGAACAGTCCCAATATCATTCATCACAGGAACAGTCCTAATATCGTTCATCACAGGAACAGTCCGAACATCGTTCATCACAGGATCAGTCCGAGCATCGTTCATCACAATAACAGTCCGAACATTCTTCATTACAGGAACACTCCAACATCGTTTGTGACAGGAACAGTCCCAAAATTGTACATCACAGGAACAGTCCCGACATCGTTCATCACGGGAACAATCCTGACATTGTTCATTACAGGAACACTCCCAACATCATGCATGACAGGAACAGTCCCAACTTGGTTCATCACAGGAACAGTGCCGACATCATTCATAACAGGAACAATCCAAACATCATTCATCACAGGAACAGTCCCGACATCGTTCATCACAGGAACAGTCCGAACATCGGTCATCACAGGAACAGTCATAACATCGTTCATCATAGGAACAGTCCCGACATCGTTCATCACAGGAACAGTCCGAACATTATTCATCACAGGAACAGTCATAACATCGTTCATCATAGGAACAGTCCCAACATCGTTCATAACAGGAACAATCCAAACATCATTCATCACAGGAACAGTCCGAACATTATTCATCACAGGAACAGTCATAACATCGTTCATCAAAAGAACGTCCCAACATAGTTAATCACAGGAACTGTCCCAATATCGTTCATCACAGGAAAAGACCGAAAATCATTCATCACAGGAATAGTGCATATATTGTTCATTACAGGAAAACTCCCAACGTCGTTCATCACAGGAACAGTCAGAACATTCTTCATCTGAGCAACAGTCGCAACATTGTTCATCACAGGAAACGTCCGAACATTATGCATCACAGGAACAGTCCGAACATCGTTCATCACAGGAACAGTCCCAACATCGTTCATCACTGGAAAAGTCCGAACATCATTCATCACAGGAACAGTACTGACATTGTTCATGACAAAACAGTCTGAACATCGTTCATCACAGGAACAGTCCCAACATCGTTCATCACAGGAACAGTCCGAATATCGTTCATCACAGGAACAGTCCCAACATCGTTCATCACAGGAACAATCTCAACATTGTACATCACAGGAACAGTCCCAACATCGTTCATGACAGGAACAGTCTGAACATCGGTCATCACAGGAACAGTCCCAACATCGTTCATCACAGGAACAGTCCGAATATCGTTCATCACAGGAACAGTCCCGACATCGTTCATCACAGGAACAATCTCAACATTGTACATCACAGGAACAGTCCCAACATCGTTCATGACAGGAACAGTGCAAATATTGTTCATGACAGGAACAGTCAGAACATCCTTCATCTGAGCAACAGTCCCAAGATTGTTCATCACAGGAAACTTCTGAAAATTATGCATCACAGGAACAGTCCGAACATCGTTCATCACAGGAACAGTCCCAACATGGTTCATGACAGGAACAGTCCGAACATTATGCATCACAGGAACAGTCTGAATATCGGTCATCACACGAACAGTCCCAATATCATTCATCACAGGAACAGTCCTAATATCGTTCATCACAGGAACAGTCCGAACATCGTTCATCACAGGATCAGTCCGAGCATCGTTCATCACAATAACAGTCCGAACATTCTTCATTACAGGAACACTCCAACATCGTTTGTGACAGGAACAGTCCCAAAATTGTACATCACAGGAACAGTCCCAACATCGTTCATCACGGGAACAATCCTGACATTGTTCATTACAGGAACACTCCCAACATCATGCATGACAGGAACAGTCCCAACTTGGTTCATCACAGGAACAGTGCCGACATCATTCATAACAGGAACAATCCAAACATCATTCATCACAGGAACAGTCCCGACATCGTTCATCACAGGAACAGTCCGAACATCGGTCATCACAGGAACAGTGCCGACATCATTCATAACAGGAACAGTTCGAACATCATTCATCACAGGAACAGTCCTGACATCGTTCATCACAGGAACAGTCCCGACATCGTTCATCACAGGAACAGTCCGAACATTATTCATCACAGGAACAGTCATAACATCGTTCATCATAGGAACAGTCCCAACATCGTTCATAACAGGAACAATCCAAACATCATTCATCACAGGAACAGTCCGAACATTATTCATCACAGGAACAGTCATAACATTATTCATCACAGGAACAGTCATAACATCGTTCATCAAAAGAACGTCCCAACATAGTTAATCACAGGAACTGTCCCAATATCGTTCATCACAGGAAAAGACCGAAAATCATTCATCACAGGAATAGTGCATATATTGTTCATTACAGGAAAACTCCCAACGTCGTTCATCACAGGAACAGTCAGAACATTCTTCATCTGAGCAACAGTCGCAACATTGTTCATCACAGGAAACGTCCGAACATTATGCATCACAGGAACAGTCCGAACATCGTTCATCACAGGAACAGTCCCAACATCGTTCATCACTGGAAAAGTCCGAACATCATTCATCACAGGAACAGTACTGACATTGTTCATGACAAAACAGTCTGAACATCGTTCATCACAGGAACAGTCCCAACATCGTTCATCACAGGAACAGTCCGAATATCGTTCATCACAGGAACAGTCCCAACATCGTTCATCACAGGAACAATCTCAACATTGTACATCACAGGAACAGTCCCAACATCGTTCATGACAGGAACAGTCTGAACATCGGTCATCACAGGAACAGTCCCAACATCGTTCATCACAGGAACAGTCCGAATATCGTTCATCACAGGAACAGTCCCGACATCGTTCATCACAGGAACAATCTCAACATTGTACATCACAGGAACAGTCCCAACATCGTTCATGACAGGAACAGTCTGAACATCGGTCATCACAGGAACAGTCCCAACATCGTTCATCACAGGAACCGTCCGAATATCGTTCATCACAGGAACAGTCCCGACATCGTTCATCACAGGAACAATCTCAACATTGTACATCACAGGAACAGTCCCAACATCGTTCATGACAGGAACAGTCTGAACATCGGTCATCACAGGAACAGTCCCAACATCGTTCATCACAGGAACAATCTCAACATTGTACATCACAGGAACAGTCCCAACATCATTCATGACAGGAACAGTCTGAACATCGGTCATCACAGGAACAGTCCCAACATCTTTTATCACAGGAACAGTCCGAATATCGTTCATGACAGGAACAGTCCGAGCATCGTTCATCACAATAACAGTCCGAACATTCTTCATTACAGGAACACTCCATCATCGTTTGTGACAGGAACAGTCCCAAAATTGTACATCACAGGAACAGTCCCAACATCGTTCATCACGGGAACAATCCTGACATTGTTCATTACAGGAACACTCCCAACATCATGCATGACAGGAACAGTCCCAACATGGTTCATCACAGGAACAGTGCCGACATCATTCATAACAGGAACAATCCAAACATCATTCATCACAGGAACAGTCCCGACATCGTTCATCACAGGAACAGTCCGAACATCGGTCATCACAGGAACAGTGCCGACATCATTCATAACAGGAACAGTTCGAACATCATTCATCACAGGAACAGTCCCGACATCGTTCATCACAGGAACAGTCCCGACATCGTTCATCACAGGAACAGTCCGAACATTATTCATCACAGGAACAGTCCGAACATTATTCATCACAGGAACAGTCATAACATCATTCATCACAGGAACAGTCCGAACATTATTCATCACAGGAACAGTCATAACATCGTTCAGCAAAAGAACGCCCCAACATAGTTAATCACAGGAACTGTCCCAATATCGTTCATCACAGGAAAAGACCGAAAATCATTCATCACAGGAATAGTGCATATATTGTTCATTACAGGAAAACTCCCAACGTCGTTCATCACAGGAACAGTCAGAACATTCTTCATCTGAGCAACAGTCGCAACATTGTTCATCACAGGAAACGTCCGAACATTATGCATCACAGGAACAGTCCGAACATCGTTCATCACAGGAACAGTCCCAACATCGTTCATCACTGGAAAAGTCCGAACATCATTCATCACAGGAACAGTACTGACATTGTTCATGACAGGAACAGTCTGAACATCGTTCATCACAGGAACAGTCCCAACATCGTTCATCACAGGAACAGTCCGAATATCGTTCATCACAGGAACAGTCCCGACATCGTTCATCACAGGAACAATCTCAACATTGTACATCACAGGAACAGTCCCAACATCGTTCATGACAGGAACAGTCTGAACATCGGTCATCACAGGAACAGTCCCAACATCGTTCATCACAGGAACAATCTCAACATTGTACATCACAGGAACAGTCCCAACATCGTTCATGACAGGAACAGTCTGAACATCGGTCATCACAGGAACAGTCCCAACATCTTTTATCACAGGAACAGTCCGAATATCGTTCATGACAGGAACAGTCCGAGCATCGTTCATCACAATAACAGTCCGAACAGTCTTCATTACAGGAACACTCCCAACATCGTTTGTGACAGGAACAGTCCCAACATCGTTCATCACAGGAACAGTCCCAACATCGTTCATCACAGGAACAGTCCGAGCATCGTTCATCACAATAACAGTCCGAACATTCTTCATTACAGGAACACTCCCAACATCGTTTGTGACAGGAACAGTCCCAAAATTGTACATCACAGGAACAGTCCCAACATCGTTCATCACAGGAACAGTCCCAACATCGTTCATCACAGGAACAATCCGAACATCGTTCATCACAGGAACAGTCCCGACAACGTTCATGACAGGAACAGTCCGAACATCGTTCTTCACAGGAACAGTCCCAACATCCTTCATCAGAGGAACAGTCCCGACATCCTTCATCACTGGAACAGTCCCTGCATCGTTCATCACAGGAACAGCCCCAATATCGTTCATCACAGGAACAGTCCGAATATCGTTCATCACAGGAACAGTCCCGATATCGTTCAACACAGGAACAGTCCAAATATTGTTCATCACAGGAACAGTCCTGACATTGTTCATTACAGGAACACTCCCAGCATCATGCATGACAGGAACAGTCCCAACATAGTTCATGACAGGGACAGCCCCAATATCGTTCATCACAGGAACAGTCTGAATATCGTTCATCATAGGAACAGTCCCGACATCATTCATGACAGGAACAGTCCGAACATCAGTCATCAGTGGAACAGTCCCAACATCGTTCAACAGAGGAACAGTCCCAACATCGTTCATCATAGGAACAGTCTGAATATCGTTCATCATAGGAACAGTCCCGACATCATTCATGACAGGAACAGTCCGAACATCAGTCATCAGTGGAACAGTCCCAACATCGTTCAACAGAGGAACAGTCTCAACATCGTTCATCACAGGAACAGTCCGAACATCGTTCATCACAGGATCAGTCCGAACATCGTTCATCACAGGAACAGTCACGTCATCGTTCATGACAGGAAAATTCCGAACATCACGCATCACAAGAACGGTTCCAACATCGTTGATCACAGGAACAGTCCCAACATCGTTCAGCACAGGAACAGTCCCGACATCGTTCATGACAGGAACAGTCCAAACATCGTTCATCGCAGGAACAGTCCCAACATCGTTCAGAACAGGAACAGTCCCAACATCGTTCATCACAGGAACAATCCGAACATCGTTCATCACAGGAACAGTCCCGACAACGTTCATGACAGGAACAGTCCGAACATTGTTCTTCACAGGAACAGTCCCAACATCCTTCATCAGAGGAACAGTCCCGACATCGTTCATCACAGGAACAGTCCCTGCATCGTTCATCACAGGAACAGTCCGAATATCGTTCATCACAGGAACAGTCCCGATATCGTTCAACACAGGAACAGTCCAAATATTGTTCATCACAGGAACAGTCCCGATATCGTTCAACACAGGAACAGTCCCGATATCGTTCAACACAGGAACAGTCCCGATATTGTTCATCACAGGAACAGTCCAAACATCGTTCATCACAGGAACAGTTCGAACATCGTTTATCACAGGAACAGTGCAAATATTGTTCATCACAGGAACAGTCCCAACATCGTTAATCATAGGAACAGTCCCGACATCGTTCATCACAGGAACAGTCGTAAAATCGTTCAGCACAGGAACAGTCCCAACATTGTTCATCATAGGAACAGTCCTGACATCGTTCATGACAGGAACAGTCCGAACATCAGTCATCAGAGGAACAGTCCCAACATCGTTCATCACAGGGACAGTCCAAACATTATTCATGACAGGAACAGTCCGAACATCAGTCATCAGAGGAACAGTCCCAACATCGTTCATCATAGGAACAGTCCCGACATCGTTCATGACAGGAACAGTCTGAACATCAGTCATCAGAGGAACAGTCCCAACATCGTTCATCACAGGGACAGTCCAAACATTATTCATGACAGGAACAGTCCGAACATCAGTCATCAGAGGAACAGTCCCAACGTCGTTCATCACAGGAACAGGCCCAACATCATTCATCACAGGAACAGTCCCGACATCGTTCATGACAGGAACAGTCTGAACATCAGTCATCAGAGGAACAGGCCCAACATCATTCATCACAGGAACAGTCCCAACATCGTTCATCACAGGAACAGGCCCAACATCATTCATCACAGGAACAGTCCCAACATCGTTCATCACAGGAAAAGTCCCGACATCGTTCATGACAAGAACAGTCCGAACATCGCTCATCACAGGAACAGTCCCAACATCGTTCAGAACAGGAACATTCCCAACATCGTTCATCACAGGAACAGTCCCAACCTCGTTCATGACAGGAACAGTCTGAACATCGTTCATCACAGGAATAGTCCCAACATCGTTCATCATGGGAACAGTCCCAACATCATTCATCACAGGAACATTCCGAACATCGTTTATCACAGGAACAGTCCAAATATTGTTCATCACAGGAACAGTCCCGACATTATTCGTTACAGGAACACTCCCAACATCATTCATCACACGTACAGTCCGAACATCATTCATGACAGGAACAGTTCGCACATCGAACTGTGTTTGAGTTCCAAACTCGTTCATCACTAAAACTGTCCGATCTCTGTCATCATCAGAATAATCCCAATCATGTTTGTCACCTGAAAAGTCCCAGCATCATTCATCACCAAATCAGTCTGGTCTATATTTATCACAGGAACAGTCCCAGCATCATTTGTCACCAGAACAGTCCTGATTTCGTTTATCACCAGAACAGTCCCAACCTCATTCATCTCCAGAACAGTCCCACCTCATTCATCACCAGAACAGTCTCAAACTCATTCATCTCCAGAACAGTCCCACCTCATTCATCACCAGAACAGTCCCACCTCATTCATCACCAGAACAGTCCCAACCTCATTCATCTCCAGAACAGTCCCACCTCATTCATCACCAGAACAGTCCCAACCTCATTCATCACCAGAGCAGTCCCAACCTCATTCATCTCCAGAACAGTCCCAACCTCATTCATCACCAGAACAGTCCCAACCTCATTCATCTCCAGAACAGTCCCACCTCATTCATCACCAGAACAGTCCCAACCTCATTCATCTCCAGAACGGTCCCAACCTCATTCATCTCCAGAACGGTCCCACCTCATTCATCACCAGAACAGTCCCAACCTCATTCATCTCCAGAACAGTCCCAACCTCATTCATCACCAGAACAGTCCCACCTCATTCATCACCAGAACAGTCCCAACCTCATTCATCTCCAGAACAGTCCCAACCTCATTCATCTCCAGAACAGTCCCAACCTCATTCATCACCAGAACAGTCTCGGCCTTGATTTTCTAACGTATATCCCCTCAGCTTTCATTGCTCCAAAAAAAAATCCCATTTTTGTCCAACCTTTCATTATAGCTCATGCTCTTTAATCAAGGGAGCAGTCTGGCTAACCTCTTCAGCAGGTCTGATATCCTTCCTGTATTGGGCGACCAGAACTGTATGCGTCTCTCCAGCTGTGCATAACTAGTGTTTTATGAGGCTGCAAAATAGCTTCCTGCTGTTGAGCGTCTCACTGAGGGTTCAGCGGTGGAAAGAAAGAGAAGATTCAGATTTGAGTGTGTCAGCATCTCAGAGGTTCTGTCCAGTGCCCACCATATTGATGCAATCAGGACGAAGACATGCCAGTGGTGTACTTCATTGGGAGTTTGAGAAGTTTGGTGTGACATTAAAGCAAATGTCCACAGATATCCCATGGAGGGCATTCTGACTGGTTGTCTCTCAGCCTGGTATGGAGGCTCCAGAGACTAGGAACAAAAGAGCCAGCAGACGGTTGTGGAGTAAGCCAGCTCCAACTCAGAGAGAACCCTCCTCACATTCGAGGACATCTTCAAAAGGTTGAGTCTGAGGAAGGCTGCATCCATCATTAAGAAACCTCCCCAGGACACGCTCTCTTCTTATTACCACCATCAAGCAGGAGGCACAGGAGCCTGAATACCCACACTCAACATTTCAGGAACAATTCCTTCCCCTCTGCTATCTGAATGCTGAATGGACAAAGAACCCATGAACACTAGCTCACTATTCCTCTATTTGCACAATTTATTTATTTTGTAATTTCTGGTAGTTTTTGATAGGTGTCACAGGAGCAGAATTAGGCCACTCGGCCCATCGAGTCTGCTCTGCCATTTCTTCATGGCTGATCCATTTGCCTGCCCTGTACTGCTGCCGCAATAGGACAATTTCACGTCATTGATAATAAACCTGATTCTGATGCCCTCTGGACATAGTTTATCACCTTTAATTATCAGGAAGATAGCTTGGCTGCTCTACTGGAAAGTCAGAATGGAGATATAGAAACATAGAAAACCTACAGCACAATACAGGCCCTTCGTTGTGCCGAACATGTCCCTACCTTAGTAATGACTAGGCTTACCTATAGCCCTCTATTTTTCTAAGCTCCATGTACCAATCCAAAACTCTCTTAAAAGACCTTATCGTATAAAGCATGGAATTTACTTACAGGCGGTCCACGGCTTCCAGCCAGTCCTGGTTTTCCAGCATTCCCTGGATTTCCTCTTGGCCCAGGGTATCCGGCCACCCCTTTAGTACCAGGTGGTCCAGTGATGCCCTGTACGATGAGTCAATAAATAGCAACGTGTGGAGCATGGGATTGGTGGCAGATCTGTCATTCATTTCACTGAGAAGGGGTGGGTTTAATTCAAAGTTCAAAGTAAAAGCTATTCTCAAAGTACGTACTATATGTTACCATAAACTACTTTGACATTCTACACGATCTGGAAAGCTCACCAACGCTTTTATTTTCTGAGGAGGCTGAAGAGAACTGGACTTTGTACATCCATACTCGTGTCATTCTACAGCTGTGCAGTAGAGAGCGTCCTAACAAGCTGGGTCATTGCGTGGTACGGAAACTGTGCCGTAGTGGACAGAAGGCTTGTCAGTGGGCAATCTAATGGCCCAATGCACCAGCCCACCCACCATCAAAGCATCAAGGAGGTATATACAGAAAAGTGCACCCACCCAGCTCGCGGACTGTTTTGGCTCACTCCCATCAGGGAGGAGGCTACGCAGGACCACCAGACCCAAAAACAGTTACTTTCCCCAAGCAGTGAGGCTGATCAACACCTCCACCCACTAACCCACCCCTCCACACCCCCAATCACCACTACTTCATCATTTCCTGTCAGTCACCTTTCGTACAGACACTCCCGTGTCTGTGTCTAGAGGTTGATTGTCTCTTCATGGACAGACAATCAATCTTTGGAAATAAGTTATTTTATGTATTTATCTTTATAATAATAATAATAATTATTATTATTATTATTATTGTGTTCTTTATCTTATTGTGTTTTTTGTGCTGCATTGGATCCGGAATAACAAATATTTAGTTTTCCTTTAATATCATGTACTGGAAATGACATTAAACATTATTGAAGCTTGAATCTTGATTTCTCGCTGGCATTTATAGGAAAATAAGAAATACAATAGAATTTGCAAAAGCCTACACATAAACAAAGACTGACCAAAAAACCAATGTGCAAAAACAAAACAACTTTGCAAGTAAAAAATAACTAATACTAAGAATGAGTTGTAAAGAGTCCTTAAAAGTGAGTGTGTAGGTTGTGGAATCAGTTCAGAGTTGTGGTGAGTGGAGTTATCCATGCTAGTTCAGGAGCCTGATGGTCGAGGGGTAATATCTGTTCCTGAACCTGGCTTCTGTACTCCTTCCCAAAGGTGGCAGTGAGAAGAGGACATGGCTTGGATGGCTGTGGTCTTTGACACTGCTATCTTGTTGCTGCATCCATACAGATGCGCTCAGTACAGAGAGGGTTTTGCCTGTGATAGACTAGGCTGTATCCACCACTTTCAGTTCCATTGCTGTTTCCATACCAGGCCATGATACAACCAGTCAAGTCTTTGGTGACATGATGAATCTATGCAAACTTCCAATTTCTCCCTGGGTTTTATGGACTTGAGCTACCTCATAGCTTGTGAAATATATGTCCAGGGTTTTCTGGATGGGTTGATTCTCAGTTGTAAACACAGGAGATTCTTCAGATGCTGGAAATCCAGAAAAAAACTCACACAAAATGCTGGACGAACTCAGCAGGTCAGGCAGCATCTATGGAGGGGAATAAACAGTTGACGTTTTGGGCTGGAACTTTTCCTGAGGATTGGGAAGGAAGGGTGCAGAAGCCAGAATAAGAAGGTGGGGCTGGGGGAAAATTTAAGTGCAGGGTGGAAGCTGGAGGCAAAGTTGATAAATGATGAAGATCCTAAGTTGTTCACCTTTTGTCCAAACTTTACAGCATGAGGAAAGTTATTGTCCTAATTATTGTGTAAGATAGGACCCAGTGTCTACTTCCCTGAATGGTAGGAGAGACAGAGATAGCTAAGGTTGGTGGAAACTGAGTGAAACAGGAGTGAAATCAAATACAGAAGAGGCCATGCCCTCTTCTTGCTACTGCCATCAGGAAAGAGATACAAGAGCCTTAGCTCCCACATCACCAGGTTCAGGAACAGCTGTTACCCACAACCAGCAGAGATAACTTCAGTCAACTCAACTCTGAACTGATTCCTCCATCTATGGGTTCACGTTCAAGGACTCTACAACTAATATTCTCGGTATTATTAACTTTTTTATTATTTGTACAATTTTTCTTCTTTTGCACAACAATTGTTTGTCAATTTTTGTTTACATGTGGTTTTTCAAAGTTCTATTGTATTTCTTTATTTTCCTGTAAGTGCCTGCAAGAACATGGACCTCAAGGTTGTACATAGTGACGTACATGTACTTCAAACTTTGAACCGAGAGAGAGAAAGGAGCTGTGGATTAAGAGAGCTGAGGCTTCTGATAGAGAAGGCAGGGAGTTAGCAATGTAAAGAGCTGAAGCTTCTGATAGAGAAGATGTGGAAGGTTGTGACTTTGAACGAGCCACAGAGTGATGGGACTGTAGACACATCAGCTTTGAGAACATCAAGCTTTTCAGATTTCATTATCACATGTACATCAAAACATACGGTGAAACGGGTTATTCGTGTTAACAATCAATTCACGGAAGGATGTGTTGGGGGCAGCCCGCAAGTGTCACCACACTCTCCGCCACCAACACAGCATGCTCACACCATTCAACAGAACAACACAGGACACACAAAACAGAACAGTACAAGCGACAAAGCAACAACATCAAAACAAACCCCCTTCCTTTCATATTCATAGGAACAAATATAGCACAGTGGACGATTGAATACAATTTGAGTGAGTAAAATTGCAGTTTACTTCAATATATTCAGTAGTTCCATCGAATTACAGATGGAGGACATCTTAACTGTGGAAAACCATCGAAGGCCATAGTTGAGAGGAAGTAATTCACACGAAGGATTTCAAAGATTTAGGAGAGAAACCCTGAACAAATTTGACTCTGATCATGTTTGATGTACTTACTTGTTTTTGATTGTTTTAAGAACATAGAAAAGTACAGGCCCTTCGGCCCACAATGCTGTGCCGACCTTTTAACCTACTCTAAGATCAACCTAACCCTGCCCTCCAGCATAACCCTTCATTTTTCTATCATTCTTGTGCCTATCTAAGAGCTTCTTAAATGTCACTAAATGTATCTGCCTCTACCACCACCCCTGGCAGGGTGTTCCATGCACCCACCACTCTGTGTAAAAAACCTACCCCTGCCATCCCCCTCCCTATGCTTTCCTCCAAACACCTTTAAAATTATGCACCTTTGTATGAGCTATTTCCACCCTGGGAAAAAAAGTCTCTGACTGTCCAATCTACAGATGCGTCTTATCATCTCCTCTCATCCTCTATCACTCCAAAGGGTAAAGCTCTAACTCACTCAGCCTATCTTTGTAAGACATGTCCAGGAAGCTTCCGCATAATGAGGCGACCAGAACAGTTTTCTGTGCAGTATTGGACGCTGAGGAGCGACCTGGTAGAAAATAATGAGTGATATCGATAGGGTGGAAATGACAAATACTGGAGGGCATACTACAGGTTTAAGGTGAGTTGGGGAAAGTTTAAAGGAGATGAGAGGGCACATTATTTTACAGAATGGTGGGTGTCTGGAACAGGTTGCCGGGATGGTGGTTGAAGAAAGTACATCTGCAACATTGAAGAGTCTTTTAGACAGGCAAATGAACAGACAAGGGATGGAAGGATAGGGATCAGGTGTTGGCCGTTAGATGGTTAGATCAGCATCAGACATTGTGGACCATAGGGGCTGTTCCTGTGCTGTACTGTTCCGAATGTCAAGCTGAACCTTCTGCAGTCTACATTGGTCTCACCCCGGGGGGTTTCGATATAGGGACAATTAACACAGCCTCATTATCGGTGTACATGAGATTGACCCATGGTCTGTTTCCAAAGCAGCTCCCTGAAGGAGCTCACACTGCGAGTAGGATGCAGTTCTCCTCCTTCAGCATCTGTTCCTATAGTTGTCTTTCTCATTGTGTCTGCTAGTTTTGAACTTGATGATCCATGGCTGATTCTCATATGTATCAAACCCCTCCCCCCCCAATCAGGCAGAAGATACAAAAGCCTGAAAGCACTTGTCCCCAGGCTCAATGGCAACTCAATGAAATAGACTCTTCACCTCACAGCCTACCTTGTTATGATCTTGCACCTTGTTGTCTACCTGTACTAAACTTTCTCTGTAGCTGTAACACTTTATTCTGCATTCTGTTATTGTTTTCCCCTGGTTTACTTCAATGCACTGTGTAATGAATTGATTTGTAGGAATGCTATGCTGTACTGTACCTTGTTACAGGTGACAACAGTACAATGGTGACAATCTCCCTCCTCGTGGTTTCTTACTAACCTGCTCCTCCCTAGGACAGTGACTGGGGGCCAGTCGGAGAGAGTTGATAGGAGGCATAGATTGAGTGGAGGGCTAGAACGTTTTTCCCAAGGCATAAATGGCTAATGCAAGGGGCATAATTTTAAGGCGACTGGAGGAAAGTACAAGGGGGATGTCGAGGGATGATTATTTTTAAACACAGAGACTAGGGGTGGTGTGTGGAACACCCTACCAGGGGTGGTAGAGGCAGATACATGAGGGACATTTAAGAAACTCTTTAGATAGGCAATGGATGATAGAAAAATGGAGGATTATGTGGGAAGGAAGAGTTAGGTTGATTTTAAAGTAGGCTAAAAGGTCAGCCCATCCTTTTGGGCTGAAGGGCCTGTACTGTGGAGTAATGTTCTGTGTTCTATGTAACACAGTGAAATGTGTCACTTGCATCAACAACTAACACACTCTGAGGATGTGCTGGGGGCATCTTACAAGTGTTGCTACTCTTCCAACGCCAGTGTAGCATGCCCACAACTTACTAACCCTAACTTCTACATTGCCGAGATGTGGAATGAAACCAAAGCACTTGGAGAAAACCCAGACGGTCACGGGAAGAACCCTCTCACCTCTTACAAACGCGGCAGAATTGAACCCAAGTCAGAGGCACTGTAAAGCATTGTGCTAACCGTTACGCTACCGGGCTAACCGTTACGCTACCGGACTGCCATCAAATGCTCTCAAGTACACACAGATGAAGTGAGGGTTACTCACCGGTAAACCGGGTGCTCCCGCCTCGCCATGATTGCCTTTTGCTCCTTTTAATCCCTGTCAACATGAAAGTTCTGAACTCAGATTTACTGACATGTAGGGCACAGTGCTCAATCCAACCCTCTGTACATTGAACAGAGTCCATAACAACATTATGTATCCTGCCATTAACCCTGTACCCTGCCTTCAGATGTGATCTTCCAAAGTGAATCACTTCACACTTCTCTAAAATGAACTCTATCTTGCAGGTGCTGGTTGGGAAGAGTTCCAGGGTTTAGACCATAAGACATAGGAGCAGAATTAGGCTATTTGAGTCTTCTCTGCCATTTCATCATGGCTGATCCATTTCCCTCTCAACCCCATTCTCCTACCTTTTCCCGTAACTGTTTACTAATCGAAAGTCTATCAGCTCTGCCTGAAATATACCCATTGACCTGGCCTCCACAGCTGACTATAGCAACAAATTCTGCAGAATTCACCACCCTCTGGATAAAGAAATTGCTCTTCCACTCTGTTCTAAATGGACGTCCCTCTATCCTGAGACTGTGCCCACTGGTCAGGACTCCCCCACCATAGGAAGCATCCTCTCCATGTTCATTCTATCTTGGCCTTGCAATATTCAATACGTTTCAATGAGATACCCCTTCATTCTTCTAAATTCCAGTGGGTACAGGTCCAGAGTCACCAATCACTCCTCATACAATAACCATTTCATTCCCAGAATCATTTTTATGAACATCTTCTGAACCCTCTCCAATGTCAGCCAGTTTCCTCAACATCCTTGATTTTATATTCTGATCCTTTCAAAATGGATGCTAACATTTTATTTGCCTTCCTCACCAGACCCAACCTGCAAATTATCCTTTAGGGAATCGTACACAAGGACTCCCAAGTCCCTTTGTGAATTGGGTTTCTAAACTTGCTCCCCATTTATAAAATAGTCCACCCTTTTATTCCTTCAACCAAAGTGTATGACCATACACATCCCAACATTGTATTCCATCTGCCACTTCTTTGCCCATTTTCCCAATCCGTCTAGGTCTTTCTGCAGTCTCCCTGCTTCCTCAACACTACCTACCCCATCAATTCCGTCATCCAAATTATTGACATACAATTGAAAAAGAATTGGTCCCAACACAGACCCCTGTGGAATAACACTACTCACCGGCAGCCAGCCAGAAAAGACTTCCTTTATTCCTTTATTCTTTGCCTCCTGTCAATCAGCTAATGCTCTATCCATGCTAGTATCTTTCCTGTAATACCATGGGCTCTTATCTTGTTAAGCAGCCTCATGCGTGGCACATTGTCAAAGACCTTCTGAAAATCCAAGTATACACCCTCCACTGATTCTCTGTTGTCTATCCTCAAAGAATTCCAAAAGATTTGTCAGAAAGGATTTCCCCTTGAGGAAACCATGCTGACTATGGCCTACTTTATCATATACCTCCAAGTACCTCAAAACATCATCTTTAAAAATCGACTCCAAAATCTTTGCAACCACTGAGGTCAGGCTAACTGGCCAATAATTTATTTTCTTCTGCTTCCCTCCCTTCTTGACATATGCAATTTCCCAGTCCCCCGGCACCACACCAGAATCTAATGCAAGAGTATTACTAATGCTTCCAAAATCTCTTCGGCTACCTCTTTCAGAACACAGGTGTAGTCCATCTGCTCCAGCTGGGTTATCTACCTTCAGAACTTTCAATTTCCCAAGTATCTTCTCCTTAGTAATAGCAACAGCACTCACATCTGCCCCCCGACACTCTCACATTTCTGGCATTCTGTTAGTGTCTTCCACAGTGAAGACTGATGCAAAATACTTACTAAGTTCCTCCACCATTTCCTTGTCTCCTATTACTACCTCTTCAGTGTTCAGTATCTATTCTTGCCTCTCTTTTACACTTTATATATCTGAAAAATTTTTTGGTATTTTTTGACAATATTGGCAAGCTTATCTTCATATTTCATCTTTTCCCTCCCTATGAATTATTTAGACCATAAGACCATAAGACATAGGAAAAGAATTAGGCCATTCAGCCCATCGAGTCTGCTCCACCATTCTATCATGGCTGATCCTGGATCCCACTTAACCCCAAATACCTGCCTTCTCGCCATATCTTTTGATGCCCTGACCAAACAGGAAACTATCAACTTCTGCCTTAAATATATGCATGGACTTAGCCTCCACCACAGTCTGTGGCAGAGCATTCCACTACTCTCTGGCTAAAAAAAGTTCTCCTGTTCTAAAAGGTCATCCCTCAATTTTGAGGCCGTGCCCTCTAGTTCTGTATACCCCCACCAAAGGAAACATCCTCTCCACATCCATCCTATCTAGTACTTTCAACATTGAATTTGCCTTCTTCACCCCAGACTCAACCTGTAAATTAACCTTCTGGGAGTCTTGCACAAGGACTCCTAAGTCCCTCTGACCTCTGATGTTTGAAATTTCTCCCTATTTAGATAATAGTCTGCACTGTTGTACTTTTTTACCAAAATGCATAATAGTTTCTAATATGTTTCTATAGCAGGTACAGAGTTCTGAGTTGGATGATCAGCCATGATCATACTGAATGGCGGTGCAGGCTGGAAGGGCCGAATGGCCTATTCCTGCACCTACTTTCTATGTTTTCTATGTTCTATGTTTCTAGTACAATTCCCAACACTGCATTCCATCTGCCGCTTTTTGTCCATTCTTCCAATTTGTCTAAGTCCTGCTGCAATCACATTGCTTCCTCAGCACTATCTACCCCTCCACCTATCTTTGTATCATCCACAAATTCTGTCTCGCAATCATCAATTCCACTGTACAAGTCATTAACAAACAATGTGAAAAGTAGCGGTCCCAATACTGACCCCTGAGGAACACCACTAGTCACCGGCAGCCAATCAGAAAAGGCCCCTTTTATTCCCAGTCACTGCCTCCTGCCTGTCAGCCATTCCTCTATCCATGCCAGTACCTTTCCTGTAACACCATAGGATTTTATCTTGTTAAGCAGTATCATGTGAGACACCTTATCAAACACCTTCTGAAAATCCAAGTAAATGACATCCACTGCCTCTCCTTTGTCCACCCTGCTTGTTACTTCTTTGAAGAACTCTAACAAATTTGTCAGGCAAGATTTCCCTTTACAGAAACCATGATGACTTTGACTTATTTTATCATTAGTCTGCAGGTGCCCCAAAACCTCATCCTTAATAATGGACTCCAGCACTTTCCAAACCACTCAGCTGTGGCTAACTTGCCGACACTTTTCTTTCTTTTGCCATTCCCCCCTTCTTAAAGAACAGAGTGACATTTGCAATCTTCCAGTCCTCTGATATCATGCCAGAATCCAGTGATTCTTGAAAGACCATGACCAATGCATCTGTCATCTCTTCAGTAACCTCTCTCAGGAGGCCTATATATGGTTCCCGTTACTCTTGTAGCTTCCTAACTCCAACCACAAAGATTCAACATTCTCTGACCCTATGGCAATTCTTTCTAAAGATGTAATTCCATCTCTTACCAAAAGAGTCACACCACCACCTTCCTGCTTGTCCTTTCGATACGTAGTATATCCTTTGATGTTAAGCTCCCAACTGTGGCCTTCTTTCAGCCACAACTCAGTAATGCCCACAACGTCATACTGACCAATCTCTCATTGTGCCACGAGTTAGTCCACCATATTCCGAATGCTATGTGCATCTAAATACAGCTCCTTCAGTCCTGAATTCTTCGCCCTTTTGAATTTTGCCTCTGTGGTGCAATTTCACCCTTTGTTCTGTCTGCACTTGTACCCAGTCGTTGTCTTGTCCTTCCTTACATTCATGTTACACCTATCATCTACTTGTAATCCTGCTGGCTCATCCTGCACTCCATCATACTGTTTTCCAGTATGATTTAATTGCTTTCTGTTCATTTTTAAAAGCTTCCCAATCCTCTAACTTCCCACTAATTTTTCGCTTTATTATCTGCCCTCTCTTTGGCTTTTATGTTAGCTTTAACTTCACTTGTCAGCTATGGTTGCATCATCCTGCCTTTAAAAAAAGTATTTTTCTTTGGGATGCATCTATCCAGTGCCTTGCAGTGCTCCCAGAAGCTCTAGCCATTACTGATCTGCCGTCATCGCTGCTCGTGTCCTCTTCCAATCAACTTTCTTATGCTCCTCTGTAATTTCCTTTACTCCACTGTAATACTGATATATCTGACTTTCGCTTCTCCCTCTCAAATTGCAGGGTGAATTCTATCATATTATGATCACTGTCTCCTAAGAGTTCCTTTACCTTAAGCTCCTGATTTAGACCTGGTGACGGTGAATGAACAGGACATCAGTATAACACACACAAAATTCTGGAGGAACTCAGCAGGTCAGGCAGCATCTATGGAAAGGAATAAAGAGTCATTGTGTCAGGCCGAGACCGCTCATCTGTCCTGATGAAATATCCATTGTTTACTCATTTCTATAAATGCTGCCTGACTTATTGAGTTCCTCTAGCATTTTATGTGTATAGTTCTTCACACAAATTGGGGTCCATGTTTGGAATGAGCTGCCAGAAATAGTCATTGACCAACTGAATCTGCTTTGCCCTTCTATCTTGGCTGATTTATTATCCCTCTCAACCTCAGTCTCCTGCCTTCTCCCTGTGACCTTTGACACCCTGACTAATCAAGAACCTATCAATATCCACTTTAAATATGCCCAATGACTTGGCCACCACAGCCGGAGGTTGCAATGAGTCCCACAGATTCACCATCCTCTGGCTAAAGAAATTCCTCCTCATCTCTGTTCTAAAGGAATGTCCTTGTATTCTGTGCTCTCTGGTCCTGCACTCTGCCACCATTGTAAACATCCTCTCCGTATCCACTCTATACTGTATAGGCCTTTCAATTATTGATTGCTTTAGAATTTTGATTCTTCTAAACCCTGTGAGTGGTGGCCCAGAGCCACCAAACAGTCCTCAAATGTTAACCCTTTCATTCCTGGGATCATTCTCAATGACCTGCCCTGGACTCTCTAAAATTTCAGCACATCTTTTCTGTGATAAGGGGCCCAATACTGCCCACACCATTCTAAGTGTGGTCTGCCCAATGCTATATAAAGCCTCAGTATTACATAATTGCTCTTAAATTCTAATCCTCTTAAAATGAATGCTAACATTTCAACTCAACTTGTAAGATAACTTTTCAGAGAATCCTGTACCAGGACTCCTAAGTCCCTTTGCACTTCTGGTTTCTAAATTACCTGCCCACTTTGAAAATAGTCAATACCTTTATTCCCTCAACCAAACTGCATGGCTATACATTTCTCTACACTCTATATCGTCTGTCTCTTCTTTGCCCGTTGCAGCCTTCCTGCTTCCTCAAAACTACCTGCTCCTCCATTTATCTTTGTATTGTCCAAAATCTTGGGCACAAAGCCATCAGTTCTCTCATTCAGACCATTGACATGTGACATGAAAAGAAGTGGTTTCAACACAGACCCCCATGGAACAGCACCAGTCCCTGGCAGCCACTCCAAATACTCCAGCTCATTTGCAATAAAGGCTAATTTAACTATTTATCGTGCAGATAAGGGGTTGATTGACCAGATGGGGTTCGTGCCATTTTCCTTTTGACCTTTCTGAGCATTCTTCAAACATAGTCTGGGTGATGGAGACTGCAGCTCTTCATGGCTTGATGTTCATTGGGCAAATGGCTTTCACCTCCATAAAACAGCAGGATTTCCCAAAGGCCAAACATTTGAATCCCATTCCCCATTCCCATTCCGATATGTGAGCCTGTGGCCTCCACAATGAGGCACTCTCAGGTCGGAGAGCAACATCTCATATTATGTCTAGTTAGCCTCCAATCTGAACTGGAATATCAATCTCTCCAAATTCTGGTAATTTCTCTCTCTCCCCCACATCTCTCTTTCTCCTTTCCCCATTCTGATTCCCCTCTCACCTGTTTTCTTCTTCCCACCTGGCCATTACCTTTCTCTGGTTCCTGTCCTCCTTCCCTTTCTTCCAGGGTCGCTCTCCTTTCCTATCAGATTCCTCCTTCTTCAGCCCTTCACCTTTTCTACCTGTCACCTCCCAGCTTCTTACTTCATCCCTCCCGCCTCCCACACACCCACCTTCCCCCTCACCTGGTCACACCTGTCACCTCCCAGCTTCTTACTTCATCCCCACCCCACCTCCCACACACCCACCTTCCCCCTCACCTGGTCACACCTGTCACCTCCCAGCTTCTTACTTCGTCCCCCCCCGCCTCCTCCCACACACCCACCTTCCTCCTCACCTGGTCACACCTGTCACCTCCCAGCTTCTTACTTCATCCCCCCCGCCTCCCACACACCCACCTTCCCCCTCACCTGGTCACACCTGTCACCTCCCAGCTTCTTACTTCATCCCCCCCTGCCTCCTCCCACACACCCACCTTCCCCCTCACCTGGTCACACCTGTCACCTCCCAGCTTCTTACTTCATCCCCCCCCGCCTCCCACACACCCACCTTCCCCCTCACCTGGTCACACCTGTCACCTCCCAGCTTCTTACTTCATCCCCCCCTGCCTCCTCCCACACACCCACCTTCCCCCTCACCTGGTCACACCTGTCACCTCCCAGCTTCTTACTTCATCCCCCCCCGCCTCCCACACACCCACCTTCCCCCTCACCTGGTCACACCTGTCACCTCCCAGCTTCTTACTTCATCCCCCCCCGCCTCCCACACACCCACCTTCCCCCTCACCTGGTCACACCTGTCACCTCCCAGCTTCTTACTTCATCCCCCCCTGCCTCCTCCCACACACCCACCTTCCCCCTCACCTGGTCACAGCTGTCACCTCCCAGCTTCTTACTTCATCCCCCCTGCCACCTCCCACACACCCACCTTCCCCCTCACCTGGTCACACCTGTCACCTCCCAGCTTCTTACTTCATCCCCCCCTGCCTCCTCCCACACCCACCTTCCTCCTCACCTGGTCACACCTGTCACCTCCCAGCTTCTTACTTCATCCCCCCTGCCACCTCCCACACACCCACCTTCCCCCTCACCTGGTCACACCTGTCACCTCCCAGCTTCTTACTTCATCCCCCCCTGCCTCCTCCCACACACCCACCTTCCCCCTCACCTGGTCACACCTGTCACCTCCCAGCTTCTTACTTCATCCCCCCCCGCCTCCCACACACCCACCTTCCTCCTCACCTGGTCACACCTGTCACCTCCCAGCTTCTTACTTCATCCCCCCCCGCCTCCTCCCACACACCCACCTTCCCCCTCACCTGGTCACACCTGTCACCTCCCAGCTTCTTCATCCCCACCCCATCTCCCACACACCCACCTTCCCCCTCACCTGGTCACACCTGTCACCTCCCAGCTTCTTACTTCATCCCCCCCCCGCCTCCCACACACCCACCTTCCCCCTCACCTGGTCACACCTGCCACCTCCCAGCTTCTTACTTCATCCCCACCCCACCTCCCACACACCCACCTTCCCCCTCACCTGGTCACACCTGTCACCTCCCAGCTTCTTACTTCATCCCCCCCCCGCCTCCCACACACCCACCTTCCCCCTCACCTGGTCACACCTGCCACCTCCCAGCTTCTTACTTCATCCCCACCCCACCTCCCACACACCCACCTTCCCCCTCACCTGGTCACACCTGTCACCTCCCAGCTTCTTACTTCATCCCCACCCCACCTCCCACACACCCACCTTCCCCCTCACCTGGTCACACCTGTCACCTCCCAGCTTCTTACTTCATCCCCCCCCGCCTCCCACACACCCACCTTCCCCCTCACCTGGTCACACCTGCCACCTCCCAGCTTCTTACTTCATCCCCACCCCACCTCCCACACACCCACCTTCCTCCTCACCTGGTCACACCTGTCACCTCCCAGCTTCTTACTTCATTCCCACCCCGCCTCCTCCCACACACCCACCTTCCTCCTCACCTGGTCACACCTGTCACCTCCTAGCTTCTTCATCCCCACCCCACCTCCCACACACCCACCTTCCCCCTCACCTGGTCACACCTGTCACCTCCCAGCTTCTTACTTCATCCCCACCCCACCTCCCACACACCCACCTTCCCCCTCACCTGGTCACACCTGTCACCTCCCAGCTTCTTACTTCATCCCCCCCCGCCTCCCACACACCCACCTTCCCCCTCACCTGGTCA